>NC_053146.1:61360813-61677910 GCF_016808335.1 Panicum virgatum
TGTGGAGGAATCACTAGACAGGATTTAAACAGCAGCTCAATTTTATACGAACTTGTTCAGAATATAAATTGTTTGTGCCTTGCAGGGAGCAAACAGCACCGGTCTGCAGATGACAGGTGCTGTGTTCCAGCCTCCAGGAGAGACACCATTGTTGAATTCTTTGCCTCCTGAACTGAAGATGCCATTTTACCTCTTATGGATGCACATGACAGGAGGTAAGAACTAGGAAGCTTCTGGCTGCTTGCTGTGTCTGGAGAATGCATGTCAAAACAAACGTAAATCACTCCATTTCCATTCTCCAATGTTTTGCTGTTGTCTACTAGTTGTTTGGTTGACAGAATTCGTCTCTATATACTATTCATTGTCTCAGTCTCCACCTTTTCATTCAGACAGATTCTTACCGTCAGCTGTTAAACTTGACTGACATATTTGCCTAGAAGTTTTTCAGCAGTAGTCAGGTCAGATAACTCATTTATCCTGGTACTTGGAAACGAGCAATTGTAAAACTAAACAGAAAAAAACGACATAACACTGCTGGACTTGGAACATGATGGGTAACATCTAAAACAATAGTTACATAAATTAAAGAAACATCAAGGAAGAAGACAATCTGAGTCTGAATCACCATGAATGTTCTTCATCCTTCTTTTTTTTTTTGAAAGACCCTTCATGTTCCTCCAGTTGTTCTCTTTCGTAGATTCAATCTCACAAATCTAAGAAGCGTCCCTTTCTGGATTGAATGGAATTGCGATGAAGGCTGACTAATCAGGACCACCGCACGCTTGAGAGTTGATATATATAGCTGTCAACAGCAGGCCAACACGCATGCGTGCATGGTGCCATAATGTCAACTGCTCTAGCTACAAGGATGATCGACAGAATCAACCCAGCACACGGATGAGGACGAAGCTTCTTCTACCCTGCCGACGAGCACTGCCGGGGCCGACCAGTCCATGACAACCAGCCCCCTCGTGCAACCAAAACTGCGCAGATCTTCACAGGCATCGATTAAATATTCAGACTGCTTTTCTCTGAACCGCTGGACGGCAGAGAAGGCTCAAACATGAGCTGTCCGTGTCCATCCTTTCAGGACCAATGATTCTGGCATTATTAACCTGCCGATCAATGATCCGGACATAATTAACCTGCCCCATCATATGACTATGTTATTGTTAACCTTCTCTCGTCGACATAAATTGGCTCTGCCGAAGTGATTGCTCTTGTTAAGATCTCCATTTGGGAACAGATCTTTCTACCAGAGCAAAGCATCCTGTGACGTTGTTTCAGTGTTCTGTATCTTGGTCATCATCTGAGATTCCTTGATGCTGCTGGCTCAGGCATATTTTTGCCGCAGGTTATTGCAAGTGGGCTTCGTTGACAATGGCAGCATGAGCTACACTGCACTGTGCTTATCAGATGCAAAGTACATTTAGCACGGCTTGGTGTACTTTCACTATAATTCTAATGCACTACTGCTCTGAATCATGTGAGCAACTTGTCTCCGATTGTTACTTGGGTGAAAGTTTCAGAGTGTCAATAGAGGGACCTTGACAGATCTGTGATAGCCGCTTCGGTATAAGATGAAAGTGTCTATCTGGCTTCCGTGTAGCCAACTTGTCGGCATTGTTCTAGGAAAAAAATCAGATGAACGTTAAAAGAAACTATCTGATTCTTAATAATTTGGCAGGAAAGTTCCTTGGCCTCAGTTGGTGTCTCCTTTTTATAGTTTATAAAGGAAAAAAAAGGATATTTAACTGTCCTCTAGCTTATATGAATCAAGTGAGATACGTGAAGAACAGTTAAATATGTTCATTGATTGGAGAAAGTGTAACTAAAACTGCAATAAAGCACCGCTGATCCCCAGACTGGCAAAACCAGTCATTGGCAGTGACTGGTGAATACAGCTCGAAAGAGAGCACAGATCATTCAGGTCATCGTGGAGAATAAAAACGATCGGGATTCTAGATTAACTAACAAAGCACACTTAATCAACAAGTGCAAAAAGCTGGAAGAAGGAAGATATACCCATATTTGTTTGATGAGATCTAGTTTTGGAGTTTTGGTAGGTTTAGGTTTGACATGTTTTTGATAGAGCAATTTTAGCCTGTATTTTAGTACTATGAAGGCCTATATAAAGTGTGTAACTTTACTTCTACAAATCATATCCATAATTACCATGTCTTGTTTTTCATATGTCAATCTTAATCATAGTTTCAGCAGAAGCTGTTTACAATCACAATGGGAACACTTTTCTGGGCTACTATTGTGCAATATCCATCTGCTCACTTCTATCCTCTTATTTATCGCAGTTCATCACAGCCCGTGACCATAGTAAATAATCAAAATGTTTATGACACAGTAATGAGAGACCTTCATGTTCATCAAAAGCAGGCATCTCAACTCTCGAGTGGTTAGGGAATGAACAACATTAATGTGAGCAGTACAATGTTCTAACAACCTAATCATACAAGTGGACCCAAAGGAGACCAAATCGTTTCTGTTACTACTCGGAATATCCTGCATTGCAGCCATTGCATTTATTGAGGTTATCCTGATACTTATGAGATTGGCTTACTAAAATAATTTGCACAATGATACGGACAACTAATCCAGTGATTGCGCGGATAGTTGAACATCTGTGACTGTATGGGCATCTGGCTATCAGAAAGCAGAATGATCATTCTGTGTCCACCCTACCAGTTTGTTGCTGCTTTGTAACATGACCATCCAATCAACACACAAATCATATGTATATATGACCTGAAAAATTTTCCACCGCAAAAATCAAATTCTGTGGAATTGTTTTTCAGATAGCGGCAATAAAACATCAGTGGAGCAACTAAATGATCTCATTAAACTTAAACGCCCAGCAGGTTCATGTGGCTATGACAACTATTACCTTAGCGCATGCCGAAAATTTCTTCTGGAGGATCATAGATATGCCGCTCTGGGAACAACTCTTCAAAATCTTGCTTCACTCTGTTTCTTAGCAATGGGTGAGGTAAAAGGCCCTTCAATAATACCCTGAAAGGCAACTCTTCTGGTGGATCAGGTGACTTTTTCATGTCCTCATAAATATTCATTGCATCTGATGGGGAACCATATCTCAAGAATCCTCTTATGACCTCAGCGTAAGTCTGTGAGTCAGGAAAAAGGTTCTCATCTCGCATGTTCCCCCAGATTACCATTGCTTCCTCCATCTTCTTGCACTTGGCTAGAGCAATAATCAAGTCTTTGTACATGTAAACATCTGGCTTATACCAAACCTCCTTTTGTATTATCCTAAACATCTACAGAGCAAAGGTTCAGAGACCAGTAAGTCCAACAACAGAAAAGGTTCAGAGACTAGTAAGTCCAACAGCAGCAAAGATTAGAAAATGTCATTTCAAAATTTGAATAAAGTGAAGTTGAGTTGAATATCCCACTATAATCTGTACGAATTTAGTATTATGTAGAAAACTATTTTATGTTAGCAACATTTATTTTCTGGATCAACCAACAAAGAAATGACTTGCCCCCCATGATATCTTTTGAGATTCAAAGAACTACATCTCTCCGGACATGATGCACTTTGTTAACCCCCCATGATATTTCCAGTATAAGAGCACAATAACCGCACGACCCATAAAGATCTATATTCATTTCATCAAAATTCATCACTTGAAAGAGTATTACTATGATAATTTAACACGTTTTAAAGGCACCTTGCATGCTAAACATTACAAAAAGGAAAATGAACGCAATGGACAGTAACAACTAACAAAAACAACTTTGGACATAGCACAAATTTAGAAAATACCAAATCAACTATTCTTGATTTATGAATCATAAGAGGCATTGTTTCATTTCTCTGTGGTAACTGGAACAACCTTTAAAGATAACCAGAAGCTATTTTCTACCTTTTTAGAGTAAAACAACCGCACAAATCTTGCCTGATCAATTCACCACCAATTCAAGGTGTGGAGTCCTACATGGTACTACTACTTCTCATGCGAAAAATAAAATCCCCACGGTTCCACGCATCCAGAAAGTAATCCATGCTGACAAACAGTGGGGGTTCAAATTTAACCCTACTGCCTCTCTAATACATCTCCTGCAACCCCATGTCTATCAGTATTACAAACAATTCAGCGAAGCTGCGAAGGCACCACCGGCATCACCAGAATTTCATTTTATGGCTGTACCCTCTCTAACTCGATCGAAGGCACCAATTTCACCCTTGAATTGAATGAGAAATTCGAATGAATGAAAACAGCCGTTTCGCCCAAATGAGCGAGAAAATGGGGAAAGGCCTCACCTTCACGGCCAGATCGACCTCTTCCTGGCGCTCCAGCTCGCCGAGCACGGCGAGCTTGTCAGCCTTGAGCAGCCGGGCCACGTGCCGCCGCACGAAATCCGCCAGCTTCTCCTCGTCCCCCTTGAACCGCTTGAGGCCCTGGATGGCGAACAGGGCCTCCTTACCTATCAGCTTCTTGCTCCGCCACAGCGGCCCGCGCGGCCGCCCGTCGTGGAACGCGCGCACCCACGCGCCGGCCGGCGGCGCCAGCGGCGCGGGCGGCGGCCACAGTGAGGGTCCCGGAAGGGGCCCGTGGGCGGAGGAGGAGGGGGAGAAGGGCAGTGATAGGTTCCTGGGACGGCGGCGGAGGTGGAGGAGGAGGCGGGCGATGTGAGCGCGAGGGGTCGCCATGGCGGCGGCAAAACCCTCGTCGTCTTTTCCGTTGGGTTGGTTCGGTTGGGTTTGAGGACGAGCCGTGGAGACGGCGGCGAGACTGTTGAGTCCCACTCCGGTTGGGCGATGGGCCTGGCTTTTGTTCCATTTTCATTTGAACCTTGGCCTTTCATTCAAAAATCAAAATATATTTTCTATCTAGACTAGGCAGGAAAGGGAACATTTTACAATGCAGATGCTATCTCGCAATTTTGGTGGGGAGACGATGATGAGAAGAAAAGGATCCACTGGCAAGCGTGGTGGAAATTGTGTATACCAAAGAATAAAGGGGGAATGGGGTTCAGAGATTTCCACAGTTTCAATCTAGCAATGTTGGCAAAACAGGTATGGCGGTTACTATGTGAACCAGAATCCCTATGCGCAAAGGTACTAAGAGCAAAATATTATCCTGATGGAAAGCTACTACAGGCACATTCGAAGAGTGGTAGTTCTTTCACATGGCAGAGCATACTAGCAGGCTTAGAATGCTTCAAACATGGCTACATATGGAGAGTTGGTGATGGCTCACAGATTAATATCTGGAAGGACAATTGGGTTCCTGGTAGTCAGAACATGAAGGTACTAACTCCCCGTGGTAACATCTTGTATCCACGGTAGATGAGCTAATCAATCCTATAAATGGAAGATGGGATGTTGAGCTGATTCAGTCAATCTTTTGGCCAGTGGATGTTCAGAGGATTCTACAGATCCCCATCAGGTACGGTCGAGAGGATGTTGTGGCCTGGCACCATAACCGGAATGGATTATTCTCTGTGAGATCAGCTTACCACACTTAATGGAATTATCAGTTCGGAAATCAGTCATATCCCACAGTAGCAGGTGGTACAGGGCTTGCTCAGTCTGGCGCCAACTGTGGAAGCTTCCTTGTCCGAGCAAGATAAAAATTTTCGCATGGAAAGCCCTCCATGGGTGCCTACCATGCTTTGTTATATTAGCAAACAAGCATATACCGATTGATGGTGTCAACTGTCCAAGATGCTTGACAGAAGCAGAGGATATCAAACATGTCCTATTTACATGTAGCCGAGCAAAGGATGTTTGGCTCGCATTGGGCGTGTGGGAAGAAATTGAAAGGATGTTGATGGTGGACAGATCAGGATCAATAGTGATTGAAGAAATTATCCGAACAGGAGGCTTGTCAAAGGAGTTTAACCACATTGGCCGGTCTGAACTGATAATTACAGGTTGCTGGTACATTTGGTGGCAGCGACGGCGAGTAGTACATGGGGAGGATATTCAGACTCCAACGAGAGCTGCTATGTCGATAGCGGCGATAGCAACAAATAATGCGCTAGCTCCCAAGGCTTCAGCGGTGATAAACAAGAAATGGCAGAAGCCGGTGGAGGGATTCCTGATGATAAATGTCGATGGATCCTTTGATGAGACAAGGGGGATTGGTAGCACTGGTGCAATCATAAGAGATACCTCGGGGAGCTTCATCCCAGCCTCGTACAGCTACATCTCCCATGTTCTGGATGCAACAATGGCGGAGGCCTCGGCATTGAGAGATGGTCTGCTACTGGCCCAGCAGATCGGCTGCACTCGTGTGCAAATCCAAGCTGATTGTTCAGAGGTGGTGGATATAATGCGTGATGGGGGGTTTTTCAGCCACGGCGTCAGCTGCTATTTTTGAGGAGTGTAATCATCTCTGGGAGGAGTTTGTGGAAATCTCCATATCTCATTGTCATAGGGAGGGTAATCAATTAGCTCATGAGCTGGCTAGGCAAGCAAGATTAGAGAAAAACTCTTATGTTTGGAAAGATGATCCCCCAGCATTTGTCCGACATTTGCTTGTAAACGATGTAACTATTCTATCAGATCAATAAAGCTTGCCGGAAGGCTTACTTAAAAAAAAAAGTTCTCCGATATGTTCCTAAAAAAAGTTCTCCGATATGGAGTTATGGCCCTACTTTATTAAGTGCATGCTAACTTAGGGTTCAAAGCCTTTTCCTTTCTATTTTTTACTTTCTATTTCTATAAAACACTTTTCCTATCTGATTCATTTTTCTTCTTTCTCATATTCACTCATCAATTTAAATATTCAACAATATATGAATGTTAAAACAACACTGATTGTATAAATACCTAAGGCCTTGTGGGGGATTTAATCCCACTCAATCTTGTATAAAGTCCGTTGAGGAACTAATCTCGCTCAATTTCCTTCCATTCCCACCTAATATGTGATTAACTGATAAGACCTAAGTACTAAAGCACTAGATAGAACTCTTATTCTATAGTAATTTTAGGATTTGTGGTATCCAAAAACATTGTAGAAAGCAAGCATTAATTAATTACTTCTACAAAGTATATGATGATGGAGGATTTTTTTTTATAATTAGGAGAGCATTGAGTTTGTTCAATAGAATTCCTCTAATATAATGGCAGTATCCCCTCAGATATATATAACTGCTCCATTCATGCTTTGGTATGCACAAAATAAGGATAAACACGTACTAAATACGCACCAAATAAGGATCACCACTTACTAGATAACAATAGTTACATTGCCAATTTATCCCCTACCTTTTCACTATATATACACACACACAATTACCTTTGAACCTAGTACAGCCCAAATAACACTGCAAAACAGAACAACCCACTCAGAGTAGAAAGCAATGGCCGTATCAAACAAGGCATTGGTGTGCTTCTGGCTAGCCATGCTGCTGGCCTTCTCATCAGGTATAATTTGTCACGGATCCTTTTGGTAACCAACCAAATAATCTGTCAGTAAAGTGTTTAAGTTACTTCCCGCAATAATCTTGATTCATTTCACCGGCGCAGAGGATGTCGGCGTGTCGGACGCGTCCTGCATCCCGGCGGTGAGCCTTGGCTGCCTGAAGGATAGCGACTGCCGCAAGACATGCCTCAATGATGATGAGGCCAACACCAGCTGGAAGTGCAGAGACTTCTTGTGCATCTGCTGCAAATAGCGGCTAGTCCTCAGCTGCAACGAGCGTGGTAGGAGGTCGAATGGTTTGGGAATGTAGGCTGTAGCGCTTGGAAAACTTGTGTTTATGCCAATTATTGGGAAATAATATAAAACATGTGTAATGTGTTAGAGCAACTCCATAGCCTCTAAATCAAACTCTCCAAATGTTAACTAGGGACTACCTCTATTTTTATAGGGGCTTGCAGATTTGCTTTAACTCTAGCAATATCCGTCAATTCTAACTTATAATAGAGGGCTCTCTAGAGATCCCCTAGGAATGAAGGATGGAGAGGCAATTTGGAGACCTCCTCAAAATAGATTAGCTACTAGAGAGTCTGCTGGAGTGCATTTTTTAAACTTGAGATAGGGAGCTGTTTAGAGTCTGCTGGAATTGTTTTTATTCCCCTACTACTGGAGTACACTTTGGGCAAGGCGAGTCCTTACAAGAACTCTCGTAAAAATCTGTGTATTTTTCTATTTAGAAAAGAGATGATACAAAATGTTAGAAAAATAGACAACTGTAAGTTTAAATTCCGAGCTAGATTTAACATGACGAGAATTAAACCTAGCATGCAAGACTCTAACATACTAGACAGTACGTACATCATAAACATGATCTCATAAAACATGATTATGAACTGGATCTGATCTCGAGATACGTACTGAGCGGGAGTCGCCGGGAAGACGAATGGCGCAGACAGGACGAAGACGGTCCTCCGAACGGATCGCAGCAACCGGCGCTGCAGACGACGGTACGCCGCAACACCAGACTTGGACGGAGGACGAGCCGTAACGAAGAAGACGAGCAGTCGCGCCGAGAAGACGAATGGCGCAGACAGGACGAAGACGGTCCTCCGAACGGATCGCAGCAACCGGCGCTGCAGACGACGGTACGCCGCAACACCAGACTTGGACGGAGGACGAGCCGTGACGAAGAAGACGAGCAGTCGCGCTTGGCGCTTCCCAAAAACCTGATTCGCCCTCTCCCGGTGGGAAGCAGCGCCCCCGCAAGGGAGGGGGGATTTCCCACGGGAAGTAGCGCCCCCGCAAGAGGGGGGCGGATTTCGGCGGACCATTCACGCGTACGTCGTCCGCCCGCATATTTCGCCACGCCACGCCACGGCCGGCCCGGCGAGGCGAGTGAGCGCCTGTGGAGCTCCCCTTCTCTCCCCACACACATAGTTTGGAGAGATGAGTACAACCTCCATATTTAAGTTGGTCATACTACACTTCAACTGGCAAGGTGGGATTAAAGAGTTGCATACTAGCTCACTTCCTCATGCACCATAGGCCTTTGAGATTTATTTGGAATTTCTGAAATTGTTCATGAGCCAAGTCCAAATTCCATCACAAAAAGGTAGGATGTGCTAATAGCCCGTTACATAAAAGGTCCATGTTGGTGACTCACGCAAATACAAGATCTAAATCACCTTAAAAGGAGTAAATCTCATGTTTTTATGCATTGGTGCGTTTGGAAACTTCCATTTGGTGTAACTAATGATCGATTGAAATAATAAGGCATATTAGGCACTCTGTATTTCTTTAAGTCACACCACATCTCGGTTACTTGGGAAATCCTTTCGTGTGTACTTTCGATTGAGGTACTTAACGAAGCAAATACAAAGGCAATGCTAATCAACAACTGCAAATTTAACCGCTAGGTGCTTGAATGGTCATTTTTACTTAGTACTGGTTTTCACCTGTTGCAATATAGCTGCTAGAAAGTTACATAAGCATGCAGTAACATACAATCAATTTGTTGAAAAAAATATAAGTCATTGTGATTGTCTTCCTTATTTGATTCGATCAATGATGAGTTGTTCTTTTGAGCACAGTAGGAGCATGTACTTTTTCATCTGTTAACACTTTTTGGTAGAGACGCACATGGCGCGCCGATCTGACTAACCGAGTTTAAAAGGTCAAAGGATATATATAGCACAACGAACAAGGCAGAAAATTGCTTATGTATTCCCTTCTTTCTAAAAATTTAAGATGTTTTAGTTGTGTCCTAAATCATACTTTGACAAGATATATAGCACTTGTTTAACTTTGCCAATATTCCTCAAACAAAAGCTTGACGAAATTTATAAAAAAAGATATTGACATCTACAATACTAAACAAATGCACTACGAAGGCTTATTTGATGGTAGATTTAATGAAACTAATTAATGTTGCAGACGTTAACCTAATACCCTTTGGAAGATTGGGAAGAGAGGGAGCCGGAGTAGTAATAGAGCATAGCGAGGGAAGGTACAAGATCTTAATACCATGCTTAACTTGTGAATTATTTCCTACTAATATATTTGTTTGTAGTCAGTACATGCTACAAAGTGCACGGGATTATCACGTAGGGCAGTAATTCTAGCACATAAAAAAAACTCCAGATAAACTAGTGCTTGTAGCCCTGACAAAAATCACCGTGAAATAATAAGCTGGTCCATTAATTCATGCTTTCATGCACCAGGCTAGGATTAACACTCACTAGATAACATTAATCGACAGCCCACACTGCCATCAATGTAACCTGAACCATGTGACTATATATAACCATCTCAATTCAAGCACGCAGCTTAAGACACCGCAGTTCGTAGAGACTAGAGAGCAATGGCGGGGACACACAAGGCCTTGCTCTGCTTTTGCCTCTTGATGCAGCTGCTCGCCATGTCATCAGGTATATATCTCCCTATCTCTGAAACTCTGATGCACAAAGACCTCGTCGATGTTTCAGTGACCGCAGTAGTCGACAAACCAACTACTTCTTATGATCTTGTTGATCGATTTGTTCTTGTTCCACTGGCACAGCCCAAGAGGCTGGTGGTGTGGCGGACAGCAAGAAGAAGTGCTTCCCGCTCTGGGACGGCTACTGCGTGAAGTCCAAGCGCTGCGTGAGAAATTGCAACGACCCCGACAAGGGCAAGGGCTTCACCAAGGGACGCTGTAGATTTTTCACATGCGAGTGCTGTCGGCCGGATACCCCGGATGAAATTGCTCCGAGCGCCGACCTCCCACCACCTGAGCACAATCACACGCTAGTACAGTGAAAAAAGGGAGCTAGCTAGGAGGAGGCCGGATAGTGGATTCCGAGCTTGGGGAAACTCTCTGATGTTTCGTTGTGATCAGTGGCGGAGCTAGCATCCAAATCAGTGGGGAGGCGAACAAGCAACAAACCTTACGATTGTTAGCAATTGTTGAGCTATATTGAGAGATGTAGCACACTAGTAGCTATGAACACTTCAGGAGACAGCCTTGGTGACGAAGAAATTAAAACCAAGGAGTGCATCGAGAGTTGAGACTGACAAGGAGTGCATCGAGAGTTGAGACTGAAATGCTTAGATGTGCTAGCGCCAAACTACTCGACTAAACTTTTAGGTGGGCTAGTGGTTGATGTCTCTAGAAATTTGCATGAAGCAAGGGGGCCCATCGCCCAGGATGGCCGATACATAGCTCCGCCAGTGGTTGTGATTGAATGAAACAATAAGGCGTGTCTTTGTGCAGTCTTTGGCTCACAACGGAGAAAAGAGGCGATCTAGGTGAGTCTGTCGAAGATCAAGCTTCCTTTTTCATTAGATGCTTCCCATCAAATTAACTGATCAAGAGTTGAAGACTTGAAGCAAAGGCCCTTTACACTCGAGGGATCTTTGCTGCTATCATACGTGCTTCGCTATCCTCAAATATCTTTCCTTCCTTTTTGCGAACTCCCATGATCCTACAACCTGAATGTTTCGTACACCTCCAATCATCACATCTTTCAGTTAGCACCAGATCACAAAAGAAGTACTCATCACGGCAGCATCTTTGCAGCCACTGTACCTGCAGTAACGAAAGCACTTCTTTTTTCTTAGAGAAAGCGAAAACACAGCAACAAAATAGTTCCAGAGATCTTGCCCTGATATGGTTCATATCTTCATGACCCTCTCATGATCTTACCTCCCTCTCCCCATGAATTCCCATGACCCTGCCCACAGTGAAGAGTGACTCAACCACACCTCAAGGCTTTGGCATCTTTCAGTTTCCAGACGGCATGGCAAGCTGCGGGGGTGCCAGGCCAGGAGGCAGGAGGAAGCCCGGTGCCCCGCCCGCATCAGTGGTGGGTGTCCACCGCGTAACCAACCGGGGCAAGCGCAGCCCGTCCGGCGCCGCTCCAACTAACTTCCCCGGGAACCAGCAGGGCCGGCCATCTCACTTGCGTTCAAGCCTCCCCCCGCCTCGGGTTGCCTCCCCCTCGCGAGATTCCTCAGCCTCCTCCGCCCTTATAAGCCACCGCCGCAACCGCAGGGGGCGTTGGGTGAGTGGGAGCAGCAAGAGCAGCGCGGTGCCGCACTGAACTCCCCTCCCTGTTGCCTCGCCTTGTGGTCGGTTCGGCGCGGGGAGGCAGCAATGCCGCGCCGGCAGAGGGCGCGCAGCAGCGAGGAGCTCAAGGCGGAGGACTTCGTCGACTCGGTGCTCAACTTCGGCGGCGGGGCCGAAGGGGAGGAGGGGGAGGCCGGCGGGGGCGACGGCCAGCCGGCGCCGACGGAGTACAAGTCCAAGAACCTGGAGGCCGAGCGGAGGCGCCGCGGCAGGCTCAACAGCAACATCCTCGCGCTCAGGGCCGTCGTGCCCAACATCACCAAGGTACTATACTAGGCTCATCACGGCGATGCTTCCCCTTACACTCATCCGCGATGCGCATATTCAGTCAATGGACATTAACTCCGATTTTCTTCTTTTTTTGGGGAACAACGACACTAAAGATGAACTTTCCCTCGTTTTTCTGAATCTGGAATAACAAAGCTGCAAAATTTCATTTATCCTGCAACACATGGAGTACAGATTCCCTGACGTGTTTCGATTGCAATGTTTTTTCCCTTCTGGTTCAGATGAGCAAGGAGTCCACCTTGTCGGATGCGATCGATCACATCAAGAAGCTCCAGAACCAGGTCCTTGAGCTGCAGCAACAGCTCGCCGACTCGCCTGGCGAGGCCTGGGAGAAGCAGGGCAGCGCTTCGTGCTCTGAATCCTTCGCCGCCACTGAAAACATGCCGTTTCAGGTATTTGCTACTGCTATGAATTCCTTTATTTAAACTACTAGTACCATAACAGTTCAGCTAGTGGAAGAAGTAATGTTGGCACGCCTTTGGACTTCAGAATCGATCATTCACAACTCTAGAATTTTTCAGTTCGGAACATTGGTGGCCCATTTTAGAGAATATGGCTACTCAATATTGCCGTATGGTACCGATGTAGCAATTTACAGTATCTGACAATCACCAGCAAATGCTTGAATTGATACTACCAGGATGGTTCAAGTAGTTGAAGGAGAATGTTAGTAACACACTGGACTTTAGGATCAGTTGTTGTGCATCTTTCAAAAAAAAAATGTTAGGAACACACTGGACTTTAGGATCAGTTGTTGCACATTTTCAGAACTGAAAACTCTGATCAACTAGTGCCACATTTCATAGAATATGGTTACTCATCTTATCACAATCCTGAAACACACTGATCTAGTAGCTTTTCAATATTTAATGATCAGCGGTAAATGCTTGAACTGGTACGAATTTCTTCAAATTTACTCTTATTTATTTGATCCTCAAGAACAGTGTGTAACTTCAACTGCCAACGTATCTTCTGCACAGATGATAAGCTCTGAAATTTGTTAGAATAAAGGAGAGCACAAAAACTGAAATCATCAGCTGCTAGGTCATGTCTGATTTCCAGCTGGAATGTTTATCCGTGATGTACCGCTGATTCCTCAGACTCACTGTGGTATGCATCTCCACAGGGCCAGGTGGAGCTGGTTCCTCTGGGGCCGTACAAGTACCACCTCAAGATCTTCTGCAAGAAGGCCGGCATCTTCACCAAGGTGCTGGAAGCACTCTGCAGCTACAATGCGCAGGTCACCAGCCTGAGCACAATAACGTTCTACGGTTACGCAGAGAGCGTCTTCTGCATCGATGTAATATGTTGTCTAAAGACTTTCCTGCAACTGATGCCTGCTACACTGATCATTATAGATCTGTCATCGGGAGTTTTCCAACTGCTAAATCTGTTGTTGTTTCATGTATGTAGGTGAAGGGTGAGCAGGATGTTGTGATGGTGGAGCTAAGGAGCCTGTTGTCCAGCATTGTTGAGGTCCCAAACAACTGAGACTCTGATAGAAAAAACTCATAGAGCTCACATGTTTCAGTGTGAGAAACCTGGTCCGAGGAAGAAACTCATTTCTTAAGTGTTTGTGTAGTTAGTGTAACAAGGGTACTGGGTACAAGTCAAGCTACTAGTACAACTGACTGGAAAAAGACCGGATTTTGTGTTAACTTGACACACATGGAACAATGAACTTGTGTGGGTTCCCTGAAAGAAATGAACTCTGTGAGTTGTGATTGCGAACAAACCGTTCATCATCGTTGTCTTAAAATTCATAAAACTAGAACCTCAAGCGCGCGTTGCGCGCCCTATCATAGATTCAATTTAGCGCTTATCGAATCATGATTTCACTTGAGCACCTCCCAAATCATTCAATTATTAGTAGAGCAAAATCATGTAGATATAGACCAAGGTAAATTGGAAATGGGCGTAGGCAGAGAGTGAACAAAGAGGAATAAAAGTAGGCATAGTTCATTATAAGAACATCCGCATGTCGAACACCTCATGCACAATGAAAGTAGACAAAGAAACAAAAATGGTAGGACAAATTCACCATAAGTTTCAACAAAAAGGGAAAGTTCACCGGGAGGAAAAATTCATGCTGAACGTCTCATGCAGATAACCCATTTTTGCTAAGTAATAAGATTCAAGAACAAGCACAATGTAGATAGAGTCAATGACATTTCACAACAAGCACGATGTAGATAGAGTCAATGACATTCATAGAATTTTCATAGCGAGATGTTAGTGGCTGACAATAAAAACAAACCTTTCGACAACAGGCTACGGTGCAAACATCATGAGAAAAGAGAACCAGCCAGACATCAAACAATACCCAAAAATAAGGTGAGTAGATTTCCACTTACTTCGTGTCCAAGAATGGACTTGACAGTACATGAATTGGAAGATAATAAAAGAAAAAATTAGCATTTTAGCCATTTATACATTAAAATTATGTCACAAGATGCAAATAATTATGGGATGCATCACATAAAAAGATAGAATCTTATTAGATAATCAAATGGGGCGATCTCCGCTTCATCTGGCTTTAGAAATCTAGGGTAATCATCCTGCTTGCTTGAGGAACCATCTCAGCCTGCAAGATAATCATCGCAATTTCTCTTAGTAAATCACACAGAAATCAGAACAACGGATAATTTAAATTTTGTTATCAAGCACCACAAGGAAGACAAAAGCAGCGAGCGAGTGACCTGCTAAGACATAGAGTTCTAGCTAAAGCATGATCATCATTAGTGTTTCAGCAAATCCTACCTCCATAGTACTACATTAGTACGCTGGCAGATAGAAGAGGTCTTTAAGCACTGGCGTGATGGATAGCTCCAGCAGGATTGACACACTCAGTTATTGGAGGGATAGACACCCTACTAATTTATGCAGCACCAGCAAGCAAGTGAATGAGAAACTCCTATATATCATCTGGAGCAAATGATGAACATGGACACAAGATGAAACCCATGATCATATTGGTTGTCAATATTGTTGGTTGCACAAGAAAAAACTATAGTTTCCTGCACTGCTATATAATAAACACAACAATTGTTTCAGTTCATCAGAGAAGTTTGCCGATTAAGGAGCTACAATGCAATGACACAAACTGAATAAGAAAGGCAAGAGGGCTTGTTGCTGACTCAATTTATTTGGAAAGAACCTAACTGATAGTTAATGGTATACTGTAAAACATGCATCATATCTGTTTTATGAAACAAAGATGGTGTACTGTTCCTCACATTGCTTCGTATTGACCCTCTATCAAGAAAACATAAAATTTAATATAAGTTTCACCTCACGCTATACCTCAGTAAAGGGGAAGAACTAACCAGCGCAATCCTCTTTGAAAGACCACTTTTCTTCACATGCTCCTGCAAAACAACCTACAATTTGAGGCAGTCAACAATTCATTTCAGTCTATGTTATTGAATTATGTATGCCACTTATCAAAGATAAGGGTTGGCATTGTATACTAATTTATCCTGTTCATTGTTAAATCATCTCGCCAAAAGGCAGTACTAATTTATCCTGTTCATTGTTAAATCATCTCGCCAAAAGGTAGTGGCAAACTAACCAAACCTCCACATATTTGGACTCAACATATCCACCGCTCACTTATCTAGAGGAATAAAATGAGGGATAGCAATAGAGTGTGTCTTATAACAGGGAGGACAGAACTGGAAGGCAAGCTTGTCGTGGTTGCAACGAACACATGGTGAGAAATATCAACAAAATGATAGAGCTCTAGGGAATATCAGCAAACACATGGTAAGCATGTACATGGATGGGAGTAGCAGGTGAAAGAGTCTTTCCAGGTTCATGGCGCCAGCATCCTAACAGCCTTACAATCTTCTAGCCGTCGATCAACCGGCCCATGGTGTCGTCGGCCATGGCCGCCGCTGTTGCCCACCACAGCCTCCACGGCGCATCGTGGGAAGGAGAGTGGCAGTACCGCGGTAGGGGGTGGCACGACGTTGATTAGTGGGGAGCGGCACAGCGACATCCTCCTCAACATGAAGTCCTCCGATCCATTGCCTGTGGCTGGGGAGGTAGTCAGGTAGAGGTATTGAAGTGAAACAGAGGGGAAGAGAGGGGAGGGACGGACTGAAGTCTGAAGGACACCAGGTGAGAGAGCTGAACGGAGGGGGTGGGAGGAGATAAGGTGGGGGCCCACCTCATGGCATCCGCCCTCCCCTCTATTTGCTGCAGGCACACCTCGTGGAGATGGAGTGACATGGCGATGAAGCCGGTCACAGGAGCGCGATGAGGACGAAGAGCAGGTGCATGCACGGTGACGAAGGAGCACTTGACGGCGACGGCGAAGATCACGTCAGAGATGAGCAGGAGCTGCTGCAGCAAGGAGGAGCCGGCCCAGACGAGCGCGCCGGTTAGCACCACGACCGCAGCGTTGGCTGGCTCCGAGGACAACAGCTCCCCCCACTGGATCTCGGACTACACCGGGAGGGACGGGCCTTTCCGCTCCTTGTCTCCCTCCGCCCGAGGCCTGCCGTCCCCGCTGGAGGCTGCGCGGGCTTTGATTGCAGCGAGCGATAGGAAGGAGGCGCTCACCGGGCGGCGAGTCATGAGGCGCGCAGGCGAGAAGGGAGGGGCGACGCAGGAAGGGGAGAGAAGAAGAGAGAAGGTAAGGTTCGATCGGAGAACGCAAAAAAGCTGGACTGCAGGTTAATTCTTATGAAATTGGAGGATCTTCTTGCATTGCAAAAGTCTGAAAGACACGTGGCGATGCGCGGGAGCAAGCGGAGCCGGAAACACGGAGAGAGCAGGAGGAGCTACCAGTCATTAAGAAACCCGATGTCCTGTGTAATTGTAACCTCATGTGTGCCGTGTAGAACTAATCCATATGCAGCACACAAAACAGTTCATTGAAACAAAAAAGTATGCCTGCGTGTGTGGCAATATATTTTTCTTAAAATGTTTCTCTTAAGAAAAATTCCGCTATAAGATTCGCGCGGCGGGATGGATGGATGGATCGCGATCAGGTGCAGGCACAGCAGAGCACGACTCTCCACGTGGCCATGTAACGTGGGCCCCACCCCGGCACGGACTCGGCCACTCGTCTCGGTCTCGCTCTCATCTAATCACGCCCGTCTCTCTCAGATCTCTCTCCTCTTCTTCTCCCTTCCGTCGCCTCGTCTTGCCCCCCAAATCGTCGCGGGGAGCCTCCCAATCCCTCGCCCGCCTCCCGTCGCGCGCGCCAGGTGAGCAGAAGGGGGGCTCAGTTCCCGATCTCGAGCGCGTTTCGACTCCCGCCCAGGCGATCTCCGGCCGCGGGGCTCGGTCGCTTCGATCTGATCCGTGAGCTGTGGGAGGATGGGGCTTCCGATCTGATCCGGGGTTTGCCCTTGCAGGTGGTCCCGGGGCCGGTGCTTGGCCTGCCGCCGCGATGGATCGCGCCGAGCTCACCACCGAGCAGGTCAGTGCCTGGGATTGTTTGCTCACCCGCTTACCGAACCTGTTCCAGCTTCGACTGTTGATGCCTGTTAGCTTCATTCATTGTGCCTGGTTTCTGCAATCCCTATAGTCTTCTGGGGGAGTGCGGGTTAGTTTAGTTGGACGCATTATGAGGCTGTAGCGTGGTACATAGGATAGGATACGCTTGCGAATTGCGACTGGACACTCCTGAAAAATTGCTAGGATCTGTTGCAGTGGTACTTAAGCAGATCGTTATCCATGCTACTATGTTGCAACTTGCAACCTGGGCTTACATTTTGTGGTGGTCATGATGGAGCCTGGAGAGCAGCAGCTACTACTTGGCAAGTTGGCCCATAGCGGTAGCATGATTGACTATGGCGGAAACTGCAACAATCGCCATGGGTTTTTTTGTTATTGAAAGGACAAATAGCGTGCAGTTTCTGTTTTGTGAGGCACCACCTAGAACATAACCAGCTTATACCGTGTATGCTGGATAAGTACGCTACGGGGTCAATGCAGCGTCATGCTAGTGAATCAGTCCATGCAAATATCCCTGGTACTTCTGTTCTTGTTCACCTGATTTCATAGGTAGTTTGGTTTCCAGGTCCAGTGTACCATCAAACTGCTGATGGCATACGGCTAAGTTTATGCTTTTATTAGTTAGCACATAAAGCTATAAGTTTGGTGGGACAAGTAAGAAACACATGGAAATGGGAGATGATTGCATTGCATAATATGGTTATGGGCAAATTGCATACTTCCACTGCTGTAACCCCGTAACTCGAATTTTCTATTACAAAAAGTCATTGCAAACTTACCGCCCACATGGACCCCAATGTATTCCATTTGCTACCGCTATGTCTTCTTGACCAGAAATATTCTATTTTGACAGAAAAACAATTTACAAAACTAAAACAAGAAAAAGACTAGCCTTATCTTCTTCCCACCCCAGTCGACATCCCCAATTCCTACCTTTTCTTCGAGGCTGCTGGCCTGCTGCCACCTGCCAATTCTCTCTACTGCACCAAGCTGCACTAAGATCTAATGCACCACCTCCACCCCGGCCACCTCTCCACTTCCAGTTTGATTAGCAATCAATCTGGTGTTTCTAAGCAATTAGAAACCTTTTCGATATGTCTCCTGACATAGATTTCAAAGAGGTACTACAAACTGCCTGATATCGTGTTCTGATCAAGTCCATGGGAAATTTATAAATCGCATGCCTTGTTAATTTTAATAGTATGTAATGAACCGCGGACACTACCTATTTTTGCTGATCTAGTTTATGGGAAATTACAATTTTTCTAGCCTTGGCATATTACTCTTCGCGTGTTACCGTGCCTTCTTTACCGGCTAGGATGCTCTTTATGAAATTGTTGCAAGCATCAGTGGATCATAGGCTTTTTCGGTTGCAGTATGTTAGCAGGAAGGAAAACTCTATTTGTTTATTGATTTTGTGTATTGTGGTTTTACTTCTCAAGGTTCTGAAGCGGGACATTCCATGGGAACATTACATGTCAACTAAGCTTATTTCTGGGACATGCCTTCAGCTTTTACGGCGCTATGACCACAAACCAGAGAGCCAGCGTGCTCCTTTGCTTGAGGAGGTGAGTTGCGTTGTCACCTAAATTTGTGTGAGTATAAAAGCTGAAACACCATTATACCACATTCTTTTTCCGTCTTTCAGATTAGTACTATGTTGTAATGATTGATGTCTGCTTTCTTTGGTCACAATTTTCTTTTTCTCGCTCTTTAGTATTTTTTTTCTCTTTGCATATTTGTAGTGCCCCCCTCCTCTCTACCTAAATTCATTCAGTATTTCAGTGCTTAGGGTGTGTCTGTGTATTGAACATTTCATAGACAGTACCCAGTGCTGTAGGCTCCCACACTGTGCGGGGTCTGGGGGAGGTTATTAGCGGGAGGTCTTTCCCACACATTGTGCAATGTGTAGAGGCCACCGCTCGTTAACTGTTAAAAAGGGATCTAGTTGATTAATTGCTCTTTTCTGTTGCCCTCATATAAGTTTTTCTGCCTTATACTCACCATTCAAAATAACATTCTATTTTGATTGAATTTACTCTTACCAATTTTTTTTATCCATTTAGGTAATCTGTATACTTACCCTCAACTAGTTTTATAACGCAAGGATCCTTGAACTCTATTCTTACAGGATGGGCCAGCATATGTTCGAGTTTTCCTGAATATACTACGGAGTATCTCTAAGGAAGAGACTGTGGAATATGTGCTTGCCCTCATTGATGAGATGCTTGCAAGTGGGCAACTCTCCACAATTTTATTTTCCTGTAGAAGAAACCTATTCATCTGCTTCATTAAGCCATTGTGCTATAAGTTATTTATGCTACATTGTTGACATTTGTTTTCAGCAAATCCTAAACGCGCAGCACTGTTCTATGACCAATCTCTGTCTGGTGAAGATATTTACGAGCCTTTCTTAAGTTAAGTATTCTATGCTGGTTTTAATTTTTATGTTGTTTCTTTATCATATAATAAGTAAGGAATCTGCCTGTTTCATCTGTTCAGCAAATGCCAAATAGGTAGGCATATGTTGCTACTAGCGTGTTTTCCTGTTTAATAGCGTATTGCGTGAATGATAGGGCTTTATTAGTATTAGAGCAGTCACCTTCTGTACCTGATAGCCTGTTTTATTTGGCACACTAGGATGAGTGTGTCCACCATGCTAGTTTTGCTTAAATATGTTATCTGACCATCATACTTAGCTAACAAAATTATAATTTTCAGATTGCTCTGGAAAGGCAACTGGTTTGTGCAAGAAAAAAGTTGTAAGATATTGACTGATATAATAAGGTAACTAGACCAGTATTTGAGTGCTCATCATGCAAGTTTAATTGTAGAATCTTACTTTACTTTGACTGTAGTGCACGGCCTAAGCTTCAGAATGGCATGCTTCCAAATGGAGACTCTTCGAATTCGAAGAGCAAGCTTACTTCAACACATGATGTGTTGAGAGGTTTGGTTGATTGGATCTGTTCTCAGGTTAGAACACATCAAATTGTTGTTAGTTCATTATCATTATCACTTTGTGTATGTTATGCTGTGAAACTACTGTTCAAGAGCTCTGAAATTTTAGTATGACACATGTTTTGCAGCTAAGGAATCCTACCCACCCGAGCTGTTCTGTTCCTACTGCTATCCACTGCCTCTCCACTCTGCTAAGAGAACCATATGTTAGGACATTATTTGTTCAAGCTGATGGTATCAAGCTGCTCATTCCTTTAATATCCCCAGCTTCAACACAACAGTCAATTCAGGTTATTGCTTGTCCATAAACATCTAGAATGGAAATATCTTTGAGAAGATATGTCTTAGTAGGACTCTAGGCAGTTCAATCAGATAGCAGGCATAAACTGTTTCATCTTCTATAACTCAAAATTTAACTTCCCCATCTTTGTTCGTTCTCTTTTTCTTGTGCAGCTCCTTTATGAAACTTGCCTCTGCATCTGGATTTTATCCTTTTATGATGCAGCAGTTGATTATTTGTCCACTACAAGGGTCATGCCAAGACTTGTAGAGGTTGTCAAAGGCTCTACTAAAGAGAAGGTGATCTTCAAAATTTTCATGTCATATTAATGTCACTGCAGTTACTTCATACCAGAAATGTTTAACAATATACATATATTTGAAGGTGGTCAGAGTTGTTGCCATGTCCTTCCGTAATTTGCTGGCCAAGGGTGCATTTGCTGCCCAGATGATCGATCTTGGATTGCCACAGATAGTACAAAACTTGAAAGCT
Source organism: Panicum virgatum (assembly GCF_016808335.1). Taxonomy (NCBI): domain Eukaryota; kingdom Viridiplantae; phylum Streptophyta; class Magnoliopsida; order Poales; family Poaceae; genus Panicum; species Panicum virgatum. The sequence continues at coordinate 61,382,316 of NC_053146.1, forward strand.
CAAGCATGGACTGATGAGGTGAGGAGCTTTCCAACCTTTCGATTTTGCAATATTCCATGGGAAAGTACACGTAGAATGTTGGAATCTATATCTCTGAATTATTGTTTGAAATCGAAATAAATGTGGGAATTGCAAAATGACAAGCATGTGCTTTCTTGAAACATTTCTCAAATATATGGCATTTTGAGTATTCAGTAGGAAGAGAAAAAGGTTGCACTTTCAGTTTGAGGAAAAACCCATTTCAAAACCAATATTTTCAGTTTAAGTGCACTATTTTTTTTCTTGTAACTATGGTCTGGTGAAGGTATTGCTTAAACCTGGGAAAAGTGAAACAATTTACTAGAATTAATAATTTTATTTTGATGAACACGCAGGAGAGCTGTGTATCTTTGTATTAAGAAGGAACAGAATTATAATTTTTTATCTCTTTTTCATTACTTTGAGAACTATAGCGGCAAAATGAGTTGTCCTGTAAGCTTCTTTTCTTGTTTGCCGAACCTTCTTTTTGTGTGATCTGGTCTCCATCTCCATGTGGAAACCCTGGTAATTGAACAGTTGGAATTTTTTCTTGATAACATCACACAGTTAATGAATTGTGCTTGTGCATTGTCAAGCACTATAATTCACATTATCTGCATGATAGTCTTCCTTAGTTGCTTCTTCAAAAGTTGAGACTTGTGAAACTTTATTCAGCATAAATACATGTGAATGTATGAAAACTATATGCACATCACATTTGAGCTTCTCTGTTCCCACTTTTCGCTAACAACATTTGCTATTGTTTGTGCAACCAGGATCTACTAGATGCTTTGAATCAACTGGAGGTGGGACTCAAAGACAACCTCAAGAAGTTGAGCTCATTTGATAAGTACAAACAGCAAGTTCTTCTCGGTCACCTTGACTGGTCTCCAATGCACAAAGATCCAAGTTTCTGGCGTGAGAACATTAACAATTTCGAAGAAAATGATTTCCAGGTATGCCTTGTCCTTTCTTGAACTATAAGATATTCAAATAAGCAAGATATCATGAAACTGCCTGTAAAAGATATATGGATATCTATTTGTGTTTGTGTTGAATCACATCATTTCAGTCCAGGCAACCTTTCGTTCCTTAAAAGGGGGAAATGCGCACATAGACCAAAGTAGTTGAACATTCAAATTCAATTCTGAGCTAGTTTGAACAGTTCAATTAGGATTAGTTATGCACATGAGCATTTAGTTCTCAAATTGTGATGGAATAACACCTTCAAATTTGCAGATTCTACGTGTCCTGATGACAATTATCGATACATCAAGTGACACCACTGCTCTTGCCGTGGCCTGCTACGACCTCTCACAGTTCCTCCAGTACCACCCATCTGGCCGAATTGTGGTGGCAGACCTCAAGGCCAAGGGCCGAGTCATGAAGCTCATGAACCACGAGAATGCTGAAGTGAGGAAAAACGCACTGCTGTGTGTGCAGAGGCTATTCCTTGGTGCAAAGTATGCCAGCTTCCTGCAGGTTTGAGGTAGACCGCACCGAGTTTTTGTATTTAGATCCAGAGAACCCCCACTGGCCATTTTTCAGAATGGCCGAACCATGATTGAGAAAGACCCTGAAAATTATTGTCCAGTATATCCTATTGTTATTCGATTTCCAGAACCGATGTATAATAAATAATCAGAGCCACACCCTGTTCGATGTAATAAAGTGTCCATGGGCTTGTTGATTCTTTCGTTCTTCTGAACAGATTTCTATGAATTGAAAAGACATGACTTATGTAAATGTTAAATTTTACAGCAAACTTCTTTGTTTATTCTAAGTGAGTAGTGACCATTGCTCAACTTGTGTTCATATGATTGCTTGTTTGTAATTATTCTATATATTTGTGCCAATTTTGCCTGCATTCCCCATGATCACATCGATAAATTTTGCCTGCATTCTTATCTATTATAACGTTCCATCTTTATTTGTGTTTTCTATAAGCATTTGAGCTCCCGTACTATTTGGAAATAAATAAAGTACGAATTTAGTCTGACCACCTGCCATGACCTAATTATAATTAAACAAGTTGGAGAGCACACCCTTGTTGAGCTCGCTAGTGGCGCCCATCTTGCTTGAATAGGTTAGATTGGATTTCAAGAACAAAGATCTTCCCCAGCGGAGTCATCTAAAACCTCAGCGGAGTCGTCTAAAAGTATGTTGACGTAAATTTGGTCGATACACGTCTAAAAGTATGTTGACGTAAATTTGGTCGATGTTACGGAGATCGCAAACAATTGACACCAGTGGTACTCCTACGCAAGCTCATTAGACCGGTTCTGTAGACCAGTTAGACCGATTCTTCCAGGAGCAGCGCGAAGACCTAAAACCACGAGCCCGGAAGGGACCCATCGGGACTAATGGAGTTAGGGTTACTCTAAGATCGGCATGTCACTCAAAACACCCTTAAATGCTGTAGAAACGTAAGAACATAATTAGGGTTTGGAGGATAAAAAGTAAGTACGATAGTTTGAATCGATTGGGACTACCTTCAATCGGTTGTATCCTTCATATATATATATATATATATATATATATATATATATATAGAGGTCGAGGAAGTCGTATCCCTTTACAAGTCGATTTACAAAATATTCCAAACTATCAAATCTAAATCTACTCGGATTACACAGTTCAAACCGGGTAGATGGGTCTGACCGGTCAGCCTTGATCTTTACCAATTTTAACAGTCAACGGCTGTGTTCGCCATCAATCATGACATTGGCAAATCGGACGTGAGACCAGGCGCATGAGTAGATGGGTCTGACCGGTCAGCCTTGATCTTTACCAATTTTAACCGTCAACGGCTGTGTTCGCCATCAATCATGACATTGGCAAATCGGACGTGAGACCAGGCGCATGAGAAACCAAGACGCTTTAGATTATCATTTTCTGACAGCATCAAGAAATGTAAACAAAATGCGCAAGAAAGGGATAAAAAATTCTTATTAGCATGAAGTGTGAAGCGCGCGTATACGTTCAGCGTATACGTTCTATATATAGTTCATTCGTTGCTTCAACTCAAGGGAATCCATTCGTACACAGCAATCAGAAGAAAAGCATTAGCCAGAACCGTGCAAGAATGGAATCAAGAATGCGTTTAGACTGTTTTTCGAATCAAGCTAATAGGCCCCGCCCAGCCTACAAATACGCGACAAATGGTTTGTCAGGAGTCAGACCCATTCATAGAAGCCAGCAAGAATTCACACATGGAGAAGGAGGGAATCAGCACCACTTCTCAAGGCGAAACTGAACAGGTATTTCATTATAGTCTCTTCAGTGTTTTAATATTTCTGTGTTAAACCAGCAGAAATACCCATGTTGCTACGGGTTGTAAAATGAATTGACTTTGTGATTGTTGTTGATCTATGGACAGAACAAAAAATTTAGAGAGTAAACAACAATAGTAACAAAAGGTAAACCTTAACGCTACAGTAATAATGCAAATCAAACAGAGAAAAGGAAAACCTTCATGTTCCAGCTCACGCTTCACAGGGGAGGGACGCTGGAGACTCGCCAGAATTTGCTCCCTGCCCAACATATCGGCATGAAAAGCATTTGGGAGAAATTATCCTGTGCTCCTGTGCCATTAGGTGCTCCCGTACGTGCTCCTGTTTCAAAAAATCATCAAAACTTGCATGAAAAAGTCAAACAAAAATATAATGGGGAGATGAAGCAATTTTACATGTTAATGCATAATTTAAGGTTAAACAAAATTCTATTCCTCAAACCAGACAGACCGCGTATAGATCCTCAACAATGAAGTAGTAGCGCTCGAGTTTAAAAGAAATGGACTGCAAATTACTCCATCCTGTAGTACAAAGTACTCTAGCAATTTTAGAATAGATCAAGGGTGAGATTAAAGGATACATGTGCCCTCCAAGATCTGTCATAATTAAAGTTGTTCCTAAAACTAACATTAAGCAGCGGAGAAAGTAAACAAAAAGGTAAGTATACCGTGGAGAGCCGAGATAAATTAAATGATTTTTTAAAAAATACTTGCATAAAAGTCGTAGAATGTCTTGTATTTGAGTACAAATTTTGAATGCTTCAATGCTTTACATTAAGCAACTTTTAAGATTTTTCTCTAACATCATTTTTTTTTGTGGCTAGCCGGAAGGAATGGGGCATGCCACTGAGAAATATGCCTTGTCGGACAGCGTTGTCAAATTCAGGTCTGATGACAGCGACGAGGGACAACGCCCCGTCCGCATCGGTCTGGTGCAAATACAAAACTGGCGCCTACGCCAGTGGTTCCCTGCTCTAATAAACCCCGTCACCGTCCCCCTCGGCCTCTTCTCTGGCAGAGGCAACCGCGAAAATTGGAACGAAATCAAGCTTGCCCACCTGGACAGGCTCATCCGACGCGGACACAAGGACGGCCAGTGCCAGCAGGACTCCGCCGAGGCCACGCGCGGCATGCTTGCCCGCTTCGAGGCGCTCGAGCAGCAGATCAGGCTGCAACACAGGGACACCGACGACATCTTCAAAGCCAACGGGTGGAGCGACAGCCGGCAAGCGCTGGAGGCGCTGCTGCTCGACTGCGCCTTCATCCTCGAGCAGCTGCTGCAGCACTGGGAGGCCGGGACGCGGTCGATAACGGTGATGCGGCCGGGCCGGTACAGGCACGAGCTCGTCCGGTTCTGCAACCAGGTCCCGTACATGCTCCACCAGGAGCTGATGCGGCTGGTGAAGCTTCCGACGACACTGCTGCCGGACAAGTGCGGTGGCAGCCGGGACGGTTTCCTGGTGATGTTGGTCATCGGCTACGTCCTCGCCGAGGAGGCCTCCGAGTGGCTTCTCACCCAGTACAAGGGCCCCGTGCACCACCTCCTCCACCTGGTCCATCTACACCTGGCCTCCGCCGTGGAGCAGCGGCCGGTGGCGCCGCCGCCGCAGGGGTCGTCGTCCCTAGTGTGGCCGTTGATCCGCAAGTGCGAGGCGTTCTACTACGCGGCGAAGAAGACGCTGCGGCGCGCGCATGGCGTGGCAAAGCCTCGTCGTCAGTCCCTCCTTGAGACGGCCTGGTGGTCCTACAGCATGATCCCCCCCGCATCTGACCTGCATAGGGTGGGCATCCGGCTCCGGCCACCCAAGAAAGCTGCGAGCTGCTGCCTGGCAGCAGTGCATTTCAAGGACCAGGACGGCGTGCTGGAGCTTCCGCCGCTGGACCTGGACGGGTTCGACTCCGAACTGCTTGTCAACCTGGTGGCGCTGGAGCTGGAGTGGGAGTGGGGGAGCAGCCAGCGGCTATTCCTCAGCTACGCGGTTTTCATGAGCAACCTGATGACGTCAGAGAGCGACATGAATGTGCTGCAGGCCGCTGGCGTGGTCGCGCGCAAATTGACCAAGATGGTCAGCGATGGCAATTTGTATTGGGTAGTCCTCAAAGGGCTGGCCGAGCTCAACAATGGGCGCGAGCTTCACACACACTTCGTCCGCCTCGCGCATCAAGTGAAGTCCTCTTACGACCACCTCAATCGCGCTGCCCCGTGCGCCACGTCCTCATGCTTTTCCGAATAACCAACCACTTCCTTTTTTTCTATCTTGTGAATATTGTGAAGTAAGGGCTTTGATACGGTACTCTAAAATAACTGTGGACCGTAGATCTTAAGGGTGAAAATGAAGTATTACCTCCTAGGAGGTAATAGTATTTATATATATTTAATTCTAAAAATAGAGAAAATATAGGAACTAACTTCCTATTTGATCTAATCTCTAAAAAGATCTAACGTGCAAGATAAAGTTCCATTGTTTTAACGTGACATGATGGCTGTTTATTTCGGAGTGCATATGAAAGAATTTTCATTTTTCAATGTGAATGTCAGAACATGTCAGATCACTACATGAGTTCGTCAATCACCAAGAAGATCTGAGGCACCTGCTTGACATACGCGTCCCAATTGCTACTACTCCCATCAAATTGCTATTTATTTTTTCCCGTAACTGACCGTGATATGGGTAATGGGTTGACACTTTACAGAAATTAATATAATGACATGTGACATTTTAATTTTAAAAATAGAAAATATCTTCTTATTAGATCTAACTTACAAGCATAAGTGTATCAGATCAATCGATTAGTTTTCCTAATGTGTGAATGGTAAATGTGACATGGATTTGTTCATAACAAATACGTGACATGGGAGACATGTGAAGGTAGTTTTGCTTAATCTGTTCTAGTATATATGATGGCCAGTCTCACCTAATATAAATTACCATACACTTCAAGATTTGGTTATTTATTATGGTACGTACCAAACAACCATGTCACGTTTGTTCGTCCTGTAGGTTTGATTTTGAATTATAAAATATTTGCTTGTGTTGATATGGCCGGCATTTTTTTTTCATGATGCGTGTGCGGGAGGAACTGGGCTCTCCGTTCATGAGAGCAAATAGGAAACCGAAGCTGCATGATTTACGGAATGTTGTTGTGATTTTTTCCAATTTACTTTAATTACTTAAATGAAAATTCCAAAAAATCAACGGCTATGATTTCTTTCGACTCTCTTACCTCCTAAGAGGTAATTGGAGTACCGTAGTAAAGCCCGTGAAGTAAACATGTACAGCTAATAAGGGAAAGAATATTTCCATATTTCTCCAGTGCATTGTTGGCAGTTACGGGCAGACAATCACATGGATAGATATGGTGAAACATTGTCCCGTAGCATTAGCACGAGCATTATACCGGTATGTATATGGCATAATAGTGTTATCCTTGATGCTAAACGCTAGCAGTCCGTCACCCTCCGTTTAGCGTTTAAACAGTTTAGACAATAGAGTAAATGGTTAGCACTGTTGCTGTAAATAGGAGTATAAAAAATCATAATTTTATACTATTTTTTGGTAATTGCAATTTAATGTATGCATATAATACATAATGACACAACATTTTCACATTACACATAATACCCACACATCGCTACTCTAACTCATAATTTTTCCTTAATGTGCGCTTATGGCACCTATATTCAACCGCCAACGCCCAATTATCCCACCAAAACATGTTACTCATTGCCTAAACATTCGTTTAAACATGTGTTCATGTGTGCAAATGTGTTTAACTTCTGTTTAATTTCACTGTTTGCACCATTTTTTGACCAAGTTGACCGTTTCACGCATTTAGGGTTTAATTGGGTGACTAGGCCCTAAAATAAATGCATACCCTTCGTTTACAGTTTGCACGCGTGTAAACGACGGTTCACATATGTTTAGGCAAACACTGTGGCATAATAAGGGTGGGTGTAAGGTGTAAATACATACTCCCTCCATCCCAGAACAAATGTAGTTTTAGCTTTTCTTGATACATAGTTTTTACTATAAATCTAAATATAGATTGTATCTAGATACATGATAAAAATTATATATCTAGATGATCCGAAAAAAACATTTATTTTGGAACGAGGGGAGTAATATGGATCGACTGGTGCAGGAATAATACTTTTGTTATCCCAAGAAGCTAGCAGCCTAGCACGAGGATCTGGCAAACAAAGTACCGCGTTTGAGGCTGTAGGAGCTGCTCAGTTCACGGGCAAGGTCCATAAAGTGAGGATGCAGCTCGCCCCCCTCGTTGAAATTGGCAAGCTGATTAAGGAGAAACCACACCGGGACCGGCTTGAGCTCGACGACGATGCCATCCTGAGCACCTAGTAGCACGCCTGCCGTCTCGAGCAGGACCGAGTCCATCTCCGATGGCACGAGCTCGCTTATGAAGACCAGGTAGCTTAGGAACAGCCGGCGGCTGCTCTCCCAGCCCCACTCGAGCTCGAGCGCCACTAGGTTGGCCAGGAGCCGGAAGTCGAACCCACTCAGGTCGAGCGGCTGCAGCTCTAGCACCCGGGCCCGCAAGCGCACGTCCGCCAGGCACCGCCGCATCGCCTTGGAATTGTTCTTCCCTGGCGGCCGCACCACGATGCCTGCCGTGTGCAGGTCTCGCGCCGGAGGGATCATGCTGTGCGACCACCACCTGTTATCAAGAGGCGCCACCGCCGTCGTCGTTCCGTGCGCGCGCCTCAGTGCCTTGCAGCACCCCCACCGCCGTGGCGGCTGCGGCGGCGCAGCAGGCCGCCGCCGCTCCACGGTGGAGGCGAGGTGCAGGTACACCAGATGGAGGAGGTGGCGCACCGGGCCGTCGTAGCTGGCGAGCAGCCACTCCGAGGCCTCCTCGGCGACGATGTAGCCAATGGCTATCCTCTTGAGGAACACGTCGTCCCCGGCCTCCGCCTGGATCTTCACCAGCTTTATCAGCTCCAGGAGGAGCACGTACGGGATCTGGTTCACGAACAGCACGAGGTCGTTGCGGTAGAGCCGCGCTGCGTGCACCACCTTCGTGGGCCGGGTCCCGGCCTCCCAGTACTGCAGCAGCTGCTCGACGATGAAGGCGGCGTCGAGCAGCAGCTCCTCCAGCATGGTCTCCGGCTTTCGTTCCCACCTTTCAAGGAAGCCTTCCACCGGTCTGTGCAGCGCCTTGATCTCCTTCCCCAGCGCCTCGAAGCGGATCAGGATGCGGCGCGTGAACTCGGCAGCGTCCTGCAGGCCACTCGTGGCTTGCCCGCGCTGGACCAGTCTCTGTAGATGGGAGAGCTTGACTTGGTGGCAATTTTTGCGTTCGCCGTCATCGGAGAAGAGGCCTAGGTGGATGCTGACGGGCCTCAGGTAGCTCATTGTGAATGCGGTTTGTATCGGCCACGAATATCGCATCGGTCCTATGTGTTCGCCGCCATCCATGCGGGTTTTGGCCACCGTCTCGGGCAATGTCCACTTCTTCTCTTTCTCCGTGGCTTGCGTATCGACCGTGCATGGTGCAGATGGTGGAATGCTGTAAGTCTGCCATAAACAATGGATCATTTAATTCGTGAGAAATTTTACAATGATTGAAAAAATAATAATCGCCTATCTGAAAAAAATTCTACAGTAGTGAAGATAGAAAGTATCTAGGATAAAGTACCTGGTACTTTCAAAATATGGGACCAAATACCAAAAAGTAGAATCGAATACTAATTTTTATAAATACTTTCCATAGATCAACGGCTAGAAAAAAGTTCAAGGTAAAAATACCTATTGATACTTTACAATCATTATAAAAGAGCTCTTAATTAGTAGATGAAACACCCCCTGCGGTACATTTATAGTTTCGTCCATCGTTGATTTAGAAACTACATGCAAGACACAACCTACCATGAAAATAGTGTATATAGGGTTTCATCCCATAAAACTTATTTAAATAGATGCTACACCATCAGAAACCATTACATGGCACTCTATTTAATGGGATGAAACTCCCACAGTGAGAATTTTGTCGGCACAATGCTGTGTGGGCTACTATACCAGCAGCATCGGGCCTTTCTCAACCCTACAGTGTGTCAAACATGTTTGGGACTTGGCTATGGGGTATCTCTAGAGAACTAAAGCCACTAGTTCTGTTGGGAGCGGCAGCGACTTGTTGGTCTTTATGGTTATGCAGAAATGAACGGATCATTGAAAAGAAAACTGCATCATCTCCTTTGCAGGTTATATACTCAATTATACATTGGCTTCGTACAGGACTATCCTTCAGAAGTCTTCTTCTCAGAACTTGGTTACAGTGGCCAAAGAGTTTTTTACCCAAGTATGTGGGTGACAGTCTAGTCATTGGATTGTCATTAGTGTGTCGGTATTTTCTCTCTTTGGAAGGCTGTGTGTATCCTGAGGTTGAGTGGTCCAAGGTTTGCGTATCATCTTGATATGATATAACGATCTTGGTATTAATAAAAACTTCCTTTAAAAAAATACGGAGCTAGATTTTATTCAACTATGCACATGAAATTCCTACGACATACAACAAAAAAAAGGAGAAACAACCTAAAGCAACTAAATTACCTGTTCTATGTGGCCTTGCTCCATCTCCAAGTGTGAACTGCAGGTTTTATATGCATATGAATCCTGAGAGAGCATTGACGTCTATTTATAGGCTGGGCCAAGTTTTAGCTCGACCAATCAATGCAAGCTGGCTAGTACCTTTCTTGTGTACAATGGATTCTGATGAACGTACGCCGCACTTCATGCTTAACGTTGGCATTTTTAATTCCTTTCTTGCACATCTTTCTTTATACTTTTCTTGATGCTGTCTTTAAAGAACAACTAGCTAGTCTTTAAGCAGCAAGGTATATATATGTCTTTTGATACTGTAGGTTGCAAAGTAATTAAGATGACAAAGTCTTGGATACTCTGTTCGATTGGCTTATCAGCCAACCAACCAACAATATTTTTCTCTCACACCAAATCAGCACCAGTCATTAGCCACCAGCCAGCCAGCAGTAATTTTTTCTCATAACAAATCAGCACCAGCCACCAGCCACAGCTAAGTGAATGGATCAAAAGAGTTGCAAAATCTATCATAAGTATGCATATTGCAGACAGTTTTTACACAGTTTAAACTAAACACTCTAATGAAAACCCACAATAGTTCTTCCGCAAAAAAAAAAGAAAAAAGAAAACCCACAATAATTCTAGAACAGCAGTCCATGGTGAAAACCTACCTGGGTGAAACTAACAGCTGTCCATAAAAAACACGTCGGTTATACACTACAGCCAGGTTTTCCGTAGAGATTAATTATTTGAAATGTCAAAACATTACAGTTGTTTGTTAATTTAAAAAAAATCGAAAATGATATAGCAAAGAGGCCCGTAGGCTCCTTGGTCCATAGGTATGCAATGAGGGTTTTTTTTTTTTTGAAAAATGAATCGGAACTTCGGAAGGCGAATTGAAGATGAAGACTAGCAGCAACACCAGCAGTGGCGGCGGTGACGGCGTGCGCGCAGATCTCGCAGCCGGGCTCGCCTGGTCGTCCGACGTGGGCTTCTTGGCGTCCTCCTCTTCCATCGGTGTGTCGTCCCCGTCGCTCTCCGAGTAGGCTAGCGGCATGTCCCCGGGCTGGCGGCGCCGGACGGCTGGGCCAAGTGTTAGCTCGACCGATCGATGCAAGCTGGTTAGTACCTTGTGCACGATGGATTCTGATGAGCGTACGCCGCACTCCATGCTTAACTGTCGCATTTTTAATTCCTTTCTTGCACACTATTGGTTATACTTTTCTTGATGCTGTCTTTAATGAACAACTAGTTAGTCTTTAAGCAGCATGGTATATGCCTCTTGATACTGTAGGTTTATAGCTGCCTTCATAGTTCTTGATAATGATCGTAGCCCTTGAGATCATAATTATTAGGATCGGACCGGCCACCGAACCGGTAAGAGCATCACTTCAGTGGTTCCCTGGTTCAACTGTAATGAACCTGTTGAACCGTCGGTTCAAAAGTTTTGGACCATTGAACTGAACCGGCCATGGATACTATGAACTGGTACTGTATACTAGTAGTTAATAGTAAATACTACATAGTTGATCATTGGAAAATAAGCTCATAGATAACATATTATATAGCATTGCAAGTTCAACATATAGAGCATAAATATAAATTGAATTTGTGCATAAGAATCTACGATGTCCAAGCCAACAATAGAATCTACGATGAAAAATTACAAGTATTTAGTAGTCTAATGAGCTCTGTCGTAGTGACTGCAAATTTGCTATTTCCAACAACAATCTGAGCTGCAACTTGCATTGCAAGCAAGTTTGAGTCTTCAAATTAATCAAATCTATTTGTATTCTGAGTTGCTAACCTTTAGGCGTTAGCCATGTCTGCTGTCTGCAGCTCGTCTGGTCGATGTAGGAGACAGGCAGGCACAGCTTGCAGGGGTAGGCCGGCCACCAATCGCCGGCCACCAGGGCCGCACTTGCGGAGCCCGCAGCCATGCATGCTGGCGGACATAGGTAGCTGCGGATCCCTTTAAAATTCAAAATTTCAATTTTTTTTAAAAAATCTTGCTATTTTGGAGTACTAAATGAAGTCTATTTATAAATTTTTTTATATAGATAAGTTGTAAATCGTGAGACGAATCTAATGAGCCTACTTAATTTATGATTTGCAATAGCAATGCTACAGTAAACAATTCCTAACGAGTGATTAATTAGGCTCATTAGATTCATCTCGCAATTTACAACCCATCCATATAATAAGTTTTGTAAATAGATTTTATTTAATACTCCGAAATAGCAAGATTTACTTACAAAATTTTTTGGCTAAAACATCTAAACACACAGAGAGATGGAGGGCAGCGGGCGAGCCGATGAAGAGCAGCAGGGAGCTAGGGAGAGGAGACGAGTTACCGTGTGTTTGGTTGTGGGACTAGTAGGGATGGGTTGGCTCCAACCCTCGTTTTGGGGTTGGCTCCAATCTCTATCATGTTTGGTTTGTGTTTGTGGTTGGGGTTGGATTGGTTCCATTTTTTGTTTGGTTGGAGGGATAAAAAAAAGGATGGAGGATTCATTTAACACCGTGAGCAACCGTGAGCTACTGCTTGGTGGGTCCCAGTGGTCATTCTCCACTCCGGACCCTTCTTCTTCCTCGGTTCCTCTCCTCCCGGTCTCTACCTGACAACCGCCCTGCCCCGTCGAGATCCGAGCTTCGCCCAGCCCCCACGCCGCCCCGCTGGCGGGACTCGCCCTACCACCCCCGCTGCCGCCCCTGCAGGACCACGCATCACCACCGAGCTGCAGCAGGTGGCTCTGGCCTCTGGGAGCGGAGGCGGAGCAGAGCACCACCCGGCGTACCAGCGGAGGCAAAGCAGAGGCACTGCCCACTACCATGAAGGGGCACCAGCAGCAGCCGCATTCCTCTCCACTGTTGCTGCCGCCCAATAAGCGCCACTGCACCGCCCCCGCCGTGCTGGCGCTCGTCGTCTGCTCCATCCTGCTCCTGCTCGTCTTCCTCCGTCGCCGAGCTCGTCGTCCCCGGATCTGCGAGCAACCGAGCTTGCGCCTCCGATGCCCCGCCAACGACGCGCCGCAGCCCGGCCTCCGCCGCGCGCCGCCGTCGTCCAGCTGCCGACGCGCCGTTGCGCGGTGTAACATCCCAAAAATTTACCGCGTTACATCACGAGCTAAAATTTTTCTTTCAAACCTTTTCATCGTTGAGCTTATTTAACCCTAACTTTAATTCCTTTCCCAGAAAATTCCGTTGTCCTGATCATCGTTCCATCTTTTCTTCTTCTTTTTCAGCCAACCGTACCCTCCCTCTTTTTCCTCGCCGCCGTCCCATCCCGCGTCGCGTGGCTGCCGGTCGCCCACGCGCGACCGGCTGTCGCGACCGCCGCCGAATTTTCCACCAGCTCTCTCTCTCTTTGTGGTTTTCTTTTTCTTCTTTTTCCTTTTTCTCTTTTCTTTTCCCTCTCCCTCTCTCTCTCCTTCCTCCCTCTCCCCTGCCGCGTGCCCCGAGCGCCGCTCGGCTCACCGCCTGCCCGCGCGCACGCCTCCCCTGGCCCGCGCACCCCGCCCAGCCCGGCCGCCTGCCCACGTGCGCGCGCCTCCTCCTGGGCCGTGCACACACGCACGCCGCCGCCGCTGCCGCCCTCTGCTCGCGCCGCACGAGCCGCTCGCCGCGCTCATGCCAAGCTGCGCACGCCGCGCCGACCCCGTTCCACGCACGCGCGCGCGCACCCGGCCACCCCACGCGCTCCACGCGCGCGCGTCCACGCGCACCGCGTGGCCGCACCGCCTGGCGCGCCGCTCATCGCTGCACAGCTCCGCTGCAGCGCCAGTGCACGCCCGCGCACGCGCTCGCCGGCAGCGCTGCGGCCTCGCCGCTCGCGCCGCTCCGCTCGACGCCAGCTCTCCACGGGCCTGCGCGCCTGCCCGAGCCGTCGCGTTGACAGGAACCGCCGCGAATCGCACCGCCGCGAACCACACCGGCCCCACCGCCATTAAAACCGGCCGCGACGCTCGCCGGCCGCCGCCACCGCCTCATCCCGCCTATAAAAGGCCTCCTCACGCAGCCCGCAAGCACCACAAACCACCACCGCCGCCCTAGCTCCTCCCCTGCTTCCCCAACGCCGCCGCCCCGAGCTACACCGCCGGCCTCCGCCTGCGCCCGTGGAGCCGCCACCACAAGGCACCTCGGCCCGAGGTGAGGCCGGGAATCAGTTCCCCGAAGCTCCCTCTCCCTTTTCCCCTAGGTCTGACCGCCGCCTTGCCCCAGGGCCGCCGGCCCAGCGCCGCTGGTGCCCTCCCCTGCCTTTCCTCTGTCCCTGGCGAGAGGAGGAAGAAATGGGGGGCAATTTTGCCCCCAGCCCCCTCCTTTCCATCCTATTTGGTTAAGAGCCCCCACCTTGTATGCCACTTTTGCAGAAAGGCCCTTTCACTTTTATTTATTCAGGGAACTAGCCTCCACCATATAAACTTAATATTAAATAGACCCCTATACCTTTATAGTATGCCCCAAATAATTCTAGAAATTACAACTAAGTCCTTTTCTATTACAAAACTATTTACAAGTGAGCCCTAGATCCTTAGTTAATCCTTAACCCCTCTTCGGCCTATCATTTCATGCGACAAACAATCTCCGATCGACCTGAAACATTATCACGCCATTTCTAACATAGTTTTGGCCATGCCATTAGAAAACCGCCCAAAAATATTACGCCATTTCTGATTCGAGCTCAATGATAAAACTTTTATTTCTTTTTCTTGATTGTGTGTTGGTTTGTATGCGTCGTAGATCACGGTGTGAATGAGAGAGAACCCGTCGATGAGCAGTACTGTTAGCAAGCGAACGAGGACCAGTTTCGTGACCCCGAGCCCGAAGGACAGTACTTCGACCAGGACCTCCCAGAAGGCTTCGAAGACGGCAAGTTCAATCCCGCCCTTTGATGCATGTTTTGTCCTAGTTTTTATAAACACAACCTATTGGCCTGTTTTATAAAATTGCATATGTTTTGACTGCTAAAAACATGGTTGGATAGCCACCCCTTGATTTGTTATAACCATTCCTTGACCACCTAGATTAATGTCTGAATGTGATTTGTTTAGACGTTAATCGCTGCTAGAGCGCTTAGGACCTTAAACACAATACAATTTGTTTTATAAAAGGAAAATGTGTGAGTGTGTGGGAAGGAAAAAATGTGAAATTTTCGAAAGATAAGTTTAGACAGGATGGATGGCACTTCTGTGTGATTTGCCGACGGGTGTGCTTGTACCTGTGTGGTAGGGCAAGGAAGGGAGATATCCATCTTGTCACAACTAAGGACCGAGTTGGTGTGTCATCTCACCTAACTCTATTACCGTTCAAACCACTCGACCGTTGAATGGGCAACGGCTTAGCATAAACCCCACTAGTTAGTCTGATAGCCATCAGGAGAGCTGAGAGCAACGGGTGATCAAGGAGAAGGGATTAGCTCTATGTGACTTATGCCCCGGTTACAACCTCTGTGATAGGTCAATGACCCCTTGGTGGATCACGTGATGGCTAGTCAGGTCTAGCTAAGGTGGGTAATGGCTTTGTTGGGATCTGCACCGACACTACGGTGATCGAGCTGTGGTACCCCACTTGTGGGTAAAGTTGCACACCTCTGCAGAGTTAAAATCTATTCGAATAGTCGTGCCAACGGTACTGGGCGAGTTATGGTGTGGTCACATAACTAGTGTTTCTTCTGGGAATGGACGGGTTGGCGTGAGTTGTTTTGGGAAAAGTGTCTGGTAGTTGTGCCGTGTGCTACGGCGGATGAAGAGTCCGGTAGCAGTTTAAAACTGGGATCCTGTGTGGATCAACACTACATGTTATTCGGTGCAAGAAAACTTGCTTTGAAAATCCTTTCTTTTAAATGAACCCCTGCATAAAAATTCGCTTTCCGCAAATAAAACCCTAGCCTTATCCTTGATTTACCTTGTGCATTATATTCTGTTATACCCCCTCCATGGGTGTGGTTGGACTTGCTGAGTACGTTTGTACTCACCCCATTCTTAATTTTTACAGAGGAAGATCCAGACTTCGTTCCCGAAGACATCGAGTAGAGGTTCCGTCCTGCACCCAACCTTGCCTGTGGATAGGGTCACCGCAGGAAGTTCCGTATGGCGCAAGATTCTGATGACCCGCTCTTCGTAGTTAATATTGTTGTGTGGGTGTTAGTTGTTATCCTCGCGATAGTGGCGCTTCACTGCCCACTTCCGCGTAGAGTTGTACGGTGATGTACCATCTGATGTAATAAAAGTGTTATCATCCTCCTGGGACTGATATTGTATCACTTTTAAGTCTTCTCTTATGAGGGGACGCTTCAGGTGGTATCAGAGCCGTAGGTTGGCCGTAAGACGTGACCCTAGGAGCGAAACCCTTTTCAGGCCTTTTCACATTAGGATTTTTCCCTACTTAATCCTTTTTCCACACAAACACTCACCGCTGATTCTTGCCCTGTTCCAGATGGCTGACAATGGATGAAGTGGCGGAATCTGCCATGTAGAGCCCGGCCTTCCTAAGTTATTGATACTCAGCCTGGAACGAGTCGGAGTGGTGGACCCACCAGAGTACGTCTAACGGGAGTACGACTCCAGGGGCACTCTTCGGTGCGACATGATGATCTTCGTGGGAACGAGCACCTGCTACCCTGACGTGGACACTTGGTTCATCTCCACCACTGGCTTTCGCTTCCCTGACACCTACCGAAAAGCCGCCCGTAAAGCCCTGTGACGTCTGCGTGTGATCTACAAGCATCATCTTCAGCGGACTCCTATGGGATTTTTCCCGCCTACTGAAGGAAGAGGACGCACATGGATTGCCCGGATGAGAGGACTTGGGAGAGAAGAAGAGGACTTAGAGGATACGGTCTCCCACCTATCCATCTACCTCACAGGCCTGGATGAACTTTACTACGAACAAGCGGCACAATTGAAGCAACAAATCCATAGGGCAGAAAAGGCAACCCAAGAACTGGAGGAACAACGGACAAGAGCCGCACGCGCCAAGTATTCCCTAGCCGCTCTCCAAGCCCAAATGCAAGAATACGAGGCTCGCAGAGGAATAGGTGGGTGGATAGAGGAAGAAGAAGAACCCGAAGAAACCCATTGGGATAAAGGTACTCAAACCGAAGATGATGTGATGGATCAGTGTCTTCCACCAAAGAAGCACCCTATCCGGATCGAGGAAGAGTCCCCATGATAGGAGTAGCACCCCAAGCTAGAACCCTGTCCTAATAATCATGTACCCATGGAACTTGTACCCTCTCCATGTTGTAATAATAAGTACCATATGTCCCCTTCGTACCCAAATACTTGTGTAAAAATTGTTTACCCTATCTTTGTTTTCAGATGGCTGAGGAAGGATGGACCCAGGGCAATTGCCAAGCTGCACCTGGCTTCCCCAGCCTCTTGATCAATGCCATGGAAAGCCTTGGCATTACGGAATGCCCAAGGTACTATAGCAGAGAGTACGAGCACTATGGTACCCTCCGCTGCAGGGTGATCCTGGTCATCGCCAGAAGTGACCGCTACCCCGACATCCAGCTATGACGAGTGACCGCCATAGGGTTTAGGCACCAGGACACCTATCCCTTGGCCGTCAGGAAGGCGCTCCGTTATCTATGCCGGATTATTGAAAGACACCTCGCCCCACACCAATGAGGTTCTTCCTCCAGGCCATCAGAACCCTAGTTTGGGAAGCACACATGAGAAGTCTGGAACGGCGCCGCCATGAAGAAGACCCCTATACCAAGTGGCTACTTACCTAGCCTCCTTGGATCAGCTCTTTGATGAGCAAGCCAACATTCTGAGGGAGCAGATCCATCGAGCTGAGCAAGCAGAGCTCGCGGTGAGACTGCAACAGATACGAGCAGCCCAAGCCGAGGCAAGAGCCGCAGCCGTGGTCAGCAGTGAAGCAGTTGCTCAGGAGAGCCTCAGGCAAGCCCAAGACCGGCGTATGCAAGAATGGACCAGAAGTGGAACACCAGTTCCGGCAATTGGGGAAGACCATATTCTACTCGGGACGCCCGTCATAGGATGGGGACCACTCGTGATAACCCCACGAGCCCCACCCGAGAACCTTGAAAGGTCTACTGCCGCTGATGAAGGAGAAGCTGCTCCACAACCCTGGGCAAATGGAAACCTAGAGGACGGCGAGCAAGGACCACTCGCACACTCCGCCCTAGAAGAAGGCTCGCCCCGCGAGTAGATTGTCCGATGCCATCCTAGTGTTGTACCATCTCAGCACCTTTGGCTTAAGTTGTACCCTTAAGTGTGAACCTGTACCCGGACGTGTAGTACGCGTTTTAGTATTATCCCCGTGTTGTACCCTCCCTTGCAGTAGTGAAGTTGTTTGTGCTTGCTGCTTATTATGTTGTGTGCTTGATTAGTTGTGTGCTTTCCGGCAGAAGGTGGATTCTGTCTTTTCAAAAATACGAATTAAGCAACTTAAACATCACATAATCTTAATCCCAATCTCACAAAGACTCTACCCCATCTACAGATGGCTTCCCGAAGCGGTACGAGGGCCTCCCGCAAGGCCGCAACCGGACCCCTGCAGCCGCTGATGCAGGAGTACAACCTGATGGGCAGAATCCTCCTCAGGAAGAACAGGAAGTGAGCCAGAACAAAGAGGAAAATCAAGAAGTGCCACTGCCACCACCACCACCCCTCGGAGACCTGGCCCAGATAATACACAACCAAACCCTCATACTGGAAGCACTGGCCAATGCCCTCGTTAACAAGCGGCCACGAGAGCAAACCATGAACGACAAGCTGACAGCTTTTCTGAGGACCAAGCCACCCACTTTCGCCGGATCCAGCAACCCTTGGTTGCAGATGACTGGCTGTGTGTGATCCAAAGGAAGCTCGAGCCGTTCGAATACCAGGATCGAGACAAAGTCCTTCTGGCAGCCCACCAACTCACTGGGACTGCTTTAGCCTGGTGGGAGAATTACTGTGCTACTGCCGAAGATGCCTCCACCATCACATGGAAGGAATTTGTGAAGGAGTTCCGCCGCTATCATATACCCTCGGCCACCATGAAGTGCAAGGTGGATGAGTTTGGAGCACTGCAACAAGGGAGCATGTCAGTGGAAGAGTACAACCATCAGTTCATGGAGCTGGCCCGATATGCACTAGAAGAAGTGAACGATGATGAAAAGAAGCAGGACATGTTCAAGAAGGGATTGAACCCAGAACTCCGGACCCTGCTTACCCCTCAAATCTACCCGGACTTCAACACCCTGATGAACAAAGCCATTCTTACAGAAAGGGCCAAAACTGAAGAAAGAAAGGATAACAAGCGAAAGTTTCTGGAAAGCAAGGCCCGCCAGCAGGATCGCTTTCAGAAACCAAGAAGATTTAGCTACACTGCACCAAGATCTCAGGCCCCAATGCAGTATAGGACCCAGTCTCAGGTAACAGGCCCACAGGCCCCTAACACACAGTTCAGGAGCCAGAACACTATGAAGGCCCCGCAGAGCAATGCTAGTTAAGTCACCACCAACAACAGCAATGCTAGGGTCTGTTTCAACTGTCGAGAGACAGGGCATTTCATTGCTAACTGCCCATATGCCAAGAACAAGCCTGCTACATCAGCCTTCTCCAATACAGTGAATGGACTAAGGCCAGTTCTGTCAGGTGCCAACCGGGTGCCCATCCGCAACAACAGCAACACCAACAACAACAGTCAGCAGATGAGGCAGCCCCAGCAGTCATTTGGATGAGCCCGCGTCAACCACATCAATGCGCAGGAGGCTCAAGGAGCTCAGGGCGTAGTGCTCGGTGAGTACCTAGTCAGCTCAGCCCTTGCAACAGTACTATTTGATTCTGGAGCATCACCTCGTTCATATCCTCGAGTTTTGTGGAAAAGCACAATATACCTACAGTACTACTAAAAACACCCCTATTAACCCGGACACCTGGAGGCGACATCAAGTGTCAACTAGGTTGTCTACGGGTAAGGATCAATTTAAGTGGGGTAGAATTTTTAGCAGACCTAGTAGTACTTAAGTCTAAGGGAATAGACGTGATCCTTGGAATGGACTGGTTAAGCCGACACAATGGTCTCATAGGTTGTACTGATAAAGTGGTACACCTAACGAACCCAGAAGGAGTATGAGTAACCTGCCATACCTAGGAAAGTGGATCTAACCCAATGGCGTTTAGCATGGAAGCCAAGTCTTTGGAAGAAGTCCCGGTAATAAACGAATACCCAAATGTTTTTCCTGAAGAACTTCCCGGAATGCCATAAGATAGGGATATAGAGATTGTCATCGACCTTGTCCCTGGAACTTCCCCTATAGCCAAGAGACCCTATAGGATGGCAGCTTCTGAATTGGCATAATTAAAGAAGCAACTGGAGGAATTACAATGAATTGGCTTCATCAGGCCAAGCTCGTCGCCTTGGGGAGCACCAGTCCTGTTTGTCAAGAAGAAGGACGGGAGTATGAGGTTGTGTGTAGATTATCGGGCGCTGAATGAAGTTACCATCAAGAATAAGTACCCCCTCCCCAGGATTGATGACCTTTTTGATCAGCTAAAAGGAGCCAAGTACTTCTCTAAGATTGATCTAAGGTCGGGATATTTTCAGCTCAAGATTAGGGAAAGTGACATTCCAAAGATAGCTTTTGTCACCCGTTACGGGCAGTTTGAGTTCACAGTGATGTCTTTTGGACTCACCAATGCACCTGTTTATTTCATAAACCTCATGAACAAGATGTTTATGGATGAGTTAGATAAGTTTGTCGTAGTCTTTATCGACTACATACTTATTTACTCCAAGAGTCTACAGGAACATGAGCAACATCTGAGGGTAGTTTTGGAAAAGTTGAGAGCAAACAAACTTTATGCAAAATTTAGCAAGTGTGAATTTTGGCTAGAGAAAGTGGCTTTTCTTGGACATATTCTGACCGCAGAAGGAGTAGCAGTCGACCCTGAGAAAGTCGAAGCGATTTCTAATTGGCAGCAACCAACTAATGTTAGTGAAATCAGAATCTTTCTCAGATTAGCTGGGTATTATCGAAGATTCATCGAAGGATTTTCCAAGATAGCCCGTCTCATGACAGAGCTGCTCAAGAAGGATAAGAAATTCAACTAGACAGAGTCATGTGAAAGAAGTTTTTAAGAATTGAAGAGAAGATTGACAACTGCCCCAGTGCTGACCCTACCGGATATTCATCGGGATTTTGTCATTTATGGTGATGCGTCCCGACAAGGATTAGGGTGTGTACTGATGCAAGACGGGAAAGTTGTTGTATACGCTTCCCGCCAACTCAGGCCTCATGAGCAGAATTATCCAACCCATGATTTGGAATTTGCAGCCGTAGTGCATGCCCTTAAGATTTGGAGACATTATTTGATTGGAAATAAGTGTGAGATTTACACCGACCATAAGAGTTTGAAGTATATTTTCACCCAGCCAGATTTGAACTTAAGGCAAAGAAGATGGTTGGAATTGGTTAAGAATTATAATGTGGAAATTCATTACCACCCTGGCAAAGCTAATGTGGTAGCCGATGCCTTAAGCTGGAAATCTTATGGACCCTAGGATGCCCATCTGCAGGAAGAAATTGCACAATTGAATGTGCACATTGTCCCTCGAGGATCCATTCGCAAGATGAGCATTCAACCTACTCTGG
Organism: Panicum virgatum; assembly: GCF_016808335.1. Lineage (NCBI taxonomy): Eukaryota > Viridiplantae > Streptophyta > Magnoliopsida > Poales > Poaceae > Panicum > Panicum virgatum. The sequence continues at coordinate 61,403,794 of NC_053146.1, forward strand.
AGGATAAAATCAGAAAGGCCCAAAGTTCGGACAAGGACTTGATGGGAATCCGAACACAAACGGGAGAAAACAAGGCGCCGGATTTTAGAGTGGATAATGAGGGAACCTTATGGTATAAAGATAGAATTTGTGTGCCCCGGGAAGGAGACTTCCGACAAATAATCATGGATGAAGCCCATAACTCGGCCTACTCCATCCACCCAGGATCCACCAAGATGTATATGGACTTAAAACAAAAATATTGGTGGAAAGGAATGAAAGCGGATATTGCACGGTTTCTCGCCCATTGCGATACTTGTCAAAGGATCATGGCCGATCATCAGAAGCCAGCAGGATTGTTGCAACCCCTACCCATCCCGGTTTGGAAATGGGATGAGATAGAAATGGACTTTGTAGTGGGTTTTCCCAGAACACAGAAGGGACATGACTCCATATGGGTAATAGTGGACCGACTCACTAAATCGGCTCATTTCATACCCGTACGGAGAAATTACGGTGGAGAAAAGCTATCCAAGCTTTATGTGAAAAATATAGTAAAGTTACATGGTGTGCCTAGCAGAATTGTTTCAGATAGAGGGACCCAATTCACCTCTAGGTTTTGGAAAAGTTTGCATAAAGCCATGGGCACCAAATTGGATTTTAGCTCCACCTATCACCCACAAACAGATGGCCAAACGGAAAGAGTGAATCAGATTATGGAAGATATGCTGAGAGCATGTGTCCTTACTTATGGCAAGGATTGGGAGCAGAGTTTGCCCTATGCGGAATTTTCATACAACAACGGTTATCAAGCAAGTTTAGACATGTCACCATTTGAAGCTCTTTATGGCAGAAAATGCAGAACTCCCCTGATGTGGTCAGAAGTTGGAGAACGTGCCCTAGTGGGACCCGCACTCATAAAGGAAGCGGAAGAAAGAGTGGTCAAGATCAGAGAAAAGCTGAAGGCCGCCCAGTCTCGACAGAAGAGCTACGCAGATAAGAAGAGACGAGAAATAATCTTCAACCCAGGAGAGTTCGTCTACCTTAAGGTTTCACCTATTCAGGGAACTCGAAGATTTCAGATACAAGAAAAGTTGGCCCCTCGGTACATTGGACCATACCGAGTTCTGAAGAAAGTCGGAGTCGTAGCGTACCGACTGGAGCTACCAGAAGGAATGTCGGATATACACCCGGTGTTCCATGTGTCCCAGTTAAGGAGATGTTTGAAAGTACCGGAGAAAGAGCATGTGCCAGAAGAAGAGATAGATCTGCAGACAGACCTTCGATACCAAGAAGTACCTGTCAAGATTTTGGACACTGTTACTAGGAGAACAAGAAACTCCGAAGTACGGATTTGCAGAGTTCAGTGGAGCAGACACGGAGTAGAAGAAACTACATGGGAGCGTGAAGATGCCTTGAAGAAAGAATTTCCCCACCTGTTTAGGAGCCAGCCGAATCTCGAGGACGAGATTCATTATAAGTGGGCTAGGCTTGTAACATCCCAAAAATTTAGCGCGTTTAATCACGCGCTAAAATTTTTCTTTCAAACCTTTTCATCGTTGAGCTCATTTAACCCTAACTTTAATTCCTTTCCCATAAAATTCCGCTATCCTGATCATCGTTCTATCTTTTCTTCTCCTTTTTCAGCCAACTGTACCCTCCCTCTTTTTCCTCGCCGCCATCCCATCCCGCGTCGCGCGGCTGCCGGTCGCCCATGCGCAACCGCCCGTCGCGATCGCCGCCGAATTTTCCGCCAGCTCTCTCTCTCTCTCTTCCTCTTTTTCTTCTTTTTTTTACTTTTTCTCTTTTCTTTTCCCTCTCCCTCTCCCCTGCCGCGTGCCCTGAGCGCCGCTCGGCTCACCGCCTGCCCGCGCGCACGCCTCCCCTAGCCCGCACACTCCGCCCAGCCCGGCCGCCTCCCCCTGGGCCGTGCACGCGCGCGCGCGCGCCGCCGCCGCCGCCCTCTGCTCGTGCCGCGTGAGCCGCTCGCCGCGCTCACGCCAAGCCGCTAACACCGTTCATTCACGCACGCGCGCGCACACCCGGCCACCACACGCGCTCCACGCGCGCGTCCACGTGCCCCGCGTGGCCGCACCGCCTGCCGCGCCGCTCGTCGCTGCACTGCTCCGCTGCAGCGCCAGTGCACGCCCGCGCACGCGCTCGCCGGCAGCGCTGCGGCCTCGCCGCTCCGGTCGACGCCAGCCCGCTCCACGTGCCTGCACGCCTGCCCGAGCACTCGCGTCGACCGGAACCGCCACGAATCGCGCCGCCGCTGTGTCACGACACCGCACCGGCCCCACCGCCATTAAAACCGGCCGCGACACTCACCGGCCACCGCCACCGCCACGCCCCCCCTCCACCGCCTCATTCCGCCTATAAAAGGCCTCCTCGCGCAGCCCGCAAGCACCACAAACCACCACCGCCGCCCTAGCTCCTCCCCTGCTTCCCCAATGCCGCCGCCCCGAGCTACACCGCCGGCCTCCGCCTGCACCCGTGGAGCCGCCACCACAAGGCACCTCGGCCCGAGGTGGGGCCAGGAATCAGTTCCCCGCAGCTCCCTCTCCCTTTTCCCCTAGGTCCGACCGCCGCCTTGCCCCAGGGCCGCCGGCCCAGCGCCACCGGTGCCCTGCCCTGCCTTTCCTTTGTCCCTGGAGAGAGGAGGAATAAAGGGGGGTGATTTTGCCCCCAGCCCCCTCCTTTCCCTCCTATTTGGTTAAGAGCCCCCACCTTGTATGCCACTTTTGCAGAAAGGCCCTTTCACTTTTATTTATTCAGGGAACTAGCCTCCACCATATAAAATTAATACTAAATAGACCCCTACACCTTTATAGTATGCCCCAAATAATTCTAGAAATTACAACTAAGTCCTTTTCTATTACAAAACTATTTACAAGTGAGCCATGGATCCTTAGTTAATCCTTAACCCCTCTTCGGCCTATCATTTCATGTGCCAAACTATCTCTGATTGACCTGAAACTTTATCACGCCATTTCTAACATAGTTTTGGCCATGCCATTGGAAAACTACCCAAAAATATTACTCCTATCTCCATATCTTAATTGTTTCTGATTCGAGCTCAACGATAAAACTTTTATTTCTTTTTCTTGATTGTGTGTTGGTTTGTATGCGTCGTAGATCATAGTTTGAACGAGAGAGAACCCGTCGACGAGCAGTATTGCGAGCAAGCGAACAAGGACCAGTTCCGTGACCCCGAGCCTGAAGGACAGTACTTCGACCAGGACCTCCCGGAAGGCTTCGAAGACGGCAAGTTCAATCCCGCCCTTTGATGCATGTTTTGTCCGAGTTTTTATAAACACAACCTATTCGCATGTTTTATAAAATTGCATATATTTTGACTGCTGAAAACATGGTTGGATAGCCACCCCTTGATTTGTTATAACATTCCTTGACCACCTAGATTAATGTCTGAATGTGATTTGTTTGGACGTTAATCGCTGCTAGAGCGCTTAGGACCTTAAACACAATACAATTTGTTTTATAAAAGGAAAATGTGTGAGTGTGTGGGAAAGAAAAAATGTGAAATTTTCGAAAGATAAGTTTAGACGGGATGGATGGCACTTCTTTGTGATTTGCCTATTGGTGTGCTTGTACCTGTATGGTACGGCAAGGAATGGAGATATCCATCTTATCACAACTAAGGACCGAGTTGGTGTGTCATCTCACCTAACTCTATTACCGTGCAAACCACTCGACCGTTGAATGGGCAACGGCTTAGCATAAACCCCACTAGTAAGTCTGATAGCCATCAGGAGAGCTGAGAGCAACGGGTGATCAAGGAGAAGGGATTAGCTCTGTGTGACTTATGCCCCGGTTACAACCTCTGTGATAGGTCAACTGACCCCTTGGTGGATCCCGTGATGGCTAGTCAGGTCTAGCTAAGGTGGGTAATGGCTTTGTTGGGATCTGCACCGACACTAACGGTGATCAAGCTGTGGTACCCCGCTTGTGGGTAAAGTTGCACACCTCTGCAGAGTTAAAATCTATTCGAATAGCCGTGCCCATGGTACTGGGCGAGTTACGGTGTGGTCACATAACTAGTGTTTCTTCTCCTTAGTCACTCGGGGCATTTATGCACCAAGGGGTCATCGACCGTTCACTTAGGTATAACCGGGCATAAGTCACTCGGGGCTTATCCCTTCTCCTTAGTCACCCGTTGCTCTCAGCTCTCCTGATGGCTATCAAATCAATTAGTGGGATTTATGCTAAGCCGTTGCCCATTCAACGGTCGAGTGGTTTGCACGAAAGTGGAGTTAGGTGAGATGACACACCAACTCGGTCCTTAGACACGACAAGATGGATATCTCCCTTCTTTGCCCTGCCACAATGGCTCGAGCACACCAAATGGCAAATCACGCAGAAATGCCATCCATCCCGTCTAGACACACTTTTCAAAAACACCATTTTTATCCCTTCCCACATACGCACACATTTTCTTTATAAAACAAGCAGTGTTATGAGTAAAGTCCTAAGCGTTCTAATATCGATTAATCTAGGTGGTCAAGGAATGGTCATCACAAATCAAGGGGTGGCTATCCAACCAAGTTTTTATGCAAGCAAAACATATGCAATTTTATAAAGCAGGCCATTGGGTTGTGTTCATAAAAACTAGGACAGAAACATGAATCAAAGGATGGGATTGAACTTGCCGTCTTCATAGCCTTCGGGGAGGTCCTGTCCTTCGGCCTCGGGGTCGCGGAACTGGTCCTCGTTCCCTTGCTCGCAGTACTGCTCGATAGCGGGATCTCCTTCGTTCACACCGTGGTCTACGACGCAAACAACAAGCACACAATCAAGACACAGAAAGGTTTATCGTTGAGCTCGAATCGGAAACACATAAAATATGGAGATAGAAGTGACATCTTTGAGTGGTTTCCTAATGGCATGGCCGAAACTAGGTTAAGTGAGGCGTGGTAAGGTTTTGGGTTGATCAGAGGTCGTTTGGTACATGAAATGATAGGTTTAGTAAAGGTTCGGGGTCGGATAAGGGGTCAGGGGCCTAGTTGTAATTTTTGGACATATCTGGGTTATTTTATAAAAGGGCAGGGTTCTATTTATAAATGTTTGTATACGGTGAAGGAGTTATTTGGAAAAATAATAAAAGAGGGGGTTTTATTTGAAAGAAACACAATGGTGGAGGGGCTCTTTAAGAAATAAAGGAAAGGGGAGGGGCTTTGGGGCTAAATGCCCTTTCCTTCCCCTTCCTCCATCCCGCAGAGCAGGGGAGGCGGCCTAGGGCATCGGCGGCGCCAATTCCGGCGGCCCTGGGCCTCGGGGAGGGGCGGAGAGGAGGGGGAAAGGGGCTCGGGTGTGTGGGGAATCAATTCCCCAACTCACCTCGGCTTGGGGCGCTGCGAGGGAGCGGGGCAACGCGGGCCGACGGCGGCGGTGCTAACGGAGTGTGGCGGTGGCGCTGGCACTGGGGAGGGGAGGCGGCGGTGGCCGGGGCGGCTTGGGTATGAAGGAGCGGCGCCGGTGCCCCTTTTATAGGCGTGCTAGGTCGGCTAGGCGGAGCGGGGTAGGTGCGGGTGGGTGAGGCTTCCGGCGGGCGGCACGAGTCGCAGTAATGGCGCTCCGGCCGCGTCTGTCCATCGCGGAGCGGCGTGCGGCGGTAGCGCGGGCATCGAGGCGGTGAGCAGTGCCGCTCGGAGCGGGGCAGCGGCGGGCGACGCGCTGTGGCCAGGCGAGCATGTGGCTCAAGGGCGGGCGGGACCGGGGCTGCCAGCGAGCGGCGTGGCCACGCGGGTGCGCGCGCACCGAGATGGAGAGCGGCTCAGGGGAGTGGCGCTGGCGCGGACCGGCGGGCAGCGCGGGCACAGGGGCGTGGCAGCGGCGAGCGGCACGGCGTGCGGCGCGAGCACGCGGTGCGCGTGCGTGTGTCTCGGTTCGGCGCGCCGGGTGCGCGTGCGAGCGAGGCCGCGGCGTGGCGTGGGCGTGCGCATGGCTTGGTGCGCCGCGGTGCGCGTGTTCGTACGCAAGCACGGGCGGGCAGCGGGTCGGGGTGTGCGCGCAGGCGGGCGGCGGCCGAGCGGCGTTCGGGGCCGGCGGCGCGTGCGTGCACGCGGCTCTGCAGCGTGGTGAGGTCGGGGCCGAGCCGGGCGGTCTGCGCGAGCGAGGTGTGCGCGAGCGGGGGGTGGGGAGTGGCTCGGGGCAGGGAGGTGGCGCGACCGGGTCATGCAGCAGAGGAGGAAGGAAGGAGAGAAAGAAAAGGAGAAAAATAAAAAGGGAGGAAGAAATGGAAAAGAGGAAAAAGAAAAGGAAAGAAAGGAGAGAGAGAAAGAGAGAAAGAGAGAGCGGGATTCGCGGCGCCACCGGTGCTCGGTCGGCCACGCGCGGCGCCTGGGCACGTGTGAGCGCGACGCGTGGGTCGAGGGAGAAACAGGGTGCTGGATACGGGTGTCGGGTCAGGTCCTTCGGGGATCGAAAGATCGGAACAGGGTTGTTCCCGGAAAGTTGGGGTTAGTGTTTTAAGGAGGGGTCGAGCTCAACGACGAGAAACAGTTTTAGCGCAAGATTTAATTTAGTGAGTTTTCGGGATGTTACAAACCTACCCCACTTAAAATGAATCTCGTCCTCGAGATTCGGCTGGTTCCTAAACAGGTGGGGAAACTACTTCTTTAGAGCGTCTTCGCATTCCCAGGTAGCTTCTTCCACTCCGTGTCTGCTCCACTGAACTCTGCATATGCGTACTTCGGAGGTTCTAGTTCTCCTAGTGACAGTGTCTAGAATCTTGACCGGTACTTCCTGATATCGTAGGTCTGGCTGTAGATCTATCGTTTCTACTGGCACATGTTCCGCTTCGGGCACCCTCAAACATCTTCTTAGCTGCGAGACATGGAATACTGGATGTATATCTGACATTTCTTCTGGTAGCTCCAAACGGTATGCTACTGCTCCAACTTTTTTCAGAACTCGGTATGGTCCAATGTACCGAATGGCCAATTTTCCTTGTACCTGAAATCTTCGGGTTCCTCGAATGGGTGATACCTTGAGATACATGAAATCTCCTGGGTTGAAACTTATTTCCCATCTTTTCTTGTCGGCGTAGCTCTTCTGTCGGGACTGGGCTGCTTTCAGTTTCTCTCTAATCTCGGCTACTCTTTCTTCTGCTTCTTTTATGAGTGCGGACCCGACTAGGGCACGTTCTCCAACTTCTGACCACATCAGAGGGGTCGTGCATTTTCTTCCGTAAAGAGCTTCGAAAGGCGACATGCCCAAGCTTGCCTGATACCTGTTCTTGCATGAGAACTCGGCATAGGGTAAACTCTGCTCCCAGTCTTTGCCATAAGTGAGGACACATGCTCTCAACATATCTTCCATAATCTAGTTTACCCTTTCTGTTTGGCCATCGGTCTGCGGGTGATAAGCGGAGCTAAAGTCTAGCTTGGTGCCTATGGCTTTATGCAAACTCTTCCAAAATCTAGAGGTGAACTGGGTTCCTCTATCTGAGACTATTCGACTGGGCACACCATGCAACTTCACTATATTTTCCACATAGAGCTTGGCTAGCTTCTCTCCGCCGTAGTTGGTCCGTACGGGTATGAAGTGAGCCGCTTTAGTGAGTCGGTCCACTATTACCCATATGGAATCGTGTCCTTTCTGGGTTATGGGCAAGCCTACTACAAAATCCATTCCTATTTCATCCCATTTCCAAACCGAAATGGGTAGGGGTTGCAACAATCCTACCGGCTTCTGGTGTTCAACTTTGATTCTTTGGCAAGTATCACAACGGGTGACGAATCGTGCAATATCGGCCTTCATCCCATTCCACCAATATTTCTGTCTCAAGTCCATATACATTTTGGTGGATCCTGGGTGAATAGAGTAGGCTGAGTTGTGGGCTTCATCCATGATTATTTGCTTGAAGTCTCCTTTCTGGGGCACACAAATTCTATCTTTATACCTATAATGTTCCCCTATTATCCACTCTAAAGTCTGGTGCCTTATTTTCTCCGGTCTGTCTCCGGATTTCCATCAGTCCCTTGTCCGATCTTTGGGCTTTCCTGATTCTTTCTTCTAGAGTGGATTGGACGTTCAGCACTTGACTGGAGCCTCGAGGGACAATGTGCACATTTAATCGTGCCATTTCCTCTCAGTAAATGGTCATTCTTGGGTCCTGTAGGATTTCCGACTAAGGGCGTCGGCCACTACGTTTGCCTTTCCCGGGTGGTAATGGATTTCCAAATTATAATCTTTGACTAATTCCAGCCATCTTCTCTGTCTCAAGTTCAAGTCTGGCTGGGTGAAGATATACTTCAGACTTTTTTGGTCGGTAAAGATTTCGCACTTATTTGCAATCAAATAATGCCTCCAAATCTTAAGTGCGTGCACTACTGGCTGCAAGTTCCAAATCATGGGTCGGGTAGTTTTGCTCATGAGTCCTGAGCTGACGGGAAGCATATGCAACGACTTTCCCATCTTGCATCAGTACACAACCCAATCCTTGTCGGGACGCATCACAATAGATGACAAAATCCCGATGAATATCCGGTAGGGTTAGTACTGGGGCTGTCGTCAATCTTCGCTTCAACTCCTGGAAGCTCCTTTCACACGACTCCGTTCAGGTGAACTTCTACTCTTTCTTGAGCAGCTCTGTCATGGGCCAGGCTATCTTAGAAATTCCCTCAATGAATCTCTGATAGTACCCAGCTAATCCGAGGAAACTCCTGATCTCACTGACATTGGTTGGTTGCTGCCAGTTGGATACTGCTTCGACCCTTTCGGGGTCCACGGCTACTCCTTCTGCGGTCAAAATATGACCAAGGAAGGCTACTTTCTCCAGCCAGAACTCACACTTGCTGAACTTGGCGTATAGCCTATGCACTCTCAGCTTCTCCAGAACTACCCTCAGGTGTTGTTCGTGCTCCTGGATACTCTTCGAGTAAATAAGTATGTCATCGATGAAGACTACGACAAACTTATCTAACTCGTCCATAAACACTTTGTTCATGAGGTTCATGAAATAGGCAGGTGCATTTGTCAGCCCGAAAGACATCACCGTGAACTCAAACTGCCCATATCGGGTGACAAAGGCTGTCTTCGGGATGTCGCTCTCCCTAATCTTGAGCTGAAAATATCCGGACCTCAGGTCAATCTTGGAAAAGTACTTGGCCCCTTTTAACTAATCAAAAAGATCATCGATCCTGGGGAGGGGGGTACTCGTTTTTGATAGTGACTTCGTTCAGTGCCCGGTAATCAACGCACAACCTCATACTTCCATCCTTCTTTTTGACAAATAGAACCGGGGCTCCCCAAGGCGACGAACTTGGCCTGATGAAGCCAATCCATTGTAACTCCTCTAGTTGTTTCTTTAACTCCGCCAACTCGGAGGCTGCCATCCTATACGGTCTCTTGGCTATGGGGGCGGTTCCAGGAACAAGATCAATGACAAATTCTACGTCCCTATCTGGTGGCATACCGGGAAGTTCTTCGGGAAAGACATCGGGGTACTCATTCACTACTGGGACTTCTTCAAGGCCTTGGTTTCCATGCTGAATACCATCGGGTTTGCTCCACTTTCCCGAGTGTGACAGGTCACTCGGACTCCCTCTGGGTTTGTTAGATGCACTATCTTGTCTGAACAACCTATGAGGCCATTCTGTTTGCTTAGCCTGTCCATTTTGAGGATCACATCTATCCCTTCTGACTTAAGTACTACTAGGTCTGCTAGAAACTCTACCCCACTTAAATTGATTCTTACCCGTAGACATCCCAGTTGACACCTGATGTCTCCTCCGGGCGTCCGGGTTAATAGGGGTGTTTTTAGTAGTACTGTAGGTATTTTATATTTCTCCACAAAATCTGAGGATATGAATGAGTATGATGCTCCAGAATCAAACAGTACTATTGCAAGAGTTGAGCTGACTAGGTACTCACCGAGTACTACGCCCTGAGCTCCTTGAGCTTCCTGCGCGTCGATGTGGTTGACGCGGGCTCGTCCGAAAGACTGCTGGGATTGCCTCTGCTGGTTGTTGTTGTTGTTGCTGTTGCCACGGAGGGGCACTCAGGTTGGCACCGGTCAGAACTGGCTTGGGTCCGTTCACTGTGTTGGAGAAAGCTGAAGTAGCTGGCTTGTTCTTGGCATAGGGGCAGTCGGCGATGAAGTGACCCGTCTCACGACAGTTGAAGCAGGCCCTCACATTGCCGTTGTTGTTGGTGACCTGGCTTGCATTACCCTGGGAGGCCCTCATGGTGTTCTGGCTTCTGGGCTGTGTGTTAGGGGCCCGTGGTCCTGTCGCTTGAGACTGAGTTCTGTACTGCATTGGGGCTTGGGACCTTGGTGCATTGTAGCTGAAGCTTTTGGCCTTCTGGGAACGATCCTGCTGGCGGGCCTTGCTCTCCAGGAACTTGCGCTTGTTATCTTTTCTTTCATCACTCTTGGCCTTCTCGGTGAGGATTGCTTTGTTCATCAAGGTGTTGAAATCAGGATAGATCTGAGGGGTGAGCAGGGTCCTGAGTTCTGGGTTTAGTCCCTTCTTGAACATATCATGCTTCTTCTCGTCGTCGTTCACTTTCTCTGGTGCATAGCGAGCCAGCTCCATAAACTGGTGTGTATACTCTTCCACCGACATACTCCCTTGTTGAAGTGCACAGAATTCATCCGCCTTGCGCTTCAGGGTAGCCGAGAGAATATGATATCGACGGAATTCCTTCTCGAACTCCTTCCATGTGATGGTGGAGGCATCCTCGGCGGCGGCACAGTAGTTCTCCCACCAGGCTAAGGCAGTCCCGGTGAGTTGATGTGCTGCCAGAAGGACTTTATCTCGATCCTGGCACCCAAACGGCTCGAGCTTCCTCTGGATCACGCGGAGCCAATCATCTGCATCCAATGGGTTGCTGGATCCGGCAAAAGTGGGTGGTTTGGCCCACAGAAAAGCTGTCAGCTTGTCATTAAAGGTCTGCTCTCGTGGCTGCCTGTTCACTAGAGCATTGGCCAGTGTCTCCAGTATGAGAGTTTGGTTATGGATTATTTGTGCCAGGTCCGTGAAGGGTGGTGGCGGTGGTGGTGGTGGCAGCTGTGCATCATGATTTTCTCCTCTGCCCTGACTCACTTCTTGTTCTTCCTGAGGATGGTTTTGCTCGTTAGGACGTACTCCTGCATCAGCGGCTGCAGGGTCCCGGACGCGGGAGGCCCTCGTAATGCTTCGGGAAACCATCTATAGAACAAGTGGGTTGGGACTAAGATTAGGTGATGTTTAAGTTGTTTAATACGTATAACAAGGCAGAATCAACCTTCCGCCGAAAGGCACACACACAACAAGCACACAACAAGGCAAACAAGCAACTTTTACTAAAGCGAGGCAGGATACAACACGGGGACACGACTAGAACGCGTACTACACATCCGGGTACAAGTTCATACTAGTGACACCACTCAAACCGAAAGACTAGCAGGGTACAATACTAGGGTAGCGTCGGACATCCTACTCGCGAGGCGAGACTTCTTCTAGGGTGGGACGTGCTTCTGGGGGAACAGACGGCTCGCCGTCTTCTGGGTTCTCATTTTCCAGGGGCTGTGTATTGGTTTCTCTTGTGGTGGCGGCGGTAGACCTTCCAGGGTTCTCGGGTGGGGCTCGAGGGCTTCCAAAGAGCGTTCCCCATCCTATGACGGGTTTCCCGAGTAGAACATGGTCTTCTCCGATGGCCGGAACTGGGGTTCCACTCCTGGTCCATTCTTGCATGCGCCGGTCTCGGGCTTGTCTGAGGCTCTCCTGTGCAACTGCTTCACTGCTGATCGCGGCTGCGGCTCTTGCCTCGGCTTGGGCTGCTCGGACCTATTGGAGCCTCACCGTGAGTTTAGCTTGCTCAGCACAATGGGTCTGCTCCCTCAGCAGGTGGGCTTGTTCATCAAAGAGCTGATACAAAGCGGCTAGGTAGTTAGCCACTTGATACAGAGGGTCCTCTTCATGGCGGCGCCGTTCCAGGCTTCTCATGCAAGCTTCCCAAACGGGGGTTCTGATGGCCGGTGGGAAGAACCTCATTGGTGTGGGTGCTAGGTGTTCTTCGAAAATCCGGCATAGGTAACGGAGTGTCTTTCTGATGGCCAAGGGATAGGTGTCTTGGTGCCTAAATCCCGTAGCGGTTACTCGCCACGGCTGGATGTTGGGGTAGCGATCACTCCTGGTGATGACCAGGATCACCCTACAGCGGAGGGTACCATGGTACTCGTACTCTCTGCTGTAGTACCTTGGGCGTTCCGTAACGCCAAGGCTCTCTAGGGCATTGATCAATAGGCTGGGGAAGCCAGGTGCAGCTTGGTAGTCACCCTGGGTCCATCCTTCCTCAGCCATCTGAAAACAAAGATAGGGTGAAAAACTTGCACAATTATTTGGGGTACACCAAGGGAGTAGATGATATTTATTACAACATGGTGGGGTACAGATTGCATGGTTACACGATTATTAAGGGCAAAGGTTCTAGCTTGGGTGCTACTCCTATCATGGGGACCCTTCCTCGATCCTAAGGGGGCACTTCTTCAGTGGGAGATACTGATCCATCATGTCATCCTCGGTCTGAGTTCCTTTATCCCAGTGGGTTTCTTCGGGTTCTTCTTCTTCTTCTCCTTCCTCTATCCACCCACTTATTCCTCTGCGAGCCTCGTACTCTCGCATTCGGGCTTGGAGAGCGGACAGGGAATTCTCGGCGCGTGTGGCTCTTGCCTGTTGCTCTTCCAGTTCTGCCTCTTTTTCTTCCATTCGAACTTGGAGGGCGGCTAGGGAATACTCGGCGTGTACGGTTCTTGTCCGTTGTTCATCCAGCTCCTAGGTTGCCTTTTCTGCTCTGTGGACTTGTTGCTTCAGTTGTGCTGCTTGCTCGCGGTAGAGCTCATCCAGGCCGGTGAGATAGATGGATAGGTGGGAGACCATGTCTTCTAGGTCTTCTTCCTCTCTCCCAAGTCCTCTCCTCCAGGCAATCCATGTGCGTCCTCCTCCTTTAGTCGGCGGGAAAAATCCCATAGGAGTCCGCTGAAGGTGATGCCTGTAGATCACGCGTAGGCGTCGCAGGACTTTACGGGCGGCTTTTCGATAGGTGTCCGGAAAGCGAAAACCAGTGGTGGAGATGAACCAAGGGTCCACATCTGGGTAGCAGGTGCTTCTTGCTATGAAGATCATCAGGTCACACCGAAGAGTGCCCTTGGAGTCGTACTCCTGATAGAGAAACTCTGGTGGGTCCACAACTCCAATTCGTTTCAGGCTGAGTATCAACAACTTTGGAAGGCCGGGCTCTGCATGACAGATTTCGCCAATCCATCCATTGTCAGCCATCTGGAACAAGTCAAAGCCAAGGGTGAGTGTTTGTGTGAAGAAAGGGTTATGGATAGAAAAGTCCTAAAGGTAAAGGGTCTGAAAATGGGTTTCGCTCCTAGGGTCACGTCCTACGGCCAACCTACGGCTCTGATACCACCTGAAGCGTCCACTCATAAGAGAGAACTTAAATGTGATACAAACATCAGTCCCAGGAGGCTGATGCCACATTTATTACATCAGATGGTTCATTACCATACAAACCTCCGAGGAGGATACTCGATACAGATGATAATAACTAGTAACCAAGCTACAACATAACACCAGACCGCAACCCACATGGGGTCTAGCTCGGGCTCAGAGTACTGCGTTAGCGAAAGCATCTCGGAACAGGGCCGGTTCCACAGGCAAGGTTGGGTGTAGAACGATAACCCTACTCGGCGTCGTCTGGTACGAAGTCTGGGTCTTCCTCTGTAAAAGTAAGAATGGGGTGAGTACAAACATACTCAGCAAGTCCAACCACACCCACGGAGGGGGGGGTTATATCAGAATAATATGCACAGGTAAATCAAGGGTAAGGTTATGGTTTAATTTGTAGAAAGCTAAATTTTATGCAGGGGTTTATTTAGCAGAAAACATTTCAGAAACCAGTTTTTGTTTTGAGTAACACGGAGTTTAAGTTTTAAACTGCTACCGGACTCCCCGTCCGTCGTAGCACACAGCACAACTGCCGGACACAATTCCAAAACAACTCACACCAGCCCATCCCGATGAAACACTAGTCATGTGACCACACCGTAACTCGCCCAATACCGTGGGCACGGCTATTCGAATAGCTTTTAACTCTGCAGAGATGTGCAACTTTACCCACAAGCGGGTACCACAACACGAGCACTGAAGTGTCGGTGTAGATCCCGGCATAGCCATTACCCACCTTAGCTAAACCTGACTAGCCATCACGGGATGCACCAAGGGGTCATCGACCGTTCACTTAGGTATAACCGGGCATAAGTCACTCGGGGCTTATCCCTTCTCCTTAGTCACCCGTTGCTCTCAGCTCTCCTGATGGCTATCAAATCAACTAGTGGGATTTATGCTAAGCCGTTGCCCATTCAACGGTGGAGTGGTTTGCACGAAAGTGGAGTTAGGTGAGATGACACACCAACTCGGTCCTTAGACACGACAAGATGGATATCTCCCTTCTTTGCCCTGCCACAATAGCACGAGCACACCAAATGGCAAATCACGCAGAAATGCCATCCATCCCGTCTAGACACACTTTTCAAAAACACCATTTTTATCCCTTCCCACATACGCACACATTTTCTTTATAAAACAAGCAGTGTTATGAGTAAAGTCCTAAGCATTCTAATATCGATTAACGTCCAATCAAAATCAGACATTAATCTAGGTGGTCAAGGAATGGTCATCACAAATCAAGGGGTGGCTATCCAATCGTGTTTTTATGCTAGCAAAACATATGCAATTTTATAAAGCAGGCCATTGGGTTGTGTTTATAAAAACTAGGACAGAAACATGCATCAAAGGATGGGATTGAACTTGCCGTCTTCGTAGCCTTTGGGGAGGTCCTGTCCTTCGGGCTCGGGGTCGCGGAACTGGTCCTCGTTCCCTTGCTCGCAGTACTGCTCGATAGCGGGATCTCCTTTGTTCACACCGTGGTCTACGACGCAAACAACAAGCACACAATCAAGACACAGAAAGGTTTATCGTTGAGCTCGAATCGGAAACACATAAAATATGGAGATAGAAGTGACATCTTTGAGTGGTTTCCTAATGGCATGGCCGAAACTAGGTTAAGTGAGGTGTGGTAAGGTTTCGGGTTGATCAGAGGTCGTTTGGTACATGAAATGATAGGTTTAGTAATGGTTCGGGGTCGGATAAGGGGCCAGGGGCCTAGTTGTAATTTTTGGACATATCTGGGTTATTTTATAAAAGGGCAGGGTTCTATTTATAAATGTTTGTATATGGTGAAGGATTTATTTGGAAAAATAATAAAAGAGGGGGTTTTATTTGAAAGAAACACAATGGTGGAGGGGCTCTTTAAGAAATAAAGGAAAGGGGAGGGGCTTTTGGGCTAAATGCCCTTTCCTTCCCCTTCCTCCATCCCGCAGAGCAGGGGAGGCGGCCTAGGGCATCGGCGGGGCCGATTCCGGTGGCCCTGGGCCTCGGGGAGGGGCGGAGAGGAGGGGGAAAGGGGCTCGGGTGTGTGGGGAATCGATTCCCCAACTCACCTCGGCTTGGGGCGCTGCGAGGGAGCGGGGCAACACGGGCCGGCGGCGGAGGTGCTAACGGAGTGTGGCGGCGGCGCTGGCACTGGGGAGGGGAGGCGACGGTGGCCGGGGCGGCTTGGGTGGGGAGGAGCGGCGCCGGTGCCCCTTTTATAGGCGTACTAGGTCGGCTAGGCGGAGCGGGGTAGGTGCGGGTGGGTGAGGCGTCCGGGGGGCGGCACGGGTCGGAGTAATGGCGCTCCGGCCGCGTCTGTCCATCACGGAGCGGCATGCGGCGGTAGCGCGGGCGTCGAGGCGGCGAGCAGTGCCGCTCGGAGCGGGGCAGCGGCGGGCGACGCGCTGTGGCCAGGCGAGCACGTGGCTCAGCGGCGAGCGGGACCAGGGCGGCCAGCGAGCAGTGTGGCCACGCGGGTGCACGCGCGCCGAGACGGCGAGCTGCTCAGGGGAGTGGCACTGGCGCGGACCGGCGGGCAGCGCGGGCACAGGGGCGTGGCAGCGGCGAGCGGCACGGCGTGCGGCGCGAGCACACGGTGCGCGTGCGCGTGTCTCGGTTCGGCGCGCCGGGTGCGCGTGCGAGTGAGGCCGCGGCGTGGCGTGGGCGCGTGCATGGCTTGGGGCGCCGCGGTGCGCGTGTTCGAGCGCAAGCGCGGGCGGGTGGCGGGTCGGGGTGTGCGCGCGGGCAGGCGGCGGCCGAGCGGCGTTCGGGGCCGGCGGCGCGTGCGTGCACGCGGCTCTGCAGCGTGGTGAGGTCGGGGCCGAGCCGGGCGGTGTGCGCGAGCGAGGTGCATGGCGGGGGGTGGGGAGCGGCTCGGGGCAGGGAGGTGGCGCGGCCGGGTCGCGCAGCAGAGGAGGAAGGAAGGAGAGAAAGAAAGGGAGAAAAAGAAAAAGGGAGGAAGAAATGGAAAAGAGGAAAAAGAAAAGGAAAGAAAGGAGAGAGAGAAAGAGAGAGCGGGATTCGCGGCGCCACCGGCGCTCGGTCGGCCACACGCGGCGCCTGGGCGCGCGTGAGCACGACGCGCGGGTCGAGGGAGAAACAGGGTGCTGGATACGGGTGTCGAGTCAGGTCCTTCGGGGATCGGAAGATCGGAACAGGGAGGTTCCCGGAAAGTTGGGGTTATGGTTTTAAGGAGGGGTCGAGCTCAACGACGAGAAACAGTTTTAGCGCACGATTTAATTTAGTGAGTTTTCGGGATGTTACAGTCACCCGTAGGAAGTTCCGTATGGCGCAAGACTCTGATGACCCCCTCTTCGTAGTTAATATCATTGTGTGGGTGTTAGTTGTTATCCTCGCGATAGTGGCGCTTCACTGCCCACTTTCGCGTAGAGTTGTACGGTGATGTACCATCTGATATAATAAAAGTGTTATCAGCCTCCTGGGACTGATATTGTAT
Source organism: Panicum virgatum (assembly GCF_016808335.1). NCBI lineage: Eukaryota > Viridiplantae > Streptophyta > Magnoliopsida > Poales > Poaceae > Panicum > Panicum virgatum. The sequence continues at coordinate 61,420,675 of NC_053146.1, forward strand.
CACTTTTAAGTCTTCTCTTATGAGGGGACGCTTCACGCGGCCTCCGCCGGCCCGCCGCCGTCGCCCAGTCTTGTGGCCCCGCTCCGTCTGCTCCATTGGCAGCCGTCGAGAAAAACGGGTCGGCTCTAGGGGGTTCGCTCCGTCTGTCGTTTTTTGAGGAATGAGATGAATCCGCATCTGAGAGGAATATTCCTCCAAGGAACCGACCCAACCCACCTCGGATTGTATCCAAACAGCCGTAGGGGCGGGTCCAACCCAACCCACATCGCCCCAACCCTCAACCAAACACACGGTTAGAGGCTTGGAGCAGCTAGCCTGCTCGCCTCCGGATGCGCTGCCGGCCTTGTCCTGATCGCTTCCAGTCTAGATCCAGCCTCTAGCTAGATGCGCCGCCCTGACAAGAAAGAATGAAAAACTGAAACTTCCCCCACCCATGTTCTGGTGAATGTGAGACAATCTCATTCTTCCATTTATACCCTTGGATGGATAAGGTTACACAGAATAGATAGAGGGGTAACTTTGGTTCAAATAAAAAATAATCTGGTTCCCATGGAACCGCCTGATTCACCGGTTTCATAAAAAACGACCATTTCAATCGGTTTTTACCAGTTCAATTGCATAGACGGTATTTTAAGTGAACTGGACCATTGTAGTCCCTGGTTCACAGTTTCTTCGGTCCAACAGGCGGTCCGATCTGGTCCTGATAACTAGGCCTGAGACTAAAGGAGATTTTGTAGAAACTGGCTCATGGTTTAGACAAATAGAGTGTAACATGAATTGTCTTCATATCTGCTTTGGTGCCTTGCCCCCAAGTGCAAGTGCCAGTCGCACCGCTCGCCTGCTCCCCCAACTCCCTCTCCTAGTCTCCTCCACCGCCATCCAACTGTGCCGCTTCCGGCTCCCCCTCCTCTCCTCCAGATCTCCACCTCCGGTGCCGCTCCCTCTCCTCTCCTCCACCTCCAACTAGGGATGGAAATGGTAAGAAAACAGGAAAATGGATATCTGAGATATCTGAATCCGTTTCCATGCGTATCTGATCTGTTTCCATTCTAGAGGGTGGAAACTGGAAGAAAACAGAAAAACGAATATATGAGATATCCGAATCCATTTCAATACGTATCTGATCCGTTTCCATCCTTACCTCCGACGCCGCTCAGCCGCTCCCCATCCTCCCTTCGCGCATCCGCGAGCCGCGGCTCCACGGCTCCGCCCCCTCCCTCTGCCCCTTCCAGTGACCGGCGCTGCTCCCCCAACTCCTCTCCTCCACCGCCAGCGACGCTCCCCCTCCTCTCCACCTCTGGCGCCGCTCCCCCAACTCCTCACCTCCACAGATCCGGGCGGCCCGTGCCTCCACAAATTCGGGCGGCTGGCTCCTCTACAGATCTCGGCGGCGGACGGCTCCACCAGACCCCGCCAGCACTAGCGCATCTACTGCTCCACCGGGCCTGAGCTGGCACAAGAAGCTGGTGGTGGCCGGCCGTCGCTCATCGTCGGGATGTGGTGGCGTTGGCTTTTGGGGCTGCGGGCGTGACCGCTAGGCTCGGCAGGCAGGGCCAGAGGGTGGCGGCACCAAGCTCGGCCGGCGGGGCGCCGGGGCCAATGGGCGTGGCCGGTGGGTGCGGCATCGGCGGGCATGGATAGGCGGCCGCGGCGGCGGCGGCTGGCAGGAGTGTGGGCGATGGACGGCACGAGCATGGTGGAGGCACCGTGCTTTTCGGGCTGGCCCGGCACGAAAATGGCCCGTGGGCTCGTGTTTGGGCCGAGACCGTGGCACGACGGGCAGCACGACCCGACCCGCTAGCCAAGTTGTGCCGGGCCTAGCTCGATCAGGTCGTGCTCGGGCCAACCCGGGCTCAGGCCGGGCTATGCCGGGCGGCTCGAATGGCCATCTATAATCGAGCCGTTCTGGCACGCTGAATTATTTTCAAAATTAAATCGCAAAAATCTGAATCTTGGAAAAAGTCTGCAATCAAAACCGTCATACCTCATATTTAATTCGCCCAATCGTCCTCCGCTACTGCGAGCACGGGCGACCGCGCGACAGACTTGCTAGGAACAAAAGTGACCAAGTAACGCACACGAAAGGTGCGATTGGCTTTTGGCGCAGCAAGCAAGCAAAGAACCGGCAACACACATGGAAATAGAAAACTAGATAAGGTTGCGCAGCTCCCTGCTGATACCTTACGTACATAATCTGTCTCATTATGTCTATATGTATGTCTGCGCGCGCGCGCACAAAACAAATAACTAGGCAATGCAAGTTGATCGATCGATAGGGCCACTGGACACTGCCGATCGACGATAGAGCTAAGCCATGGCGTCCCCCCATGACGAAACCCCGGTGCCTGCCAAGGACCAGTGCTTTCGTCGGATGGAGAAGTTCAACAACAAGAACAAGGATTCCCTCTTGACGATGGCGCTGAAAGCTGACGAGCCCCTCATCCAGTTCTTCGACGACGGCAACGCCGGCGACATCAGGCGTCAGCTTGATGATGGCGCCATAGGCCAGCGGGACAAGTTTCGTCCCAAGTGCGTGGCCATCGGGCCGCGCTTCCGGGGCCAGCAAGGCCTGAACGACGGCGAGGAGCTCAAGCACGCGGCGGCGTACGACTTCTGGCACTGCACCGACGTGCCCTTCAGCGTCCTGTACAGCCGCGTCGAGGATGTTGCCGCCAAGGCACGGCGCTCCTACGCGAGCCCCATCGACGACAGCATCACCGACGAGGAGCTCGCCGCCATGCTTTTCACTGACGGATGCTTCCTGCTGCAGCTGATCGCCATCGCCACCGATGACGGCGCGGGTGCGTCGTTTGGCTCCCGCTACCGTGTCGCCGAGCTCCTCCCCATCCTGTTAGTGGACATCTTCATCGTCGAGAACCAGATCCCGTGGATCGTTCTCAGCGCGCTCATGTCCGTCAGGCCAGTCCAGGTCATGCGGTTCATCGACATGCACGTCGCCGGCTGGTTCGACAAGCGAGTGGCCAGGCCTGGGCACGCATGGGGCGAGAGCGCCGACGACTGCAAGCCCATCCACCTCCTGGACCTGCTCTACAAGCAGCAGACCGGGCAGGCGTCGACGAGCCTGACGCTGGGCGACCTGTCCAGGTTCAGGCAGCAGGTCATACCCCTCGCGTCGGCCTCGGAGTTGGCGGAGGCCGGCGTCCAGATCCGCCCGAGCCGCACCCCGCGCTTCGCAGACATACACTTCCAGCGGCGCTGGCTCGTCTTCGGCCGCCTTCTGCTTCCTCCGCTCCAGCTCTCCACCCAAACCGTGCCTATCATCATCAATATGATGGCGTTCGAGCTGCTCTACTCGCAGCAGCTCCAGGGCAGGTAGCTAACAAATCGATCAGTTAATTATATATACATGAATATATAATTAATGATGATGTTTACAATAATCTATCAAGGAGCCACATGGCCGCCTACATCGGCATGTTCTCGACGCTGATCAGCACCGAGGATGACGTGCGGCAGCTGCGGCGGAAGGGCATCTTCGTCACCACTCTGAGCGACAAGGACGTCATGGGGCTCATCAAGAGGATGGAGCCGCACATCCAGAGCGCGGGTAAGGTCACCGCCCACCCGCTCCAAGTCCTCATCACCACCTTCTTCAAGAGGCATCGGCTCTGGATAACTCTCCACCGCATCGTCTACCATAACCTGAGGTTCCTCCTTGCCATCGGTTCCTTCCTTAGCATTTCCCTCTCCATCCTCAAGGCCATCCTTTCTCTCCGGGATTCGCCGATGGCTGCCCCGGCAGGCACCGGCCACTGATGCTGATGGAGTGCGAAGCTTACATTATATACCATGTATGATACTATCAAGGACACAAAAGTAGAGCGTCCCTCGTGGTATATTTTGGGTTGTTGCCATGCTGATCAAACCCTTTTTGTGCAGTATATATTTCTGATTTAGTACATATATGATGTATGATGTTCCAGCGAACCTCATGGAACCAAATTTGTATTCTTTGTGCTGACACGGCTTAAATTAAGTTTGTCTTATTATCAAATTTTCCTAATTTTATTTTAAAAAACAAAAGTACTTGCTACAAGGTCCAAAACAAAAGGAACAGGTTGTAGAAACAATTCGTATAGAAGCGGGTAAAACCCTATTTGCAAGGGCGTTTCCGCCACCCGCACTATCTTTTTGCAGCTGGAAATTGTTTCACTTTAGGGCCATGCAGTACAACTGCCACGAGAAATCAATTTTTAGGGACGGGCCATGACACTCTATAAATGCTTTCTTTAAGGGGTGGGTGAGGCAGCAACCACCACCACTAAAAATAGATTTTTAGATGCAAGTGATGCCAGGACCCGCCCTTGAAAATATATTTCCAGGGCTTGGCCATTGCCATTCCCTCGCCTTTGAAAATCTTGATTTCAAGGAGCAGGGCAATGGCATGATCCATGTAAAGTGATTTCATCCTAGGTTTCCACAAGTTTCGCGCCAAGCCAATTTGACCCATATTTATGATCACTTAAAGTATAATATATATATACAATCGTTTCACATCGATGATCAAGTGGCAGAATTGAAGTTGTTGCTACAAGATATTGATATAATATTGCCACTTATGATCTCTAGTGATCTGCAATTGCATTGTAGCAACGACACCCCAACTTGTACAAGAATTGAGATAGAATTGCTTGAAAGCTTACTGTTACAAAGGTTTGATCCAACATATCCTACAAGAGATGACAATAGACAATAAGTGAAGGGGAAAATTGCAAGGTTGCCCTTGTTTTGAAGTCTAACTACAAGTTTGCCCCTGATTTTTTAACTTTGCATGTTTGACCCTGTTTTTAGTCTTCCAGTTACAAGACTGCCCCTGTTTTATTGCAAAACTGACCCTATTTTGCACGTTATAGGGGCAGTTTTGCAATAAAACAGGGGCAGTCTTGCAACTGGAAGACTAAACACAAGGGCAAACATGCAAAGTTAAAAAATCAAGGGCAAACGTGCAATTGGACCTAAAAACAAGGGCAGTTTTGCAAATGGCCCTACAATAAAAGGTGTGGATGAAGAAAATAACTAGATGATTCCATGTGTTTCATACCATGTCAGTTTTAGTTTATTTGTTCAAGCCTCTCACTCATCACCCAGGTCAAGCACTTCTATTCGAAAATATCCAAAGTCTGGCACAAAGTACCTAGTGGAGAAACCACCATTCGTCTACAGCCAAAAACTCTATTTGTACCGACTAGAAAAAACACATGGTACTAATGCTAGAATTACTATCAGACCATGGCCTTAGAGAACCTTTTAGTAGCGGTTGGTAACACCACACGATATTACAGTACTACGTGGTGTTTTCACCTGGTAATAAAAATCCTCCACGGGTTACTTCAAAAGAAAATATCTATTATCCAATCACACGTGGTGTGTAGGTGATGAGATGATTAAGAAGTTTCAGCGAAGCGAGAGATCCTAGGTTCGAATCACACGCACCACGAACGTTTATTTCCGCATGAGAAAATCCCATGACTTGTGACTAGGACTCTTTTAGTATTTGGTGGGTGTAACATTCCAGATTTTTTCGGAATGTTTCTGATCGATTTGTAAAAATATGGATTTCAAATTTTTCTTGCATTTTTGCTTTGCAGTGAAAACATTTAAGGTTGTCTTCGTGTGAAGTTTCCAAAAATTCTTAGTAAATTAAATTTGACCGTTTAATTTTCCTTAGGGACAAAATCATGATAGTGTCACTTATGTAAGAAACTGTCAAAGAAGACACCCTTATATGAGATGTGGAATTAAACCGCGTCTCCGATAACATAAAGGAGATGAAATCCGACTGCACCCACTGTGTTCCTTATGACGTAATCATTGAAACAAGATCACATTTGGACATTTTTGTATGGAACATTTTTTTTGAATGTGGAACATTTTTTTAAATCTGAAATAATTGTTCCAACAATATAAAAAAAATCAGTCTTATGTGATAGTTTTACTGTCAGTCACACGTGTGACTCCTAATATTTCTAATATAAACCATACATATAGGAATTAATGAATATAAGAAACTAGCATAATCGACCCTGATCTGGAAGATAAGATTTTTATGGAGGTATTCAGTACTAATCATCCATCCATTACAGCCGTTTGTTTACCTGTCGATTTATTTATTTGTTTCCAAAAGAATGTCAAACAGCAAAAGGAACGCTGCTGTAATTGTCATCAGTACACATCACAGCATCCATGCATATGTTCTCTAGTAAACAGCACATGACTATGACAAAAAGCTTACCACTTCTTATCCTTTGATCCTTCAGATTGTTGAAAACCAAAGTACGGGGACACGGCCGGGTTAATATATCCTACTGATCCTCCGAATATTATTGACCACTAGCAACGGGATTCTATCTATTCTTCAAATGCCATTCTGTAGCATTTGACATCATATATCTCTGTAGCATAAAAAACCAACAGCTAGCACTTGGCGAGTTTAATCTAGCAGAAGCAGCAGTCATCATACATATGTTTTGTTCTATATATTAATATAAAGCAGGCATAACTCCTGCCTGCAGCTTTACTTTTTAGAGAAATGCCTCATACACGTGACTCATATCGATAGCATTTCAGTCTTTCAGATATATAACCCAGCTACACGACTAAGTTTGCTAATTCCATCAGACTGAACGGTTCATCAGATCACATCAGTGGAGTACAGGGATGACCAGAAACTCCTAGCAGCGGAGAAATACAAAAAGGCTGCTTCATCATTGTCAAGCTGCACTCCATACCCAGCAGCGAGGCACCGAAGAAGTCCCCCACGATATGGATGCAACTCTAGCCCTGCAGCTGAACAGATGCAGTTCAAACCTACAAGATCCATTATCAAAACAAAATTAGAATTGAAAACCACCGTCCTAGAACTTGCCTAGGGTGTAGCCGTGTAGGCATGTACGTAGGTTACAGTTTAGCTCAATCGCTCAAAAGTAGCTTGATTAAAAAACAAAGGTGCATAACACTTCCTTTTCCTGAGAGCGGTAGCAGCTATATATTTGTAATATGAAAGGCCTAAATTTCTTGTCAAACAGCAAGCAAATAAATTGATTATGCAAAATTATCTTTGATTCATGATACGCAAAATATATGATACATGATCTCCGATCGTCCTGTTACATGGCACTACATGGTGAACACGTCAACAAGATCAGGAATTCTTTCTTATAATGTGTTTTACTTTTGCTGCGGTAGAGATTATTACTTAGATACTAGAAAAACATGTTTCCTAGAAAGACTAGAAAAATTATGTTAACACAAGAATTATAAACAAACTCTATGTGGTAACCAAGGGACAAGACTTGGATGAACCTAATATTTTTTTTTGAACGAACTGGATGAACCTAATAAAATCAATATTATTGTATATCATAAGGTTTTCAGGCCTAACATGTATGCTAAAATTGTAAATAATCCCTGCATCATTCACAAGACAATAATAATTTTAAAAGTCTGTGGATAACAAAAAGTCAGCATATACAACTACGATAAACTAAAAAAAAAGCTTACCGCTTCGTATCCTTGTAGCCTTCTCGGTGACATAGATGGTGGGAAACCAAAATATGGATAGATAGAACGATAGGGATTCTTAATACTCAAATCGAACTCCTCCATAGTAAAAGTCTTAATCTCAAGTGAAAAAACTGGTGAATAGTGTCCTCGAGTCCCTACGAGGAAAATGTATCCTTCGGCAGCTGCATCTTCGATTTCCCACTTCTTATAACCGGTGGGCAATGGTATTGTATTCTTCAAATGCCACGCGTAGGCCTTCTCACCATCATTCTGCAGAAAGGTGTAGTAATCCAAAGATTTGCCACCAAAATCATAGCTGAACATGGCAATCTTGCCTTCCTCTGCCTCCACAATGACACGCTGCACATCCTCATGATTTTTAGGTGGGAGGTCAATGGTGGAGAACTCCATTCTTCTCGTGTCGAGCTTGAGCAGCTTGTTCTTCCTGTATACTCTCCAGTAGCAGCAGTGGTAAGCCCAAGACGGAGGAGATCTCACCACGAAGGTGTCCTTGTCGTCTGGTGTGACGTTCAGGCTTAGAGAATCCCAAGTGGTACATGTACCAATACTCCAGTGGCCGGAGTCTGGAGAGAAGACAAGCACCACAGACTTTGTCGCGCTACGCGCCCTGTACATCACTTTGAGTGGCGTCTCCTCCGTGTCCCTAGAAGGGATGAAGGAGGCCTCGAATTCTTCGAGCTCGTATATTTCCTCGAGCAGGACGGAGGCGAGAAGGCCGTCAGCTATGGCAGGCAGAAGCACGTATTCCCGGGACAAGGGGTCGCACACGGCCAGGTTGCCAAAGCCGGCATCTCCAAAATCGCAATAGGAAAGGAGTACGCGGCCGTCGCGGACGTCGCAGACATCCCACTGGTGCCGTTGGAGAGGAGGGATGTAGCGGAAAGAGAAGTAAGCGGCGCGGCCAAAAGCTTGAGCGACATCAGCATTGGGGTGGGGCGTCTCGACAGCTCGGAAGTCGTAACGAGGATACTGATAGCATCGGTAGGGTTGGTAGATTACGCCCAGGAAGATCGGCGAGCGGAGGGAGCGGTAGCGGCGGAGGAAGGTGGGGTCGGCGATGAGGCGGCGGAAGGCGACGCACGCGGTGGACGCGCGGGCGAGGTCGGCAGGGGAGCCGACGCGGATGAAGATCTCCTCCAGAAGGTCGTCCGAGAGGGCTAGCAGCGGCAGCGGCGACTCCTTTGCTTCGATGCGCCGCCGAACAGGACATGAGGGTGATGCCATCGCCAGCGAACCTCCCGCCGGCGGCGAAGAGAAGAGGAGGATCGAGGATTGAGGGGAGGATCGAGGGGTTTTTTGGGCAGCTTTGTAAAGCGACTTTTATTTCTCTTTTCTGATAGATAGAAGAAAGAGAATGGGCTGCGGGGAATTCCGTAGCTGGGCCGGCATCTGGCCCAGGCCCATCAGACTGAACAGAGTTCGTCAGACACCGTCAGTAGACTACAGTCTACAGGATAACCTGAAACATCATGGCCGTCTCCACACCAGCAGCATAGCACTGACCACAGAAGCCACCGACCTGAATAAAGATCAGTCCTGCAATTGCAAGGAGCTTAGCGACATGGCTACCTCAAGAGTGTTACAATCAGTGGATTCATTTCTGCAAGAGCATGGTTGAGCTGACATGTTGAATTCTGCACAATGCACTGAATGTCTTACATTAGACACCACACCATTTTTTTGGTAACCTTAGGTGTTATAAAAAAAATTATAAACGTTGTATCCAGTATCCACATACAGGCGGCTCGTATCAGCAGCTAGCATCAAGATTATATAGGTTCGATGATACATCAGATCGAATCGAACAGAGCGCTCGTCAGGCATTAGACCGAACAAGAGCCAAGAGGCTCCAACTCCAACCAGCAGCAAGGCAGCCAAAGGAGGCCCCAAACCTGGATGGGGACCTAGTCCTGCAACTGAAACAGATGCGATTAGAACATAGAAACCACCAGTGCAGAAAGCAGATGCAGTGGAACTTTGAGGGTTCAGGAGTGGGCAGTTCAGTTTAGCTGGATCGCGCCAAAGGGGTTTTGACTCAAAAGCAAAGATGCATAGCACTAATAATGTTTCATCATCTTATTGCAGCCAACAGTAATGTAAAGCCAACATCATCAATTGCAATTCCAAGTTACAAACTGATGACAAAGATCAAAATATTGACTTGTGCAGACTGCAGCCAGCCCAAGCTAGATTGAACACACACACATGCCTGAGAAGCCTGTTATAACCAGAAGGCCTGTTTAGCTGAGCTTAGGCTCATATGCCAGTACTCTAGGTCATAACCAAACGGAGTATTTCACAGCAAAGATGCATGTCACAGGCAGGGATGCAAGTTTTGCTTTCTCTAGGTCATTGGTTGTCAAAAAGCCCATCAATTGGAACTAGATAGGATTTAAAAGGTAGGAAAAAAAGTGCAAATAAACTAAGATAGTAATCCATCATATACCCACTAGCATCCCTTGTCAAGAGGATATAAAGTCCTCTCAATTTTGAAACATTTGCAATAAAATGTTGCGGATAAATTAGTCCTACAAAATTATTATCTTTCCAATGTCTGATCCTCTGCAATTGTCCATGGCAAACGACTTTGAAACACGGCATTAGTTGAATAAAACAGCACACAGAGCATGGATCATTTCACGAGCGTGATGTACCTTTGCTGCAGCAGAGAGTACGTTACTACGTTATACCAGAAAATTCATGTTAATATGAATGGACTGCAAGTCTCTAACACAAATAGCAGATGCACTACAAGGTGACCAGAAGGACCTAGATAATACTTGGATGAACTCACAACCAATGTTGTACGCCAAAAAAAATTTAAAGTCCTAGCATGTTCTCACACTACAAATATAAATTCATTCCTGCATCACATTCACTCGACAGTAAATTAAAGGTCTTTGAAATATAAAAGACTTGCAAGACTTATGATAAAAAAGCTTACCACTTCATATCCTTAAATTCTTCTCGGTGACATAGATGGCGGGAAACCAAAATAAGGGCATAGCGGAAGGGAAAGGTTTTCCTACTGACCATCTCAATTGTGAAAGACTTAATCTCAAGTGAGAAAAACAAGTATACTGGGCTGGCAATGGGATGATACTCTTCACATGCCACTCATGGGACTTGTCAGTGCTATTTTGCAATAAGCTGTAATATTCTACAGATGTGGCGGCACCAAGTTGACTAAAGATTGCAATCTGGCCTTCCCCTGCCTCCACAATGACACTATCCCCATCACCATGATCAGGAGGGAGCTCATATGTGGATAACTCCATACTGCCCATGTCAAGCTTGAGCAACTTGTTTGCATAGTTTATTTTCCAATAGAAGCAGCCATACACGCATTGGCATGAACCCAGAGAGTCAATTTCTTCGTGCAAGCCTAGATCATCCCAACTGGTAGATGTACCGACTGTCCAGTGGTCAGAGCCTGAAGAGAAGAAAAACACCACCAATTTGGTGTCGGAATGCATCCAGCACATCATGCTGAATGATGTTTCGTCCTCCATGCCACCGGAAGGGATAAAGGAGGCCCCGGAATTGAACATGTCTTGGTTCTGGAGCTCGACGGAGGCGAGCAGGTCGTCGGTCATGGGTGGCAGCAGCAGGTACCCCCGGGACAAGGGGTCGCACACCACGAGGTCCAAGGACAAGCGCTCCTCCCCGTCAGCCTCCGTGAAGCGCCTGAAGTCGATAAGGACAAGGCCGTCGCGGACATCGCACGGATGCCAGTGGTGGTTCGAGCCGGTGGGGCGAGGGACGAAGTCGAAGGAGAAGTCGGCGGCGCGGGCGACCGCAGCGGAGGGATGGGGCGCCTCGGCTGGTTGGAAGCCTGCGGAGCTGATGAAGCCGAGGAGTAGCGGCGGGTGGATGGAGCGGTACCGGCGGAGGAAGGCGGGGTCGCCGATGAGGCGGCGGAAGGAGACGCATGCGGCTGAGGCGCGGCCGAGGTCGGTGGGGGAGGCGACGCGTAGGAAGATCTGCTCGTGGAGGTCGCTGGTGAGGGCCGGCAGCGGCCGCTCCGGCTCCGTGGCTTCGAGGCAGGGGAGGATCCGGCCAGCCCCCGACGCCATAGCCAGCGAAGGGAGTGAAAGTGAGAAACGCCACACTTTCTATTGCCATTCACTGTGCCTTAAATAAGCAATTGTGGCACTAGCTGGTCAATAACGATGCCACTACAAGTGGAGATCCTAAGGACTCGGCACACCATCTGACCACATCCAGGATTATAACGTACAACGAATTACAACAGAAAGCTTATCTCTAGTAGGGAGGAAGGGGATCGAGGGTCGTAGAGTATGGACCTGGAGGGAGTGGAAGATTTGGTGGAGTCTAAAAATTTGTTCGGTTAGATATAAATTCATTTCGTATCAGAAATAATAAGAAATATAATAAGAGATCGAAATTCATTTCAGATTAAAAACTAATTGCTATAAAATAGACTAATAATAAGTACAACAATAGATCGGGATTAATTCCATACCTCTAAACTTATGAATTGATTCCATATCTTTTTAATGTAGCTATCATAAATCTATTTTATTGCAATTAGTCTTTGATCAAGAATGAATCCTGATATCTTATTATATTTCTTCTTGTTTCTATCATTTTCTGGTCCGGAATGTATTCATGTCTAACCGAACAAACCCTTGAGAAGTTGAAGTCTTTTGGGGAGAAATCAAGATGAGTTCTTTTTGAAGTAACAAATCAAGATGAGTTCTTTTTGAAGTAACAAATCAAGATGAGTTCGTCTGCTCTGTCTTGATTGGTCCTACAATGGACAACGTTCCAAAAAATGTCAGCGTAAGAATATCCAGCAGTTTTAAACCAAAATGCTCTTTGCCTCTTTGTTCAAAACGCCCTGTCCTTTGCTGAACAAAAGTTCAAAACAGCATCACCTGTCTCTCTCTCCTTATGGGATTACGAAGTTCAGTCACCATTCAATAATAAACACAGCCGCTCATGAACCACGATGATCCCGAAGTTGAGAAAATTCGCTTCCTAATCTGCTGCACGCTTGGGAGCCTAGACGGAGGAGCGTTTTGTTGTCATTCAAAAAATAAACAACAATTCAATTAGGTGCAAAGTACGTATATTACTGCGTGATTTCCATAGCCGGGGTATAATAGACATGTCCACGCTAAATTCTGTAACATACGAAGCCCACAAAAGTTGCCACTAATAGTTGATACATGGAGTAAAGTACATCATGCATGCAACATGGATCAGTAACAAATATGTACAACAGCTAAGTTCGATAGACATCAGAGTGAACAGGATTCAACTGACAATATCAGTTGAGTACAGGATTATATAACACCTAGAAGTGCAATACAAAAACCTGAATCATCATTGCCTAGCTCCCCCACAGTAGCATGTGAATGGAGGAGCCCCTGACCTGGATGCCATTTAGCCCTGCAACTGATATCTGCATTTAGAACATAAATCCACCATTGCAAATGCAGAGAAAACATGTAACCTTTACAGTTTCAATGCCAATGCATAATTCCAATTTCCAACTTCATGGAAAAGGGTGGAGGGTACAGTTTAGCTGATTCACTCAAAAGCAGTACACAAATAGAAAGGTGCATAACACTGTTTTTTAAGTCAGACAAATATTAAAAGTTTAAAACACCTCGAATTAAACAAGCATCATCATCAAAGGGCACTTACAAAAGATTACAAAGGTTAAATGCTGTTGCTCCAACAAATTTACTTTTCGAGTCATCCTAGATAGATTGAACAAAGAACAAGATTTGGAGCCTGACAAGTGCATAAGAACAGACAGAAGACCACAAAGCCTAGATGGCTGAACCTGGGCACACTGTTTTTTACGGCAAGTATGCTCGGAGGGCCATGTTTTTGTGAAAGCTAATGATGTTATTTGGTATTACAACTAGTCAGCTCATTTGTCCTTACAAATCACAATATAATTGGCGACTTTATACTGCAAGCAGGCTAGCTTGTCACAGTCACAAATACAAGCACTAGAACATACGAATTTCCAGAAATCCATGCCAAGCAAGTGCTAAGGTCTTAGAAGATTGACACTTATTTAATATTTAGAAACCTTGCGTGAGAATGGCAGGCATTACCATGAATGATCAATTTGCAACAACATGATAAGGATGTGGATAAATTTGAAACATTTGCTTCCAGTCCATTGCTACAGACCTGTCGTAAAGAAAAAAGAACTAAGGAAAATACAAGGCTCCCAACATGATCCCCTCAAAGGTGGGTATCTGCTCATCATAAATGAAATTACTAAAACTTCAAATGGTTACTACAAAACTGTCCCAAAATAGAAGTCTAAAGTACTCGCATTCAAGATATATGATTAAAATACAACCTAGCAAGATATACAATTTGGCAATTTGGCAATTTGTACAGTGGATCTAAATGCATGTATACTGTGATATCTACCAATATGTGAAAAGAGTCAAGCCATCAGGCAGAGCACACTGTGACCAGCAAAATTACATCCTATACTATCTTCTTCGGCAGAATATGTGTTTAACAAGAAAAAAACATTCCTAGGTTCGAGAATGCCAGGTAGGAAAACGAGAAATCAAACTTATATTTCTTGCCCAACAGCTTGTGCCTTAATTATTCCTTTGAATTTCTGAAAATGATCTTATGAACGCCTCCTCTAAAAAATGTGGTTTCTAGCCCATAAACATGTCAAGTTGTTCATTTTAAAGTTCCATTGATGCACATTATTGACCAACAGAACAGATCATAGATCATGAGTGTGACTTACTTTGCAACAACAGGAAATACTAGGTACTTGAAAACTAGTAAATCATTGTAATAAGGTTCTCGGAGAAGGCTTACATGGAACCATAATTCTTGGAAAAGATGGAAATATGAAAAAGAAAAAAAAACAATCACTACAAACCTAAGCTTAGCTCTGCATTATGCCAACCAACAATTTCTCAAACAGTCTGCAAAACTACAAAAGCCAGAAAACAAAAGGCTTACCACTTCATATCCTTCTCGGCGACATGGATGGTGGGTACCCGAAATACGGATGAATATAAAATGACTGGAACATCATCCTACAGACCATCTCAATCTTCAATGTATTAACCTGAAGTGAGAAGCTTGCTGCATCTACCCTGCGATCTTTTGGAAAGCCTACAAAGCATATGTACCCTTCAGCTGCACCACCAACCATGCAAAAATCATAACTGGCAGGTAAATGTGTTATCATCTCCGACTGGCACCCATCAGCAATCTTGCCCTCCTTTTCCTGAATGGCATGATACACGGACGTGGCAAACTTAATATGGCTAAACACCCCAACCCTGCCTTTTCCCGCCTCCACAATGATAACATCACGCTCGTCATAGTGAGGCGGGAGGTCAATAATGGAGAAATCCATTTTGTTGATGTCGAGCTTGAGTAACTTGTTTGCCCGCATCACTTTCCAGTAGATGTAGCCATACGCATAACAGCGACAAAGAAGTATGGAGCCTCCTAAGTTAAGATCGTCCCACGTGGTGCCGACACTCCATAGGCCAGAGCCTGAAGAGAAGACAAATACCACAGACTTGATCGCGCGATGTGCCCTGCCAATCACTCTGAACGATGTCCCATCCTCCTCTTCTCCAGAAGGAACAAGGAAGGCCTCGAACGATGGGAAATTTTGCTGCTGAACATGGACGGAGGCGAGGAGGTCGTCGGGAATGGGAGGCAGCAGCTGGTACCGCCGGAACAAGGGGTCGCACACGACGAGTTCCGGGAAGTTGACGCCCCCATAGCCCATCATGCACATAGGGCTGCTCTTGAGGAGGACGCGGCCGTCGCGGACGTCGCAGGCGTCCCACAGGTTCCAATTCCATCTGGTGGGAGGGAGGTAGTCGAAGGAGAAGCCGTCGGCGGGGCAGGCGATGGAACGCGCGGCGGCGGCGTTGGGGTGGGGCGCCTCGGCGGGTTGGAAGCCAGAGGACACGGTCTCGATGAAGCCGAGGAGGAGCGGCGGGTGGAGGGAGCGGTACCGGCGGAGGAAGGTAGCGTCGGTGACGAGGCGGCGGAAGGTGGCGCACGCGGCGGAGGCGCGGGCGAGGTCCGCGGGGCAGGCGATCCGGAGGAGGATCTCCTCCAGGAGGTCGTCGTCGAGTGCGGCCGGCCTCCGGGGCGACGCCGGGGCCTCGGGGAAGCGGCAGATCGGCAAGGACATCTGCCCGGCGGGGGCCGCGGGGCGCCCCGCCAGTCTCCGGTGACGAGAGGAAGGGGATCGAGCGTCTGGGTGCTTGCGTCCTTGCGGGGGAAACGTCAACGCTTGGGAAGATGGAAGCTGAGTGGAGTAGTGGAGCCGGAAGTGGCTCACACCTCTCTCACACACTCCGTGTGTTGGGCCTGCAAGTGGCCCATCCATCCGAGAGTATGAAGTCAGCCCACTAACGAATAGCAAAACTGGTGCCTTTTTTTCATTTTTATATTAAAAAAAACAAAGTTTAAAAAATATATGCTGAATAAGGAAATTTTCAAAAACGGGTGCCTGTCGCCCCCCTAATGGGCGACAGGTGGTTGTCTGTCGTCCATCCAGTTGGCGACATGACCTAATGTAAAAAAATTCATTTAGGTCCTGACGCCCAGGGCGCATTAAATAGTAACTTGTAAAATTGATATAAAATCATATACAAATCGAAAAAATACAAACTCATCTGTTCTGGATTATATGAAATAATATCTACAACTTTTGTTACATAAAGTTTTTCATTTGATCAATGTATCTTGCTCTATTTTAAATACAAGTTTAATGCATTTTTATTTAAATCTCAAGATCCATCCTTTGGATGCATGTCATCTTTGGCCAAAGTGTTGCATGTGGTGAGTATAGGCTTGTGTAAAATTGGTAGTCCCAAAAAAACACTTCTAGCATAAGTTTTTAAATTAGATCTTGCAATATATCTAGTTTAAATGAGTTATTTATCCATGTTGGTATACTGAGTTTTAGGAGCCATAACTTTTACAGTAGCCTTATCTTATTTCCTAAGAGCTATAGAAAAAGTTTGGTAAATTTTAGATAAGTACAACTGGACCAAATGAATTATGACTAAGGTAAATGCACTAAATCAAGAAAAATAGTTCTTGTACCTAGAAAAATTGAAATAATTCATTTGGTCTAATTGTGCTTATCTAAAATTTACCAAACTTTTTTTATAGATCTTAGGTTATAAAATAATGGTAATGTAAAAGTTATGGCTTCTAAAACTCAGTATAGCAGCATGGATAAATAACCCATTTAAACTAGACGTATTGCAAGATCTAATTTAAAAACTTATTCTAGAAATGTTTTCTGGGTCTACCAATTTTGCACAAACCTATGCTCACCATATGCAACACTCTGACCAAAGATGACATGCATCCAAAGGATGGATCTTGAGATTTGAATAAAAGTGTATTAAATTGGTATTTAAAATAGAACAAGATACATTGATCAAATGAAAAACTTTATGTAACAAAAGTTGTAGATCTTGTTTCATAGAATCCAGAACAGCTGAGATAGTATTTTTCTGATTTTTTGACGATTTTATATCGATTTTACAAGTTCACTATTTAATGCGCATTGGGCGCCAGGACTTAAATGTAAATTTTTTTTATATTTAGGTCCTGTCGCCAACTGGATGGGCGACAGGCACCCTGTCGACAGGCACACATTTTTGAAAATTTCCCTATTCAGCATATATTTTTGAAATTTTGTTTTATTTAATATAAAAATGAAAAAACATCCAAACTGGTTCGCTCCATTAGAGCATGAATGCCAGGAAGCCCAAATACGTGCGGACAAAACAAGAGGCCAGAGAAGAAAATCCTAGTGCTCGCTCAACTCCTCTTCTTCTCAACATCTCCTTCCGAGTTCCGCCGCAACAAAACCCTAATGGAGCCGTCGCGCGAGGCTGCCGGCCATGACCGCATCAGCGGCCTCTGCGACAACCTCCTCGTCACCATCCTCGCCGGCCTGAAATCCGCAGGAGAAGCCGCGCGGACCAGTGTGCTGTCACGCCGATGGCGCTGCGTCTGGACCAAGATCCCGGGCCTCATCTTCCTCGACTACTCCTCCTCACCGGACGCCGTCGACTGCGCCCTCGACGCGTACTCCGCGCCCACGATGGACACGTTCGCCGTCGGCCTCACCGACATGTCGCGCCCCGTCTCCGCCGCCCGCGCCGCGTCGTGGCTCCGGTTCGCCGCGGCACGCGCGCCGAGAGAGGTCCACGTCCTGCTGCCCTGCAAGGAACCCCCGCCGCGGCCGGAGGACGACGTGGAGGAGGAGCTCGAGGTGCCGATCCTTGAGAGCACCCTTTGGCTCACCGCCAAGTTCGTGTACTGCTTCTGGATCCGGCTGCCACCCGCGGGCGCCGGCGCGTTCGCGGAGCTGCGCATCCTGAGCGTGTCCCTCTGCCGCTCACGCGGCAGGGTTAACCAAACCGGTGGGAACCGGTCCGGTTTGACCGGTTACCGGTCAAACCGGTCCGGCCCGGTTTCGGTTTGGGCCGGTACCAAACCGGCCCAAATTCAAAATTCAAATTTGAATTAAAAATGAAAAATTCCAAAAAAAATTCTAAAAATACTTCAATGTGCGACGAATCTAACGGTGTCAAATTTTCTCAAAAATTCGTCCATTTAGTATAGTTTGCGGGCATATGAAGTTAAATCAAAAAAGAAAAAGAAAAAAATAGGCCGGCCCATTAAGGCCCACCGCATATGGCGACCGGTAAACCGGTCAAACCAGCCGGAAAATCGGTCAAACCGAGAAACCATTTTTAAACCGTCGGATTTTTTGTTTAAAACACCGGTAACCGGTCAAACCGGTCGGTATACCGGTCGGAACCGGTTACACATGTGCTTTTGAATTTGGATTTGAATTTAACCGGTTTCCACCGGTTTCCGGTCAAATCGGTCTGGTAAACCGCTACCGGAGGGTGGCAGTTTGACCGGACCGGTCGGTTTTGTAAACTCTGGTGAGCGGTGGCGATCTCAGACGCATCGTATCCACGCAATGCCCATGCCTGATAGCGCTCGAGCTCGCGATGCTGGACATCGACGGTGATGTCTCCATCCACTCGGCCACGCTCGAGCGCCTTGCGCTGCGTGTCATCGGGGTTGGGAACCGGCTCGACGTCGCCGCCCCGAGCCTGGAGCGGGGTTTACAAAACCGACCGGTCCGGTCAAACCGCCTTTATCCGGTAGCGGTTTACCGGACC
This sequence comes from Panicum virgatum, assembly GCF_016808335.1. Lineage (NCBI taxonomy): Eukaryota > Viridiplantae > Streptophyta > Magnoliopsida > Poales > Poaceae > Panicum > Panicum virgatum. Next base: position 61,439,436 of record NC_053146.1, read on the forward strand.
GGTTTGACCGAAAACCGGTGGAAACCGGTTAAATTCAAATTCAAATTCAAAAACACATGTGTAACCAGTTCCGACCGGTATACTGTCGGGTACCACGATTAGGGGCACCCTAATCGGGGTACTAAGATCGCTTTACAACGCAAAACACACGTTAAGGCAACCGGGCCCACGAAGGCCCGCGGCCTCCTTCCAACCTGGAAGAAGGCAAAGGACTCAAAGAAGCCCAGCTTACGGCCCATTCGCACCCCTCTTGGGCCCGCCAGACAATCTACCCTGGAGCGGGCAAGTCATCCCCGCCTCGCTCGAGGGCTCCCCTGGGGACCCTCGACCGCGCAACACATCTCCGCCTCGCTCGAGGGTAGTGAATCTACCCTCGAGCGGGTAAGTCATCTCCGCCTCGCTCGAGGGCAGCGAACGTCCCTCGAGCGGGTAACTCATCTCCGCCTCGCTCGAGGCAACCCCTCGGCACAAGGGACGAACGGCCCCGCCGCTCAACCGCTTGCCATATGGGGGAATTAAAAGCCGACCACTCCTCCACGGCGCCCAGGACAGACGGTGTCAGACCGCCATTCCTCATGATGGCTGCGACCGGAGTCCCATCCGCCGACTTCGGACACTGCTCCGCCATCCCGGACGTTGTGGCGGCACTGTGGAACCTGCGACGCGGGACAAGACGCGCTCAGCACAGTCCCCGTCACTATTCTGCCGATTCCGGCCGTCCGGACTCTACCTCATCATACGTATGGCCCCGGGCCCACCTCCTGCTTGGGAGGGGGTCCGGTGTCGCCACGGGCCCCTCGAAGAGGGATGCCCATCATTCGCAGTCGGAGTCCCAGATCCCCCCTCGAGGGCTCCGGGATCTCCACGTGCCTCCGGACCTCCTAATGTACATGCCAGTACTCCGACCAGTGGGTCCGGGACCGCCGCGTGCCCCGCCACCGCTGGTGCTAGGGGTGGAATCGAGCCGAGCCTCGACTTTTTTCGAGTTTTCTTCGAAATCAATATATTCGTATTTATTATAGTCTCCCGCGTTGTTTGATATGCAACTTCAAATCGAGCATAATGAGCCGAGCCGAGCCGAGCCTGCCAAAATTGACTTTTGTTCCAAATCAACTAATCTTTATTTTAAAAAAAAGAATGTAATCGAAGCAATTTTGAAACGAGCCACCGAGCCAGCTTAACGAGCTTTTTTTCCAGCCCTAGTGGTGCACGCAAGCCTTTGACCTGCGGGACCCGCAGAATGCCACCGCTGGAGTACGCCGGACCCTGACCTGCAGGGCCCACGAAACACCATCACGCCACTTGCAGGGGCTGGCAGAACGCCGGCACGATCTCCGCAAGACCAAGGACGATATCTAGGACGACTGCCACGCCTGACGCCATGCCCCACAGTGTACTTCCTACAATATTCGGCCACAGTACCCCGCGATTCGGGGGAAAACGACGACTTCCACGCCCCCACTCATGTGCGCCGCCCTTCCTTGTGACTATAAAAGGAGGAGGCGGGCTTCCTTTAGCCTGGCTCTCTGGCTCTCTCTCTCTCTGAGGACGCTCAGACGCTTCTGGGCCTCAGCTACTGCGGTCACCTACGTTCACGACCATCGCCATACCCGACTCCTCTTGTAGCAGAGACCTGTGAGCTTCCCTCCCTCTCTCGCCTCGCTTGTACTACTACAAGCACTCCGGGTGCAAGATAATACAGTAACCTCGCACACCCCCTTTGCTGGACGTACGGCCCCGCGGCTGGAACCAGGATAAACCGTGTGTTACTGTGTTGTCTCTTGCATCATCATCTGGGACGAGGAAACACGCGGCATTTACCGACAGTTGGCGCGCCAGGTAGGGGATGCTGCGTGACATTTTCTCTCTTTTTCCCATTTGATCTCCAGGGATGGCGGGCAGATCCAACCCATACCCTATGGGTGTTTCGGATCCGCTCCCAGCGGGACACATGATCCGGTTCGGGAGTCTCGAGTTTAGAGCAACCGGCAACGGTTACCTCATGCAGCTCCTCTCGCCCGGACGCAACCCCGTCACCCCGACTTCACCAGCTCGGCACAACAGGCGCTCAGGTCAGCGTCCGCAACAAGCACGCGTGGAGTGGCGTCGTGCGGCACGCCACAGCTCGCCCACGTGGGTTGAGGCTGGCATGTCGCAACTCTGCATCATGGCCGACGGGGCCACCGCTTCGTCATCACGTGCCTCAGCGTCATCTACGCCGGCACCGTCACCTGCTGCAGCACCAATGTCTCCCAGGGGGGCTCGACCTCACTGTCACCCTTCCCCTTCGGGATACGCAACGCTGCCACCCACGCGTCGTCAACCAGCGCTAACTTCACCAAGTATGAGGACCTGCCGGGTCATCATCTCCTGTCGATCCGCAGCCTCATCGCGTCATCTCCTGACGAATCCTACCCCGAGACGGCGAGCTCAATCGCCGACGACATCAACTTCTTCATGAACAACTTCACGGCCGAGGAGGCCGAGGACTACTCCGGGGTCCGCGACCCCGACGCTCTCCGCTCGTTCCGGCTGACGACGGCTTACTGCCTCACCTGCTCCGAAGACTCCAGTGAGGGGGATTACGATCCTGCCCGGGAGTGCTTCATGGTCCAGCTCAGGGACGGGCAAGACGACAACGCCCCGGGTGACGACAGGAATGGCGGGGCAGACGCGCAGGCGAACCAACTGGTGGTGCAGCATGCAGCCCCTTCTTCTTCGTCAAGCTCGGCGACGCGGTAGGCTCAGCTGGCGCAGCTCAAGGAGCTTCAGGCCAAGCTCGACGAGTACCATCGGCAAACCCAGGAGCTATGTACCGCACTCGAGCAGCAGCGTACCACGCGTGGTGCACATGCCCAGGCAGCGGGACGCGTCGCTCGGGAGCGGATCCTAGCCGACGATAATGTCGATAAACCTCCGGAACTGAAGACGGCCGGCGAAAAACTCGTCGCTGCGGCCTATCTACTCCAAGCTATGCCCGAGCCATCGACGCCTTCGGGCCACAAACTGCACCGCGAGGCACAGGAGCTCATCGAGCAAGCTGTCGTGCAGCAGGCCGAGAGTTCTGCGTCTCGTATGCGCTCGAAAGCCCCGGAGCAGCCTGGTGGGACTGCACACCAGAACCGCGAGGTTTCTGTGCACACACCACCAGCAGGGAAGGGCAAGGCAGCTGTAGCGCCCGATGCGAAGGCACTCTCAGTGCGCGAGCGCATCGGGAGAGTTCCCGTAAGGGAGCGAATCCGTGACATGCGCGGGCATGCCGGCGACGGCGACGCCCGCTGCATCATCGACGGCAGGAGGTACACCCCTCGACGGGGTGGACCCTTCGACCCCGAGCACGACAGGGATGAGTCACCGGAGCCTCCGGGCACCCGGGTGTTCAGCCGGGAGATCTGAACTACATCTTTTCCCCCGCGCTTTCGACAACCCAACACCCTCGTCAAGTACTCAGGCGAGACTGATCCTACAGTCTGGCTCAACGACTACCGCCTAGCGTGCCAGCTAAGCGGCGCGACGGAGGACGCGGTCATCATCCGCAACCTTCCTCTTCACCTTGCTGACGCCACACGAACGTGGCTCGAGCACCTGTCTGCGGATCAGATACACAACTGGGCCGACTTGGTCCAGATCTTCGTGGGCAATTTCCAGGGCACGTATGTGCGCCCTGGGAACTCCTGGGACCTCAAAGGGTGTCGCCAGAAGCCCCGTGAGTCCCTGCGTGACTACGTGCGACGCTTCTCCAAGCAATGCACCGAGCTCCCCAGCGTCACCCACGTCGAGGTCATCAACGCTTTCCTCGAGGGTACGACGTGCAGGAACCTGGTGCACGAGCTTGCGAGAAGCTGACCCGTCAACACCAATGAGTTGTTCGACGCCGCAACCAACTACGCCGCCGGCGAGGAGGCTGTTGGTGCCATCTTCGACGACAAGTCAAGCAAGCGCAAGGACGATGCGCCCGCGGAGGGCAGCAACGTCAAGCCCAACGCCCCCGCCAAGAAACAGAAGCGGGGGAGGAAGGGGAAAAAGCTGGTCCCACCGAACCAGCGCGGCTTGGGGCAGGCAGAGGACTCCGAGGAGGCCTTCGCTGCCGCCCCGGACCGTCAAGGACCTCGAGGCCCCCCTCGAGGCGGTGGTGGCCAGTTCGACGACATGCTTAAGAAGCCGTGCCCTTACCACAAGGGCCCAGTCAATCATACTCTCGAGCAGTGCGAAATGCTCAAGAAATACTACAACCGCGTCGCACGTCGTGACGAAGACAAGAAGAAGGATGCTGCCGACAAAGGAGGAGATGACGAGTTCCCCCCAGTGGAGAATGCCTTCTTCATCTTTGGAGGAGCAACGACAAACATGACTTCTCGGCAACGCAAGCGTGAGCACCGGGAAGTCTTCTCCGTCACCAGGGCCATGCCATCCTACCTCGATTGGTCAAAGGATACCATCTCCTTTGGCCGCGAGGACCACCCGACTACGTCCCGCATCCGGGACGGTATCCGCTCGTTGTCGATCCCATCATCGGCAACACCCGCTTCTCCAAGGTGCTCATGGACGGAGGCAGCAGCCTCAACATCATGTACGCCCACACCTTGGAGCTCATGGGGGTCGGACTGGACAAGCTTCACCCCAGCAAGTCGCCATTCCATGGCGTTGCGCCGTGGAAGCGCGTCCAACCCCTCGGCCAGATCGATCTGCCTGTGTGCTTCGGCACAACAGCCAACTTCTGCAAGGAGGTGCTCACTTTCGAGGTGGTGGGGTTTCGAGGATTCTATCATGCCATCCTTGGTCGTCCTTGCTACGCCAAGTTCATGGCCGTCCCCAACTACACCTACCTCAAGCTGAAGCTGCCGGGTCCAAAGGGCGTCATCACCATCGGCTCTTCGTTCGAGCACGCCTACGAGTGCGACGTCGAGTGCGTTGAGCACGCGGAGGCTCAGGAGGAGGACGAGGCCCTCGCAGCCACCCTCGACAAGCTGGCAAGCGAGGCCTCGGACTCTATGCACCGACACGCCGGGAGCTTCGAACCCGCCGAGGGTATCAAGATGGTGCCCCTTGACCCGAGCCACCACGACGACAAGGCGTTGCAGATCAGCGCCACCCTCGACAGCAAATAGGAAGTGGTGCACGTCGATTTTCTCTGCGCCAACGCTGACTTCTTTGCGTGGAGCCCCTCGGATATGCCTGGCATACCGAGGGAGGTCGCCGAGCACTCCCTTGATGTCCGCCCTAACTCCAAGCCGGTGAAGCAGCGCCTGCGACGCTTCGACGAGCTCAAGCGCCGGGCGATCGGCAAGGAGTTGCAGAAACTTCTGGCGGCCGGATTCATCAAGGAGGTATTCCATCCCGAATGGCGCCGGGCGATCAAAGAATGGAAACTAGAGGATGTGCGTAGATTATACTAGTTTAAATAAGACATGTCCGAAGGTTCCCTTTCCTTTGCCACGAATTGATCAGATTGTAGATTCTACTGCGGGATGCGAACTTCTATCCTTTCTTGATGCTTACTCTGGTTACCACAAATCAAGATGAAAGAGCCCGACCAGCTCGCGACTTCTTTTATCACACCTTTTGGCATGTACTGCTACGTTACGATGCCCTTTGGCCTCAGAAACGCCGGAGCCACATACCAGCGGTGTATGCTCCACGTTTTCGGGGACCATCTCGGGCGCAACGTAGAGGCATATGTCGACGATATCGTTGTAAAATCCAAGAAGGCGGATGACCTGGTTACCGATCTCCGGATCACATTCAATTGCCTACGGGCCAAAGGGGTAAAACTCAACCCCGAGAAGTGCGTGTTCGGAGTGCCTCGAGGCATGCTCTTGGGTTTCATTGTCTCCCAGCGGGGCATCGAGCCCAACCCTGAAAAAGTCTCGGCCATCACTCGGATGGGACCGATCCGAGACCTAAAAGGGGGTACAGAGGGTGATGGGATGCCTAGCGTCCCTCAGCCGGTTCATCTCGCGTCTCGGCGAGAAAGGCTTACCCCTGTATCGACTCTTGAGGAAAACCGAGCGCTTCACGTGGACCCCTGAAGCCCAAGAAGCCCTCGAAAGGCTGAAGGCGTCGCTCACTCGCGCCCCCATTCTCACACCACCCACGGATGGCGAGCCCCTCGATCTGTACGTAGCTGCGATGACCCAAGTGGTCAGCGCGGTGATCGTGGTCGAAAGACAAGAGGAGGGCCATGCTCTGCCCGTCCAACAGCCGGTGTACTACATCAGCGAAGTGTTGTCTGAAACTAAGACACGTTATCCGCAGATTCAGAAGCTGCTCTACGCAGTGGTTCTGGCTCGGCACAAGCTGCGCCACTACTTCGAGGCCCATCCCGTCACCGTGGTCTCGTCTTTTCCTTTGGGAGAGATAGTCCGCAACCGGGAAGCCGAGGGTAGGATTGCCAAATGGTCTGTGGAGCTGATGGGAGAAACTCTTACCTACGCCGCCCGCAAAGCGATCAAGTCCCAAATCTTGGCCGACTTCGTGGCTGAATGGACGGACATTCAGCTACCCCCACCGCAAATCCAGGTCGAATGCTGGACTATGTACTTCGACGGGTTGGTGATGAAAACCGGCGCCGGCGCCGGCCTCCTCATCATCTCACCCCTCGGAGAACACATGCGGTACGTGATACGCTTGCATTTCCCTGCGTCGAACAACATGGCGGAATACGAGGCCCTCCTCGGTGGCCTCCGCATCGCCATCGAGCTCGGCGTCAAGCGCCTCGACATGCGCGGTGACTCTCAACTCGTCGTTGATCAAGTAATGAAGGAGTCTAGATGTCACGACCCGAAGATGGAGGTGTACTGCAATGCAGTACGTCGCCTCGAAGACAAGTTCGACGGCCTAGAACTCAATCATGTCCCGCGCAAGTACAACGAGGATGCCGACGAACTAGCCAAGATCGCGTCGGGGCAGACCACCGTTCCCCCGAACATCTTCGCTCGTGACATCACCAAACCCTCCGTCGAATTCAAGGATCCAGCGGAGCTGGGCCCCTCGACCGCCGAGCCCTCCGGCGGGAACCCCCCGGCGGACTAGGCTGAGTCCATGGACATTGACTTCGGGACCACCTCCGCGGACGAGGCCGAAGCAATGGAAGTTGACGAGGCCCCCACCTCGCGAGATTGGCACGCCCAGTACCTTGACTGGATGATTCGAGGGGTTCTACCCTCGAACCGCGCTCAGGCGCGGCGCCTCACTAGGCGGGCCAAGTCCTTCGTTCTAATCGACAACATGCTATACAAGCGCAGTCCCTCGGGCGTCATGCAGCGATGGATCCCCGTCCCCGGGGGCAAGGAGCTGATCCGCGACATCCACGCCGGCATCTACGGCCATCACATTGCACTGCGCACCCTCGTGGGTAACGCGTTCCGCCAAGGTTTCTATTGGCCCAGCGCGGTCGCCGACGCCACTGACGTCGTGCGGACCTGTGAGGGTTGCCAGTTCTACGCTCGAAAGATACACCTCCCGGCCCATGCTCTGCAGACCATCTCCATCACGTGGCCATTTGCCGTGTGGGGACTGGACCTCGTCGGTCCGCTGCAGAAGGCGCCCGGGGGCTTCACCCACTTGCTGGTGGCAGTCGACAAATTCTCCAAGTGGATCGAGGCTCGACCCATCGGCAAGATCAAATCCGAGCAAGCAGTTCTATTCTTCACCGATATCGTCTTCAGGCTCGGGGTCCCGAACTCGATCATTACCGACAACGGCACCCAGTTCACGGGCCGGAGGTTCAACAAGCTGAACAAATTTGGCCGGAGGTGGCTCACGGAGCTACCCTCGGTCATCTGGAGCCTAAGGACGACCCCAAACAGAGCCACGAGCTTTACCCCGTTCCTCCTCGTCAATGGCACCGAGGCCATACTCCCCACTGACCTAGAGTATGGGTCGCCAAGGTGCAGGGCATACCAAGAGCAACAAAACCAATGAGCTCGTGAAGACTCGCTGGATCAAGTGGACGAGGCTCGAGACGTGGCACTCCTACACTCCGCGCGCTACCAGCAGTCCTTACGAAGGTATCAAGCGCAGAGGGTCCGGCGCCGAGACCTCAACGAAGGGGACTTGGTGCTGAGGCTTCGACAAGACAACAGGGGCCGCCACAAGCTCTCACCCCCATGGGAAGGACCATACATAATCGCCGAGGTGCTCAAACCCGGCACGTACAAGCTGGCAAATGACAAAGGCGAAGTCCTCACCAACGCTTGGAACATACAACAGCTACATCGCTTCTATCCTTAGAATTTTGAACTATTTGTACATCATTTGTACTAGTATTTTCGATTTCCCGAAATAATAAAGAAGTACGCTTTACTTGTTTATTTTTGGGAACCTTCCGAACCCTCGAAGGCTCGGATGCGCACGAACACTGAGGTATGCCTGGCTTTACCCTCGGCAAAGCCACGCCTCCTTCATGGGCTACTACGGGGGGAACCCCCGAACGTCCCCAAAAATCGCCAGTGTTTTTCGAAATATTTCCGTTTCGACTCTGAGCTTCTCGTATCCTTGGAAAAAACAGATGCAAGGCATAAGCAACTACGGTACGGGGCCGGCCGAGTCGCGGGGCCGCCTACGCCTCCGAGATACGGCACCCCCCTCACCACCCCACGCCTACATTGCTTATGAACGCGAAATTCCTCGCAGACGTTCATCTAAGTCGCATATGAGAACACGGAAATAGAGTAAAGAAAACATAGGCTCGAACGCACAAGGCCTCGATGGGCCACACAGTCAATGTCAACAATAACAAAATGCTTTATTCATAAATATAAAGTACGATTACAACAAATGCTAATCTATTACATGGGCTTCGAGGCCCAGTTTTCTTACAGGCTACCATCCCCCCTTGCGAGTCTTTAGTGGCGTCGAACTCAGCAATGGGAGGGATGTCGGCTTCGAGCTTCCCGGCAAGAACGGTGGCGAACTCCTCCGTGGCTGCGTCGGCTTCGTCCATGATGGCCGACGCGGCGTCCGCATCAGAATCATCAGGAACGACGTACCCCGACGACACCCTCTGGAGATCCATGAGGTAGTGTGTCGAGGCCACGGCGAGGGCCCGCAGGACACCAAGTCGGAAGGTGCTCTTGACGTGTTCGGCAATCCGACCGCCCAGCGCACGCAGGCGGCTGATCACCGAACTGCCCGAGACATCACCCTCCCCCTCGAGCTCTTGACACACGCTCACGGCGGATTGCTCCAGCTCAGCAAACTCCATTTGCGCCGCCGTGAGTGCGGTGTGGACTGCTTCTTTCGCCGCGGACTCGTCCGCCACCTTCTGCCTCAGCTCTGGGTAAAGGTAATCAACATAAGCTATGAAAGGAAACAGATCGACAAAAACTCGAAGGTTCTCACCCGTGATGTTCCTCTGTGCCTCCTCCCTCTGGGCTCCGGCGGCCTCTTCGAGCGAGGACAAGGAGGCTTCCTTCTCCCTAAGGGTGGCCCCCACGTTCTGGAGGGCCCCCTCCTTCCCCTCGAGGGCCTCGCCCATTTCCCGGAGGGTCCCGATGAGTGCAGTTATGGCCACCTCCTTGTGGAGGAGCTCGGTCTTTTGCTGCTCGAGCGATGTCCCGAGGCGCTGTAGCTCGGTGCTCTGTGCCTCGGCTTCCCGAGCCTTCTCCTCGAGCGCCGTCCGGAGGCGTTGTAGCTCGGCAGCTTGCGCCTCGGCCTCCCGGGCCTTCTGCTCCGCTGCCGCCTTCTGGACGTCTCGCTCACCGGTAACCCGCGCCAGCTCCTCCTCCAGTGCCTGCTGACGCGCTCCCAGATCTGCCATTTTCGTGTTGGCTTCGATGTTCTTGAGCACCAGCTCGGCGTTGTGCTGCCAGAGCTGGCTCATCTGGGAGTACATCCGGGTCATCTCGGCGCTCTTTTCGTGCGAGATGTCCCTCAGCCGCTGCAGGTGGGAGGGCGTGGGTAAAAACATATTAAGAACGAATCGAATCCGAGAAATTTCCAGGGGAAAGCATTTACCTGGCTGACCTCGTAATCCGCCCCCTGATAGAGCTGGAACGCGCGGTCGAGAGCTTGTAGGATTTCGCGGCCGATGCCAAGCTGCGTGTTCCAGGCTTCCTCCTCCTCTTGCTACTTGCGGAGGAACTCCGAGGGGAGCCCGAACGGGACGATCGCCCCGGGATGACGCCCCTCGGACGTCCCCGCCTCGAGCACGTCCGCGCTGGCCGACGCGAACTCGGAAATATGCGCGGCAGCGCTAGCCGCAGCAGTGGGGTCGAGGTCCATCGAGTCCCCGTACTCCTCGCTGCTGTCCGGCAGCTCCACCACTGCCATCGCGCTCCCTTGCGCTGTTGGCATCGGCACCACCGCGACGACACCCTTGTCCCGGGCCTCGGTGGGCTCCGAGACGGGGGCTCCTTCCACCCCCGACCTCAGCGACGCCCCTTGCGCCGTCTCTTCCTCTGTGACGCCCTCGACCTCAGCCCTCAGGGGCTCGAGGACGAGGGATTCCTCCTCCACATGGTCGGCGGGGTGCTCCTACGCCCCCCACCAGTTTCTCCTCCTGTATCCGGCCGGGCGGCGCTAGCCGCGTTGCCCTGGCCGGCCTCAACTTCAATGACTGCCCGGGCGGCGCCGTCCGCGCCGCCCCGGCCGGTCTCCTCGGCGTCGTCAGCCTGAGTGGCTGCTTCAGCACCGCTCTGGCCGGCGTCGCCCTCCTCCTCCTGTGCTCGAGCTTGCTGGGCCGCATGGGCCCCTCGAGCCATGGCCTTCCGCAGCTTCGCAGCCTCCGCCACGAGGTCCACGGCAGGCAGGGGCTGCGGCGCCATGTGCGGTGTGCTGCGTGCCCCGGTCTTGAGGGCCTTAGCGGGGGCAAGCTGCACCGCATCCTTGGCGACGGCCCCAGGGCTGGAAATCGAGGAACACAAGTTGAGAACAACATGATCGAGAAATCGACCAAACACGCAACAGAAACGAAACCCAAGTTTACTTACCCGGATCGAGCACTCATGCTCCGCTTCCTCGTGGCGCTTCTTCGGGCCCGAGGCACCGTGCCGCCCCTCGAAGACTGCCCCGAGGGCGCCCCCCCTCGTGTCGGCCTGGTGACTCGAGGCTGCCAGCACAGACGACCCCGCGCCCGCCGTAGCCTCATCGCCACGGATCAGCACCTGGGGCGCGGGCGTCTCCTCACCGGCCGCCGGAGGGGACGACTCCCGCTCTGCACCCTCGAGGGACGGGTCCGCCGATGACTCCGCCACGGCCCTTGTCTCTTCTGGCGCCGCCGGAGCCTCCTCGTCATCATCCCACTGGTAGGACGGCGGGGAGCCCGCACCCGCTGCCGCCCCGTCGCCCCCCAGAGAGTGGTCCTCGGCATCCGAGGCCTCCTCCTCGTCCTCCTCCGAGGACTCGGGCGTGGCGGGCTGCTGCTTCCCCTCCGCGCGAGCAAGCTTGCACGCCTTGTCGTGCTTCGCCTTCCTCTTCCTCTTCTGCTCGACCTTTGCCTCCACCGCGTCCTTCCGCCTTTTCATCTTCTCCGCGTGGAGGCAGTTGATTTGGCGTTCTTCCGGGACCGGGGGCTTCGAGGTGCCGCACCTCAACCCCTGCAAAGCATGCCCGAGTTGGAGTCAGGAAAAGGGGCTACACAAGACACAGCAGATTCGGAATCAAAACTTACCAGAGAAATGTACCCCGCCTCGGGGCGCATCTTGATTCTCCAAAGATCCTCGGGATCGTGGGGGAACTCCGCCACCGCATACTTTGCCCTCCGGGCGGCGGTGGTGCGGGAAAGCAGCTTGTACGACGTCCTCGAGCCTTCAACCTGGCTCCCGGGGGTGAGTTGGAAGATCGGCAGAGCCCTTTCCACGAGAGGGATCACCCTCTGCCGGTGGAAGTTTGCGATGACAGCCGCTGCCATCAACCCTTTCCTCGCCAGATGCGCCAGCGCGTCGGTGAGGACTTCGAGCTTGGCTTGTTGCGCCTGGGGCGACACCCCCCAGTCCCACTTCTGCGGTCGCTCCCGGAGAACTCTGTTGGTGAACGCCGGGAGCGCGCCACGGTAGTTCCGAAGGTAGAACCACCCTCGGCTCCACCCGGGGTTGTTCGTCGTCATCCTGCTCGGAATGTAGAAGTTCTTCCAGGAGTGACGCACGTGGAACGTCAGGCCACCAGCGCACGCGAACCGCCTCGGTTGGCCCTGCATGCTCTCGATGAAGAGCTCGCCGCGGAACAGGTGGATCCAGAGATCCCAGTGCACCTCTATCCCAAGGTACCCCTCACAGACGGCGACGAAGACCGCCGCCTGCGAGATGGAGTTGGGGCTGAAGTTGTGCAGCTCCGCTCCATAGTAGTCGCACAACGCCCACATAACTTGCAGACGGGGACGCCAAAGCCTCGCTCGTGAAGACGCATGAAGCTCACGACGTAGCCTTGCGGGGGCTTCGGCTCGGTCTCGTCCGGATGTAGAGAAATCCACGCCGGCACCCCCGAGTCGGAGATCCGCGGCAGCAGCCGGTCGGCAACCAACTGCTCCAGAACCGCCACGGTGGCGGAGGATTTCCCCCACGGCAATGGCTCCTGGATGTCCGACATCTCTGCGAGTCGAGGGGGGGATGCGGGAGTGAAGGATCCGAAATGGCTAAGGTGCTCTTTCTCTCTCTCTCTCTCTCTCCTTCATCTTCCTCCTTTCGCTCTTGGCTGCGGGCTCAGGATGCAGGGGAGGCGGAGAACGCAGAGCGAGACGAAGGCAAACAGCCAAGTGAGCCCAAACACCCCCTTTCTCTTCATTTTTATTCACCGTGACGGGCAGAGCCGCGGCCACAACGCGAATCTACCGCATTGAATGCGGGAGATTTCGCTGTCGCTGACGGCTGGGCCCCACGACCGCGGAGTCTCCCACGCGCGCACGCATCAATAACTGCGGCACGGTAACCGGCGGGCGCGGCGCGACTGTTGCGCTATCCCATCCGTCAGTCGCCGCCCACATTGCTTCGTCTGCCCGAGGCTGCCGCCTGAAAAGGCGTGCCCGCACCGCACCGCACGAATCGGGCCACGTCGCCCACCACCAGCGGAAGACCGGCGCGCGTGACTCACGACTCTGCGTCTTTTTCGAATCAAGATGGAATATTCCTTCGGGGGTCCCTTTACCCTCGAAGGAATCGCATTTCGAGGCCTTACTGATCAAGGGTTCGAAGCATGGCCCTTCGGAGGTTCTATAGGCGCCCCAGATCACCAGAGTCAGGGACTGCAGGGATGTGCCGTACAAGCCACCCTCGAATGCGGAGTTCGAGACATCCTACGCAGTGTTCAAGGCCAGTCGAGGGTGTCTAGAAGGGGGATCCCATCGAGGGAGAGCATCGAGCCCTCGGACCCTATCGAACGGGTTCGAGCCCCGCCTAGTGAACCTTCGCAAGCGCTTTATGTGACGTGTCCATGGACCACGAGCCGACCCTTATCGAACGGGGCACGGACGTCCGCTTGAACAACCCGCTAACAGCTCACCGAAGCAGCCATAGCTCGCGGCCCGGGCATGGGTAGCGTGGTGCGCTTCACCCCTCCTCCCTGCGGAAGGGCGACGAGGGTCGTAATCAAGGTCGAGGATTCCCCTGAACGCCTCCCCACGGGCCTGGGCTCGGGGGCTCCTCGCACACCATGGTTCCGATCGCACCCTCGAATAAGTTGACGACCATCAACTACGAAGCTCCACGTGTGTAACCAAATCCTCCGCTATTTACGTGCGCTCTCCTGACGGTTAAGCTGAACGCCGGGTCGTTGTACCAGCACAGAGAATGCCGAGGGCGGCTGTAAGAGTGCCGTTGCTGGCTGACAAAGACGCTGGACGACCATCCCGGTGAGGCAACCCAGTGGGGCAACGTTTATAGCCCTTGGACGAGCACAAACTCTCCTCCAAGGCCTCGGGGGCTACACCTGCGGGTGCGCTGACGCGCCCACGCGAAGGAGACTTCACACATATTCGAGGACTGTAACCCTCTGTACACCCCTATACCCTCGATCATACTTCCCACAAAAAAGAAAGGGGATTTTATTGCTCAATGCAAATAAAGATTACAAAGGGTTACCGGCGCAAAGCTGTCGAAAGATACAAACACGTTGCCACCTGCGTGGCAATTTTCCCTGTCTTGGGAAGAAGCGAGCGACGAAGAAAGGCACCGAGCCCCTGGCTGACGCAACGGCCAGGCTACTAGGGATGCGAGGAACAGCCCCCAGGCCGCACGGGTCCAGCGGGATGCTTTCCTCGCAAGCTTTCTTCTAGCATCTCCTCCACCGAACACTACACGGGGGGTTGAGCTGGCAGACAGCACCCTCCGCACCGTCTCCCCGAGAGGAACCTTGTTACCGCGGGAGATGATGCGAACAACAGCCACCTGACCTGGCACCAGCGCCATGGTCAGGCGTCTCCATCCCCCTTAAGCTGAGGGATGGTGCGCACGCCCACTCCGGTCTTCCCCCACCGCTCGCAAGCATTCTTCTAGCACCAAAGCCTGAAAAGCCAGGCCACCCCATCTGGGGGCCGGTCATGAAAGGCAAAGGAAAACATTACGAGGCTTAGGCAGTGTTGGAAGAAAGAGCAGGGTGGATGGAGAAGAAAGGGAACCCTACGACCCCTATTTATAGCTGCGTCGGGCGCCAAGCTTCGGCCCTGCCGAAGGGCGGAGGCTTGGACCGCCCGTGATGGCGCGGCGCTCCACGAGCAAAGGATGCCCTCGGTCACCGCGCCGAGACGCGACTGAACAAAATAAAGCGAAGCTGAGCCCCTGGACGCTAGGCGGCACAGCATCGGCCCAGGCCGACCGCCCTCGAACGGCGTGCCGCAAGGCAACCAGGGAAGACGGGGCCAAGGCCCTGAGTGTGGGACAGCACGACGAAAGCGCCAGCTGCCAAGCAGCGGGCGCCATCGTCGCCCTGGCCCCCCTCAGCGCGCAGACACATCTTGTCCTTAAAACAAGCAAACAAAGAGGCGCGCGCCTCGAAGTACTCCCCCCGCGGGCGCACTACCCCGACTGGCGCGTTGTCACATCCGCCGGGCTGGCGCTCAGGCGCGTATGGCGGGTGCGCGGCATTTGACTGATCACGTCAAGGGGGAAATCGCCGAATCACTCTTTGGCCGAATCCTTTGACTCGACCAAAGTCTCGGGGGCTACTGTCGGGTACCACGATTAGGGACACCCTAATCGGGGTACTAAGATCGCTTTACAACGCAAAACACACGTTAAGGCAACCGGGCCCACGAAGGCCCGCGGCCTCCTTCCAACCTGGAAGAAGGCAAAGGACTCAAAGAAGCCCAGCTTACGGCCCATTCGCACCCCTCTTGGGCCAGCCGGACAATCTACCCTCGAGCGGGTAAGTCATCTCCGCCTCGCTCGATTGCTCTCCTCGGGACCCTCGACCGCGCAACACATCTCCGCCTCGCTCGAGGGTAGCGAATCTACCCTCGAGCGGGTAAGTCATCTCCGCCTCGTTCGAGGGCAGCGAACGTCCCTCGAGCGGGTAACTCATCTACGCCTCGCTCGAGGCCACCCCTCGGCATAAGGGACGAACGGCTCCGCCGCTCAACTGCTTGCCATACGGGGGAATTAAAAGCCGACCACTCCTCCACGGCGCCCAGGACAGACAGTGTCAGACCGCCATTCCTCATGATGGCTGCGACCGGAGTCCCATCCGCCGACTTCGGACACTGCTCCGCCATTCCGGACGCTGTGGCGGCACTGTGGAACTTGCGACGCGGGACAAAACGCGCTCAGCACAGTCCCCGTCACTATTCTGCCGATTCCGACCGTCCGGACTCTACCTCATCATACGTATGGCCCCGGGCCCACCTCCTGCTTGGGAGGGGGTCCGGTGTCGCCACAGGCACCTCGAAGAGGGATGCCCATCGTTCGCAGCCGGAGTCCCGGATCCCCCCTCGAGGGGTCCGGAACCTCCACGTGCCTCCCGGACCTCCTAATGTGCACGCCAGTACTCCGACCAGGGGGTCCGGGACCGCCGCGTGCCCCGCCACCGCTGGTGCACGCAAGCCTTTGACCTGCGGGGCCCGCAGAATGCCACCGCTGGAGTACGCCAGACCCTGACCTGCAGGGCCCACGAAACGCCATCACGCCACTTGCAGGGGTTGGCAAAACGCCGGCGCGATCTCCGCAAGACCAAGGACGATATCTAGGACGACTGCCACGCCTGACGCCATGCCCCACAGTGTACTTCCTACAGTATTCGGCCACAGTACCCCGCGATTCGGGGGAAAAACGACGACTTTCACGCCCCCACTCATGTGCGCCGCCCCTCCTTGTGATTATAAAAGGAGGAGGCGGGCTTCCTTTAGCCTGGCTCTCTGGCTCTCTCTCTCTGAGGACGCTCAGACGCTTCTGGGCCTAAGCTACTGTGGTCACCTACGTTCACGACCATCGCCATACTCGACTCCTCTTCTAGCAGAGACCTGGGAGCTTCCCTCCCTCTCTCGCCTCGTTTGTACCCCCTACTACAAGCACTTCGGGTGCAAGATAATACAATGCCCTCGCACACCCCCTTTGCTGGACGTACGGCCCCGCGACCGGAACAGGATAAATCGTGTGTTACTGTGTTGTCTCTTGCATCATCATCTGGGACGAGAAAACACGCGGCATTTACTAGTTGGAATCCGGGCCCCCGGGTCGGGACACCGACATATACCGACCGGTATGACCGGTTTACCGGTCCGGTCTGACCGGTTACCGGTGTTTTAACCAAAAAATCCGATGGTTTAAAAGTGGTTTCCCGATTTACCGGTCGCCATATGCGGTGGGCCTTAATGGGCCGGCCCTTTTTTTCTTTTTCTTTTTTGATTTAACTTCATATGCCCGCAAACTATACTAAATGGACGAATTTTTGAGAAAATTTGACACCATTAGATTCGTCGCACCTTGAAGTATTTTTAGAAATTTTTTATTTTTTAAATTTAAATTTGAATTTTGAATTGGGGGCCAAAACCGAAACCGGGCCGGACTGATTTGACCGATTACCGGTCAAACCGGACCGGTTCCCACCGGTTTGGTTAACCCTGGCCTGGAGTGGCTGCAACTCCAAAGATGCGATTACGCGGAAGCCCGCATCGCCGCCCCAATCCTGACGGAGGTGGAGTGGGACGACGGCTACGATCCGGCTCGGCACCGCTTCATCGATGACGCAGGTTGGCGGGGACGCAGTGGTCTCAGATGCCGCCACTGCTGGAGAGGTTTGACGCTGCGGATGAACTGAGCCTCCATCTCGTCATTCTACCAGTGAGTCTCTGTTCCCGACCGCTCTCGTGTTACTTCTGCAGGTGAAGCTGAATATTTGACACGACACGTGCATATCAGCCCTATGCTATTCTTAACTCACTTTTTTATACAATATTAAATTCCTATATAGATCTCAATCAACAGAAATCTTCGTGTAATTTTTGTGACACTACTGGTTGGGATGGGGGCATTGGAGCAAATAAAGCAGAGACAAATAAAAGTGAACCAACTAGCATTAGTAAAATCATTTAAAGCTAATACGAATTGAGCTTATCAATCACTTACTAGATCACTTTGGAAGATCCTGCTACGTTTGCAATTATGTTTAGAAGAATTTCAGACTCCCTTGACACTATTTCCCCAGCGATATGCAGGAAACTCAAGTACAATTTTCACAGTTTTCTCAAGAACAATTACTCTTCACTACTGCCTCTTTTTTTACTTGGGGGCTATGTGAAAACTCTAGGCTGACGTAGATTATAGTAGTAGTTGAGCATATATATACGCATTGTTCTCTTTGACCATGATATATTTTTATCCACTCTTTTTTATCTGGTTGACACAGTTCCCCAATGCTTACCCTATATTCTTGGAGAATACAAGGAAGCTTCCCAAGTGCAAGGCTCTAACAGTGGGGCTAAAAGTAGATGCACATTCAATTAAGTCAAGCTTGCTTCATCTCCTCAAGCAATGTGGTGGCACTACTAAGATGGAGATTGAGTTGATCCACCATGATGCACCAAAAGTAAGCTTGCTTTGCTTTAGTACCAACAACTACTCTTCGTACTCATCTGCTGGACACATATTACATTATATTGGTTCTTTATAATAAGTTGATTACACATCATGCAAAGCTTTTATTTTTTGATCAGGTGTCTCTATGCGAATATTTACATTGCCCTTGTGTTCAACAAGAGATGCTGAAAACCGAAAATGTCACCCTGGATTTGCTTGAGGAGGTCGAATTCCATTTCTTTACAGGATCCGATGAAGATGTCGACTTGGTGAAGCTGTTGTTCATGTGCAAGAAGGCACTTAAAAAGATGGTGATCAATGTGGCTGATGATGTCGCTATAAGCGATGAAGTACACGAGAAGATCAAGAGCTTCTCACACCCTAGCACCACACTTGAGATCGGTGGTCCTTCGTCACATAAGAGGGGTGTCTGCCTGTGCAAAGAGCATGACTGGTATTAGATATGAGTCTGCCAACAGTTTGTCTTGTGATAATTGAAAATCTAACGAGTCTGAACTATGAACTATATATACTTGGTTTAGCGTTCATAGTTAGTCTTGAATGTTCCTTGCTAGGATGATAATGAATGTCGTCAACCAATCAGCAGCACTTGTTTGTTTTTTTAAAAATCAAACAAGTGTCAAACATATCTCGAAAGCATCTTATTACGACCTGTGCTTTCATTGAGAGAAATTTCATCATCATATAAGATGTAGGTACTATCACATTCAAGGTTTCTTATCCTACAGTGGCGGAGGAAAGGGTAGAGCCACTGTCGTCAGCCTATTTTCCATACTGTAGCACACTTTAGCGTGAAGGCCCAGTCCAGTCTCTACGGGTCGGCCCATGGAGCGGCCCTAGGTGTTGGGCTGGCCCAGCTCCGCCCCTATGTCCTATAATAATCGTATTACACGCCAAAGGTTTGTTTGAAGAGCATTTTTGTTGCTGCAGCAGGTGTCGTTTCAGGATTTGTTGTTTTATTTGCTTTTCGCACAATGCCAAACATTTTTCTCCAAACCATGCCTAAGATGTTGTTAGCAATTTATTCACCACACACATGTGCCAACGTTTGACAAAGAGACAAAGGTACGAGTCAGTAACAAGTTGGACAAAGGAAAAATCCCGAGGGAGTTTATTTTAGTTATTATGTAATTAAGACTTTGTACTTAAATGATATGGCAGATCCTGCCTTCATTTTTTTTAAAAAAAAGTCGACGAGCATTGAGTTTGAGTTTTTAAGCTAAAACTCGTGTCTCGTCATTTTTTATTCATGTGTGTACACAAGGAAAGGGCTAAAGAGCTAGAGACCTGGCTGGAACCCTGGCCGTTCCGCAGCACAGAGCAATGCTTCACCTGTTCTTTATCGAGTCAGCGTACTAGAGGTGACCAAAATTTTGTTAGCCGAGCAATAAAAAAAAGGCATTTGCTATGGTACACCCAAATAACTGTGGACCGTTGATCTAATGCCATATTACCTCTTAGAAGGTAATAGTTTTAATTTTATTATATATATATTAAATTAGAAAATAGAGTATTAGATCTAACATGCATGCATGATTAGTTGAAATCTCATATTTCTGTTTTTTTCCATGTGATGTGCCGGCCATTAAATTGAGACAAGAATTATTTTTTATCCTCCATGCACGTGACATACACTACTACAGAATAGGTTTTTGTTCCAGGCCATTTGTCCCGGTTGCCTTTGAGCCCGGGACAATAGGAGATTTTTGTCCCGGGTCCAAAGGCTAGCCGGGCCAGCGGGGGAGACAGGGGCCTTTTGTCCCGGTTGGAGGTACCAACCCGGACAAAAGGGGCCTCCACGTGATAGTTCAAAAGGGAGTTATTCTTTACTAAGTCACATGTACTATTTAGGTGAGTTGGTAAGGAAGCCATGCGCTAGGCAATAGGTCTTGAGTTTGAATCCCGCAGGGCGCAAAGATTTTTTAGCGCGAGGGACATTTTGTCCCGGTTCTACCACGCGGGTCTGTAGTAGTGATATATACCAGCAGATTGTATGTAATATTTTTTTTTTGCCATCACGAGTTTTAACATAAATACATGATGTATCATGTACAATTTGGATCTGACATGATCGATACGTCGATGGAGTATGTGTACATGTGTGAGCATAACTTTTTTGTTTTTCTTGGGAAATGACACGAACATGATTGGAGCCTTTGCATACTTGAGTTTGCATCATTTTTTGTGACATATGAAGGAACCACGGTGAGTTTATAATGTTATTTTGTAATGATATGAGATGCATATATACCTTCAAGATCTAACTTGAGATGTGTATGACAAACTTGAAAAAAATATTTTCCAAACAAGCAGAGAGATCGACATGTAACAAATGTGTCTAGCTACCAGCATGTAATTAAGAACAGTGCACACAATGAATCCTAACGAAATAGGGGAGGATATCCAGATTTTCATTGTGTCTAGCTACCAGCATGTAATTAAGAAACGTGCACACAATTGAATCCTAACGAAATAGGGGAGGATATCCAGATTTTCATGCATGCGTACATGCAAACTTGCAAGCCCCTCCTATATCCACGGAAGCAGCATGCAGGTAGTTAGGATAGCCGGCAGATTTTTCCTTAATTAATTACTTATTTAGTTTTTCTCCTAATATTCAAGGGCTAAGATTTATTTGAACTCTTACCTCCTAAAAGGTAATTGGAGTACCGTACCAAAGCCCCTAAAAAAATCTTGTTAGCCGAGCGACATAAACCCTTGGCGTCGTTCCGCCGTGCGCACGATCATGGCGGCGGCCGCGGCGGCGATAGCCAATGGGCGTCGCCTTCCCAAAGCTCGCGGCCCTGCTGCAATTGGAAGAGCCGAAGATGGAGACAGCGGATTTATCGAAGGAGCAGGGAGAAGACAAGGCATCACGTTCCTCAGAGACGAGCTCCCGCTGATGCACGACTCCTCAGAGGTCGCGACCGGAGTGGCAAGGGGATCCATGCGTATGTCGAAGACGAAGAGTTCTCGAGGAAGCTCCGGGACCTGTCCAAGTCCAACGACATCGTGGACAGCGTTGGCTGGTTCGTCGTCCACCCCACGGAGCGCAAGCCGGCCACCGCATGGGTTCGGGAGATGACAAGATCATGGATTTGACGGCGAGGGCTGTGTTCCGATCCGCGGCTCCGCCACAGGGCTCGCCAGGAAGATCGACGGGTTTAGGTCGCGGCGCGAGGAAGTGGCGGCTTCATCTCCGTCGGCGGCTTTCGCGCATCTCCGGCGGTCTGCCGAAGCCGGCCGGCTGGCCACCTCCTTGCTCGGGCACATCAGCCCATGGACGCTTTGCTCGGGCCCATGGCGATGATCTGGACCGCACGTGCTCGATCCGACGCCCCGGTTGGCATTTGGTTTACCGTCCGCCCCTGGCCTTCGCCGCGTCCGCTGCGTGCTGTGCCTCGCCGGAGCGTTGCCCGCACGATGGGGACCGGAGAGCCGGGCGCCGTCGTCACCGTCGTCCACGGGGAGGAGGGGAGGAGGCCGCCGGCTGCAGGTACGCCGTGGCGCCGATCGGGGTCGCGCGCATCGGCGATTCGGCGGCGGCAGCAAGCAGACGGGAGGTGAAGCCGCCATACGTGGTGCCGTGCCACCCGATGCCCGGCCTACCCGTATACATGGTCTACTGGCGGCCGGCATGGAGGCGCTCCGCGTTGAGCTGCTGACGACGGCAGCTCAGAGACTCAGAGAAGGCCCGCTCGACGGCGCCCGGCGCGGGCGCGACCGCGACTGCGATCACGATGTGCCACGCCGACACGACGTGCTGGGTTGATGGCTTCGCTTCTCCCGGATGCTGAACGCGACGCGCGGGGAGGAGATCTGCCAATTCATGCCGCTGAACTCCGTCCGGCCTCCAGCATCGCGTCGCGCGCTGCTAGATGACTGACGAGGACGAAGGAGTCCATGCGGGCAGATCTCGCATGATCCAGACCGCACATGATCGATCCCACGGTTGACAGGGACCCATGGAAGGACGGTACTTGAATACCGTCCACCCTCGGTCGGCATTTGATTCACCGTCCGCCCCTGGTCGTCGCCGCGACGCTGTTTCCGCTGCGTGCCATGGCTCGCCGGAGCGCCGCCGCGCTGACTGTCAGTCTGGGACGACCTCCCGCGTCTTGTCTCGCTTTGCCGCGACCGCGAGCAACGAGAGCCTCCAAGGGTCACTGGCCACCAGCTCCCTGCTTGCCGGGCACGACACGACGTCGTCGACGACGACGCCAATATGGTTATTCTGGGAGGGTCCCTGCTCTCCACTCCACCGGCCCCGACGTGGAGGATTAGCTCGTGCGCGAGAGCCACGGGGTGTGCGCCGCCACCAACCACGGGAACACAGACGACTCGTCCCCTTTCTGCTTGACGTGCTGCGTGCGCTGGACACGCCGATGCGCGGCATGCGCCACCTCCACGACGCCACCACAGAGTCCATCCGGCTGTTCCCGGCATTGGTCGTCGTCTCGTCGACACGCGCAGCTCGCCTGCGTGTGCCGTAACGCCACGCCCTCCAGGTGCGGTCACCCTCGGAAGGCCGGAACACGTATATTCGCCTGCTTTGCAAGGTACACACGCCTGACACCGATGCCACCGTCTCCGAGCGTTCGCTAAATCGCTAGGCATGGCATGTCGCCGGCGGCTGCGCACCAGGTGCTCGCTGCTTTGCCTACGAGGGACCAATGTTCAGGAATCTGCACGGGCATACCTGCCAGCCCCTACTCTGATCAGTTCCATAATACATACAGAACATGGTTTATGACTTGCGATCCGTTATGGTGTGCTGACCATCACTGCACTGAAATTTGTTGCTTCCCAGTCGCGGATCAAAGATCAGACAGAAACCAGGAACCTGTGGACGAAAAGGTACCTTTTGAGCTGAATTTGTGGTAACTAGTGAACATTTGTGTTAATTTTGCATGTGGTAGTTAAGGTGTTAGCGAGCTAATTTTGTGCTAAAATTGTTGACGAAAAAGTACTTTTGTGCTGAATTTACGTTAAAAGGTCAAATTTGTTTTTGGTGTTGAAGAGAAACTGAAAATAGTTCTCCCTGAATTGGTTTGTGTTATTTGGTTGATACTAAAATGCTATATATATGTAGCCCACAGTTGTGGGAACACAACCAAATGTATGTTTTAAAAACTGTGGCACATCTAAGATTTGAGTACTTGACAGATAACATTTAGCTATTATTATAATACGACATATGAAAAAAAAACTAAGGCAGTATCTAGATTTGTTTGTGTTGTTGATCTTACACGACTCCTTGAGTATTTTTATAGGCCATATCATAATCTGAAGTACGAGTGGCAATTAGTCAAATTATATTTGTACAAAAGGTGCATCACCATGTTTATATTTTATACGACATTGATTTTGTATTATTTGTTGTTATATTATAAGAATTTGATGGTCAAAACATCCTACTAATGGCTTCTTCAAATCTAGTATTTTGACCTTATATTTTGGGGGCAAACAGGTTGACGGAGATTGATTTGGAGATTTTTCAAGAATTGATACCAAATCATAAAAATTGGACTTGAATCCCATTCTTCGTTGGATTTTAGAAAAGCTTGGTGTTCTGGAAATATTTCAAGAATATGTGAAGTTTTATGTTGAAACGTCTTTGAGCAATTCACCTCTTACTAATTATAAGTGGGATTTTTTCTCAGCTTTATAGTTTAATTAAAATTTATAATTTGATTCTTACTTTGGTGTTCTTAACAAATAAAACTTCCTAATTCAGGTTTCCAAACTATTCATTCATAATTTAATATTTAATACAAAATTGCGAATTGAGCATAACTTTTTTGATAAGGTTATTCATGTCGAACGTGTGCAGCCCGAGTTCTCGACCAAGTATGAGCGCTCGAATTTTTGGATTTAACCGGGATTACTCTTTTTGATGGTAGCCGACGCCCGACGTATCAGTTGATAGCGATGCTCCTATAGCTTTATCACTTTTGAGATCTACCGGCTCAGTCTTAGGGATAGATAGAATTGCACGCGCTTAGTTACATGGGTGATTGTGCGTGCGTCTCAGTCTATGTAATCATTTGCTTTGTAACATGGTTCCAAAGAAATATTTACCACAAAACTAGAATAAAATAATCTGCTATACTTGTTCCAAAGAAATAAAAATCTACCATACTTGTTTCAAAGGGGAAAAAAGAAATCTGCCGTACATTTCCTCGCAACGGAGTGATATATGAAGTCGAACTCGAATCCTAAATCCCAGGAATTCGGCACGCCCCTCCTCGCACTCCGTTAGATCCGAGCCACCGTAGGCGCAGATGGCCGCGGCCCTTGCCGACCGCCGCCTCCGCCATCGGCACGGGGCGGACCGCATCAGCGAACTCCCCGACGATCTCCTCCACCAGATCCTGCACCGCGTAGCCTCCACCCCCGCTGCGGTGCGCACCAGCGTCCTCTCCCGCCGCTGGCGCCGCCTCTGGGCCGACCTCTCCGAGCTCCGCCTCGACTCCGTCCTAGCGCCGGTCCCGGGCATCGGCACCGTCGACGGCGCGCTCGACGCCTGCAGCGTGCCGACCGTGACGCGCCTCAACGTGTCCCTGGACCACCTGCCGCCCTGGGGCAGCGGCCTTTCGGCCGACCGCGTCGCCCCATGGCTGCGCTTCGCCTCGCGGCGCGTCGCGGGGGACCTCTGCATCATGCTGCCACCAGCGGCGACGGGCGGCGCGGTGGTGGAGGAGGAGGATCTGCGTCTCCCCGTGTGCGAGAGGGTCACGGAGATCACGCTGTGGCTCGGGTACCGCTTCCGGCTCCGGATGCCGGCGGCCGGCACGTTCGCGGCGCTGACCTACGTGAACGTACGCGACGCACGCATGGACAGCCGCGAGCTGGAGGAATTCGTGTTCTGCTGGTGCCCGCGCCTGGAGGAGCTCGCCGTTCGGCTGTCCCCGTTCCTCGCCGAGTCCGTCGTCTGCATCCGCTCGGACTCGCTAAGGCGGCTGGACTTCCACATCAAGAACACGCGGCGGCTGGACGTTGCCGCCCCAAGTCTCGAGCGGTTGTCCATGTCGAACGCCGACAAGACTTACATCACCGCGCCGGAGTTAGGGGAGGTCGCTTGGGAGGACGATTGCTTCGACCCGCTTAGACATCAGTTTACTGAGACAGGGCGTCATCTCCGGCGGCTAGTGCTCACCTTGAGTTCAACAACGGCAGAGCTACTGCAGCGGTTCGACACTGTCGATCAGCTGATAGTAGATATCTCGATTCCACATGTGAGTCTTCAATTCTTGTATGGATTAGTTACCTATGCGCAATCTTCTTTAGGTCCTGCAAATGCATCGTTACAGTACATGAGAAATAGTGCAATAGATAACTTCTCAAAACGTAGATTGAAAGTTCTCAACAACAACAATTGAGGTGTGCGTGCACCCTTTTTGGCCCGTGTTGTAAGCTTTTAACAATTTTTTTCTTCTTAATGCAATGATACACAGCTCTCTTGTGTATTCTCGAAAAAAAGAAAGTTCTCAACAATTTAGCTTTCAACTAGATTTTAACCTCAACAGCAAAGTGTGAAGAAAGATTAAAAAAATGACTTCACTGCAATTCCCGGTTGCTAAAATGAACTTCCTATAAGCAAATATTTACTTCCAAACAGGACTACTTATACTATGGACACTGCTGAAACTTACATCAAACTTCCCACCAGTTCCCTGTCTGCCCTCCCCGCCCTAGGTCACTCTTTTGATGTTATCTTGCTGCTAGTTTGCCCGAAATTAGGGGGGATGCTAGATGGCGATTGTTCGCTGGCGACAAACAGGTATTTTTACTGTTCTTCTCCTTCCTCTCTTCTTCCTCCTTTCTTCCTCCTTTCTTCCTCCTTCCTCCTTCCTCCTGTCGCCCCCGCCGTCGACCAAGGTTAACCTAACCGGTGGGAACCGGTCCGGTTTGACCGGTTACCGGTCAAACCGGTCCGGTCCGGTTCCGGTTTCGGCCGGTACCCAACCGGCCAAAATTCAAATTTTAAATTTAAATTCAAAAAATGAAAAATTCCCAAAAAATTCCTAAAAATACTTCAAGGTGTGATGAATCTAATGGTGTCAAATTTTCTAAAAAAATCATTCATTTAGTATAGTTTGTGGGAATTTAAAGTTAAATCAAAAAAGAAAAAGAAAAAAATGGGCCGGCCCATGAAGGCCCACCGATCAAACCGGTCAAACCGGCCGGTAAACCGGTCAAACCGGCCGGTAAACCGGTTGCACGGGAACTTTTGATTTTCAAACCGGTAAAACCGACCGGTAAACCGGTAAAACCGGCCGGTAAACCGGTCAAACCGGCCGGTAAACCGGTCGGAACCGGTTGCATGTGAGTTTTTGAATTTATTTGAATTTGGATTTGAATTCAACCGGTTTCCACCGGTTACCGGCCTAACCGGTCCGGTAAACCGGTACCGGAGGGCGGCGGTTAGGCCGGTCCGGTCGGATTTTAAAACCCTGCCGTCGACCACCTCCTCCGGCTCCGGCGGCCTCCGCTGCCTCTGCTGCCGCCCTCCCTAACCGAGCACGCCACCGCGCCGCCGTCGCGCCGTCCCGTCGCCCCCGCCGCCGGCCACCGGTTGTCCGGCACCGCCCGGACGGCGGCGCTCCTGCGCCGCCGCGCCCTCCGCTGGCCAACCCGCCTCCACCGCCGCGCCGCCGCCACCCCCGGACCCTCCTCTATGGCCGGCGGCCATGGGAACCCGCCCCCACCCCCGGCAACCCGGACTCTAAGGCCGCCATCTCCCGCCACCACCCCGGCCGCCGACGACCTCGGCGGCGGCCGCTCCGCCCACCTCCCACCCTCCCGGGCCGCCCCCTCCCCTTGCCGCAAACCCTAGGTCGCCCAGCAGGCGGCGGCAGCGGCGACGGGCCGTGCGCTGCTACAGGTAGCAGCGCACGCGCGCCATATAAGGATTTCGCGAAATTAGCAAAATCCACTTTTTTATATTGCTAAAAGTTAAGGTTCTGGGATCAAAATTATTGTAGCTCAACCGAAGTTTTCCTTATTGAATTGGGACGGGCAAATTCTCAATTGACTTAGCTGAAATGCTAGGGTGCAAAGATAAAACTTTCTACATGCAAAATTTAACTTTCAAACTGACCAGATTATAGCTGAACCTGCATCCAACTATCCACCAGTTCCCCTTAGAAGCTTTTATGTTTAGAAATTTGGTCCCCTGCTTCATCGTCTTACTACACCTTCCTGCTGGATTTACTGAAATTAACAAATTTGATATTTGCTGCTAAAACAGGAGGATCTGAGATAAAGATTGCAGCAGACTGACATGCCGCTTGCTGCTTGAAATTTGAAAACCTTATTGTACAAAATTCAGAAAACTTATGACGTCACAGCAAAATCCTGGATTAGTCTTGCCTTTTTTTTTGACAGATTCACACCTGTGGTTTTGGTAGGGGGGAGATGGTTACATGAGCTTCTTGGAGAATGTGGACATGCTTCCCTGTTGTGATGTCTTGGTGGTACAATCAACAAGTACTTCCCATAGTTCCATACCAAGTTTGCTGCATCTCCTCAGGAGTTCCACAGGTGTAAAGAAGTTTGTGGTTTACTTGGAATTCATGGTAACATCTGTTTAAGTTCAATTGGATTCTCTGTTATTCTATAGTACTTTAAGACATTGAATAATCTGTGACTGTGTTATGGTTTAATGTTAAAGGCTGTGCGTAATTGCTTTTCAGGTGAATGGTCTATGCAGATTATTGGGCTGCCCATGTGATTCTCCAAAGGGCCGCGGAACTGGTGATATCAACCTATATTTACTGGATGAGGTAGAGATCAATCTGATATCAGACGAAGTATCCTCAGATGCACAAGCTGAATTTGTGGAGCTGCTACTCGGATGCAACGCACCAGTGCTAAAAAAGGTGGTCAGCAACATGTCGTGCACCTGCCCTTTCATAAGGGAGGATATGTGCGAGAAGATCTGCGAAATTTGTCTCCTGAGTAACAAGTTTGAATTCAGTGTTGTTCGCGTGGGAGATGAGTGGGAGGAATCCTGCTCCACTGTTGTGATACACATCAGTGCAAAGCGCTACTTAGCTGTAGAGCTGATGACCTTTGCCGATTTGCTTGAACATGAGATAAGCCATGTGCAGTGAAGAAAACTGGTTCATTACTTCATTTGACTTTCTAACCAGGTCTATTGTGCTAATTCACTGATTATAATGAGGCAACCTTCTGGTAACTGAGGCAAATCTCTGGAGACTTTGATCAGGGTGTGCTGCCACTACTTAATTGTTTATCTTCAGTTGTTGCCTTGTTGGTTGTTGTCTGCGTTTTCATGATTTTTTTGCTTGAATCCTCGGCCATCGATCGAAGTAACTATTCATCTGTTCCCAGTGGTTGAACTTTAAGGTAGTGTTGCTGTAAGTTAGACATGGGAGCCCACATTGTTGGTTTACCTTGCTGATGGATCACGATTTTCCCACCAGGTAATTGTAACGTCTTGCCTCCCTGAGGCCGGGCCCGCTTACATCTGGCTGCTTTCTAGGACATAGACTGGCCTCACAAACCAACACCAGTCTTTTCTGCACACTTTGTCCTCACTCGTGCGCACCCGGGAAGAACTTTTTGGTCGGTCACCCATCCCCAAATTTCTCCGGGCCAAGCACGCTTAACCTTGGAGTTCTTTGGAGATCGGCTTCAGGAAAAGAAGTTGCAACTTGTTGGTATGAGTATCCTATTAATCCTATTAATCCCTGGACCAGGGTGTCACAGTAATTATCGCGTTACTCCCCATAAGGTCTTGGATAATGAGAACATTAGTGGTGCTGATATCCTTTGGTGAAGTCAATCCTTTTCTGAAGGGGTAATTTAACCTTTGCCCATGGTTTAATCCAATTGGTACGAAGAGTTAACTGTTAGTCCCGTCGGTTAATTGATTGACCATTTGAAGGCAGTACATAAGCACTTGTTTTGTAGTAGAAACTTAACTGAAATGAGTGGCAAGTTAACTACATTGATTAATGTTTTTCAATTAGTGGCATATATGGAAGGATAAGACAAAACAAAACAAAAAAGTTCATGGGAGTTGTCATGGTGGGATATAACAGTTCGTACCAAGTAGTAAACCATCCTTTCAACAGTCAAATGACCTTTAAAATCACTAGAATAGCTAAGAAATAAACAACCTTGACTATCGACAAGTCATGATACTTTTATCATTAGGATCCTCGCTCCGGTAATAAATATTAATATCTAAGAGATATGGTGGGTACGCATGCATCTGTTAACGAGTGGTCTCAAGCGTTTAGTTTTCAGCTCTGTCACTGATCTGAACAAATTGCTGCCAAATTTGAGTAGCAACAAGCGCGCGTGGTAGGCCAACCCACCCAGCCGCCCGGCCCACCTTAGCTTTCAGGCTCGCGGCGGGCCCATGGCCCTTGCCGTGATGACGCGACCCGCACGGCACCGGAACCATAATAAGTCGCGGATCACGCGTCATCCGGGTCGCCGCCGCAACGACCATGGCCACGGAGGAGGGGGGCAGCGATGGCGGCGTCGACCGCATCAGCAGCCTCCCCGACGACCTCCTCCACGCCATCCTGATCCGCCTCCGCGACGCCGCGCGCACCAGCGTCCTCTCCCGCCGCTGGCGCCGCGTCTGGGCCCACCTCCCCGAGCTCTCCTTCCGCTGCCGCTCCGGCGCCCCCGACTGCTGGCTGGCGCCCGATCTCGTGGGCGCCGCGCTGGCCGCGTACGCCGGGACGGCCATTAGGCTCCTCGAGATCTCCCCGCTGCGCTGGCTTCCATCCGTGGGTGGTGACTGACTGCCCGCTGATGCAGTTCGCCTCGCTGCGCGTCGCCGGCGAGCTCCGGCTGTCGCTGCGCCACGACTGGGGCCAGGTCGTGCTGCCCCCGTGCAAGAGGGTCACGGCGATCACCCTCAGCGCCAAGGGGTACACGCTGCTGTTCCCGCCGCACCCAGGTTGGCCGCACCCCGCCTCGGGCACGTTCGCGGCGCTGGCCAGCCTGAGGATAAAGGGAGCCCGCGTGGACGGCCGCGAGCTGGGAGACGTCCTGGACTCCCGCTGCCCGCGCTTGAAGGAGCTCTTCCTGAAGCGGGTCGTCCTCGTGAGGAGGCGAGACCTGCCTACTGTCCTCTCCATACGCTTCGACTCGCTAGAGCGGCTCGAGATGGACGACATGCTGGACGTGAAATCCGACGCCAGTCTCCAGGTTATCGCCCCGAAGCTGAAGGTGTTTTCGTCGTCCCCGAGGATCTTTAGCGACGCCGACATCGTCGCGCCCAAGCTCTTGGAGGTGTGCTAGCATGGCCCGTACGACCCGCCCCGGCATCGTCTCCGAGAGGCCGGACGCCATCTGCAGCGCCTGGAGATTGCCGGGAACTGCTGGAACTCTCAGCAGGTGGCGACGCTGATGCTCCGGTTTAACGCCGTCCACGAGTTGAACCTGACAGTCCAATTATGGAAGGTACGCTACTAGCTCTACGCATTATTTATGCAAGGAACCAGTCAGAGAATACAAGTCATGCATCAATATATTGATCTCTTACAGCTAAATAATATGATATGATTATTTAATCCTTTATTACAAAATGAGTAACCACTATAGTTGGCCATTTGGCCCGATACCCATGGGGCCCGAGGCCCGGCCCAAAAAAGCCCGGCATGAGCCCGGCCCGGGCCCGGGGATTTTCGGGTTATGGGCGGCACGGTCCCGAAGTCGGGCCGTGCCTGGGCCTGAGGTCCAGCCCGCTAGACGCGTCCAGGCATGGCCCGAAAAGGCCGGCCCGATCGGCCCGGCGGGCGGCACGCGGCCCAGGCACGGCCCACGGCCCGCTCCCCAGGCCAGGCCAGGCTGCCAGGCAAAAGAGCCGTTGGGAGGCCTGCTGCCGGCCCAGCCCAGCGGAGCGGGTATAAGGCGCCGGCCGCGCCCCCCGGCCTCCCCCTGCCTCTCATTCGCCCCCTCCACTCCCCTCGCCTAACCCTAACCCTAGATCGACCCCTCCGCCTCTCTCCTTCTCCTTCCCATCTCAATCTGACCCTCTTCTCCTACTCCGGTCGCCGGCTCGCCGCCGTTGCCCTAAACTACCAGAAGCCGGTCGTCCTATTGGCCGTCCACTCTACCCCGCTCGCCCTCTGCTCTTTGTTTTCATCCCTACTTTTGCATCTTTACTAGTCGACTCACTTCCTCAACTCAAATCCGTCCCCAAACCTGACTATCCCTCCATAAATCCCGTAGATCCGGCCGTCCTCGACCTTGCCGGCGTCCTTGGTGCTCCGGATCTGGTAAGTCCGGAAACCCTAAACCTGGTTTTTCTGTTTTGTTTTGATTTCTTTTCCTGATTCTAATCGATTTGGTAAACACAAACAGCGGATTTGTTTATCCATAAGCCACACACTTCTATAAATGAGCTAGCTAGGGGACTTCACCAAGTGAGGATGCCTCTGGGGCTCTGTTTAACCCCCGGCCATATAGACAAAATGTGCTTGTGGAACAAAGCTTGGGTGTTTTAGATATTCCAAGGTTTTATTTAGTTTTCCACAACCTGCTTTTAGAGTGATATGTTTAATAACACTATGTAAGAGCATTGCTTGCTTCTATTCATTCGCAAAAAAAAGCATCCTTCTATCAGATGTCTCGTACGTACTTAGTTCATGTACACTGTACACTACATAGAGCTTGTTTGTGAGTGCTTATTGTGGCTTCGACTTCACCTGTTTTGCAAAAATTGAGGTACTATAGCTTAAATTAAAGAGCTTATTTGTGAGTGCTTATTGTGGCCTCGACTTCACCTGTTTTGCAAAAAAATGAGGTACTATAGCTTAGATTAAAGCCATTTTGTAACTCCGTGCTAAATTGAACAAGAAAGCAGGTGAAGCTAGATTTTTTTTATCCAGAAGCTAATTTTTTTCGCTGGTGAAGCTATTTTAGAAGTCTTTCCAAATGGCCTCCTATATATACTCATGAACTAACTTGTGCGATTAAAAATCAAATGCAGCACCAATACGTTACGTCGGGGGCGAGCATGTACAAAGTGCACAAGGTAAGCAAAAGCCATCATCGACCATCCGCCGATCTAGAGAATCAATTTTTCCTTTACAAAGATGGAGAAGTGATTCGCTAGATTGAATCGGAAGAAACGAGTAGACGGTATCGAAATGAGAGGAAACATGAGAGAACTTTTCGATATAATTTTATTTTTTTATATCATTTTGTGTCAAGTTATCTTTTTTTACCACTAATTATTTTCTTTGATACGAATTACCTTTCTGGTATTTTTCTAAAAAAAAATCAGAGAGGAAATGAATAGATCGTACCAATGTTACGCGATCCCGGCAGATTACATACACGCACGCACGAAGCAAATTTGCATGGTATAAAAGCGGATCAAATCGAACGCTCCATAGCAAGATTGAATCCGAGGAAACGAGTCGGCCGTAGACGCCGCCGTCCGCCGCCGAGATCGAGGCCGCTGCGATCCACCGCGCGCGCGCAGTCCATCATGGCCGCGGATCAGGCCGGCGACGGGGCGGACCGCATCAGCGGCCTCCCCGACGACCTCCTCAACGCCATCCTGGTCCACCTCCGCTGCACCGCCGAGACCGCGCGCACCAGCGTCCTCTCCCGCCGCTGGCGCCGCGTCTGGACCAGCCTCCCCGAGCTCTATTTCCGCAACAGGCACGAGGCGGCGGAGCCCACGGTCCGGTCGCCGGACCGCGTCGACGCCGTCCTGGACGCGCTCGCCGCGGCGACGACGGTCCGCCGCCTCGAGCTCCAGATGCCGTACTCGCCCAGCCACGTCGCCCCGGAGCGTGTCTCTTCCTGGCCGCGGTTCGCCTCGCGGCGTCTGGTGGGCGAGTGTGACGGAACCGTCAAATTAAAACTCAGTTAAGTGTAATGGCCGTCATTCGAACACATCGGGCGCATTAGCTTAACGGCTTAATTTGGCAATCTTTTCTCGACCCACGGCCAATCAAAACAACACCGGAAGTCCCATACGAAGGAGGGCGCAGATGGTACAAACATAACGTAATACTTAAAAATATAAACACCATATGAGTACCAAACATTAGGTTTTACAACCCGAGTTCAAATATACGAATAATCTACAAACTTTGCATAATTTACAACTTTACAGCCGATGTCCGAAAGTTTTAGTAGACTATATCCTACAACTACACTAGCCTGCATAAACCCTGATTAACCATGACTGGTCAAAAATTGAGGAGCTGCACACTCTGCCCTAAAGTGTGCAACCGACCACTCCCTAACCTAGGGGTCTCAGTCTCGCTCCACCACCTCCCAACCCTCTGCATCCCGGCGGATGAACTTGATACAGCAGAGGCAGAAGTCAACTTCTGTCTGTCCTGAAAATAATGGTGGCAACAAACCCTGAGTATACTAATACTCAGTAAGGCTTACCCGACCATTGGGTATACTTAGCCCACATAACTAGACATGCAAAGTTTTTTGGCCGGTGGTTGGTTTTGCGGAAAAATACAACTACAAGTGAGTCCTTATTTCTATGTTTTAGTTTCAATATAAAGTAATCAAACTACTAAGCTCCAATGTTTTGTAAATCTACAGCAATCATGGTGAGCAAACCATTAGTTTAGATCATGGCAATCCACATCTCATCTCAATTTATTCCAATTCCTTACTACGATGTGACCAAGAGATCAGGGCCCTCATGACCGCGAGACACGGCGAATCGATCCGATTTAACCTTGCAAGGTGAACCTAACCAACACGGCACGCAAAAGCCCCGTCGGACCCTACGCACCAACCTTTCCCCTCCCCGCCTCGAACTACAGAACCGCCCCACCTACATATAGTCAGTCGAGCTCAACGTGAGACCACCAAAAGTAAACATATGCATCCCATTTATCCGCGACTACTCGACTCACCCTAAGGGGGTGGTGATGAAGTTCTGTACTTTCGAAGCAAGGCAGTACTCGGCTTGCCGGTTTCGACTACCTCCTACTCCCGGCATGCGGTTAGTACAATTCAATCCCCGATCAGCACAGCCGACAACGGAACGGTCCTTAATCAACACAGATGGGGCTATACCTTCTCCCATCCGGTCTCCCATCCCTTACCTTCCATCTCGAATATAATAAAGCACATACTGTAATATAAGGACATCCTATATCTCGCGAGTGATAGAATTATCACTCGACTTCTATCGAGCCCTATTAAGCATAGCAGTGCTAACGACCTATTCATACTAGTATGAGGCCCAGGAAAAACTAGGAATCATGCAACTAAGGTTTCAACCAATTCCTAAACCTAATGCACAAATATTAGAGACATATATAGATGATATAATTTAAATATTAGGATGTGCACCGGGGCTTGCCTTGAGTCTGCGGCTCAGTGCTAGGGTGAGATGGGCCTTGGATTTGCTCCCCACGATCCTCCTGCTGTGGGGCTTGCCCCTGCGGCTCCTGTGGCTCCGCAATCCACTCTGTATAAAGAAAGAAGACTAGTCTATTAGAGAAATCAAGTAAGAATTATCTGGAGATCCTCATGTAACTCCAGATCTTGAGATTGAGCACAACCGTCGTTGGCGTGCCCGATCTCAAGTTTCCGGTTCAGCATCAGTTTATTGCTCGCAATCCATCAATTCATATGGAAGTATTTTGTCTCCTTGATGTCATCTTTTATCTTGGTCACTTGTGGATACCAAGGATACCCTCTGAAATAGTGTATGAGAATATTCATAGAGTAGTGTTTGATGTCATTATATAAGTAGCAAAAAGAATTGTATGCACACGGTGCTAGATCCAAGATCTGTCATACACCAGATTTATGGAAGTGTGACACATAAATTAAATTGAAGTCCAAGGTCTCGGTGGTGAAGCATGGCTTCAATTAAGGGAATAATTATGCTGTATATCCTTAGGAATTGTGCTGGCATGAGAAAACTTGTGGTTGTGGTGCAATATAGTTTGTCCTATAGTATGGCAAATGTGGTCTAATGAATTCGCTGCTTCTGTTCAGGTTAAATCTACAGTGAGTATTTGGATATATCAAATAGGAGGATTAAATGTAAACGAATTACTGACCTAATTGCACATGTAAGGGCGAATTGAGGGTTAGAACCAATTAACCCTGATTAGCTCTTGATTATTATCCCATGTTTAGCCCATTTCTATATAGGCTAGACTTTAGCTCTATTTTATTTAGCCCATCCAAACGGGCATAGTATTCGTATCTAACTAAGATCCACCTTCCATATAATCCATACGATTTTTTGAAAATGACAAACTTCTAGGAACAATTTAATATTGTTCATATAGAATATGCATTTCTCCCCCCAAATAACAGAGTGAGATCACTGTCCTCGTGAGCTGGGGCTCAGGCTTCATAATATGAAAAGTACTTTCATATACAATATTAAAATTTTAGATGCCGATGCAGTCGATGTAAACTTTTTTTATTCAGGATAAACCCAAAATGGTCTTATATTTGCGGTTTGGAGGGAGTTTTTTTTGTTTCTGTATATCGATGGTTACAAAGTTGAGCAACAAAGATGCTAGAATGATTTTTTTTCTATTTTGTAATGTATACTCTATTTGAGAAATTCCCATTGATTTACGTTTTGCGCATTCACCTCCGAAAAAAAAGACTAGATGTACTTAGAGCAACTTCAAAAACTAGTTAAATCCATTCGAATTGGTAAAAATAGAAAAATAATAGTAAAAACTCAATCCAATAGTCTCTCCATCTTACTCTCTTCTATATCTCGCTCAATATCCCCTCGCATCCACTAGGCATCTTTGCCGAGCACGTAGGGCTTGCCATCTCCCTCCTTCCACATGTGCTCCTCTTCCCCGCGCCACTTGCTCCACCCACACGTCGTCACCGCCCCTCCACTCCATCCTCGTGCGCCCTGCCCAACCGCCCGTCCCAAAAAGCGCGCGGCGGCGGAGGTGCGTAGGGCCGGCCATCCAAGCCGGCGCTCGGTGGCGGAGGAGCGCGTGGCCACCTGGCGCCCTTTCCAGCTAACGTGCAGCGACAGAGGGGGTGTCTATTCCTCGCACATGCGAGCTCGCGCGGAGCTGTCGCAGAAGCCGTCCTCCGCCCCGTCCTCTTCTCCCCCGCCATCCCCTGCCTCCCCTGGCTCCGGCGCCGCCTCCGGCGCCTCCGCCGTCGCCCTCCACCGCTGCCAACCCTAACCAAGCACACCGCCGCGCTGCCCGTCCAACGTCTCGCCCCCGCCGCCGGCCACCGCCCACTGGTTGTCCGGCCCTGCTCGGCCAGCGGCGCTCCCGCGCCGCCTCGCCCTCCGCCGGCCGAACCGCCGCCGCCGCCGGGCCGCCGCCGCCCCCGGCCCCCTCCTCTTCTATAGCCGGAGGACATGGAGCCGCCCCGGACCCCGGCAACCCGAAACCTAAAGGCCGCCGCCACCCGCCACCACCCCGGCCGCCGGCGACCTCGCCGGCGGCCGCTCCCCCCTACCACCACTTCCCGGCCCCCCTCCCCTAGCCCGCGGGCTGCCGCGCCCCCTCTCCTGGCTCGAGGTAGAAGATGAACAGGGGCAGGGGCGGGCGCCGCACGGTTCTGCGATTCCCTTCTGCGATGGGTTGACGATTTATCGCATATGCGATAAATAGGCTTTCCTGCGGCGGAGGCGCCCCGGCTGACCCGCTAGAGGCCAAAGAGACGTGGGCGTCCACATCCTCCCCTGGTAGCTGCCTCGCGGCGCGCTGGCTGAGATGAGATCATCCTCCGACTGCCCATCAAGATCGTGGTGCAGTCCAGATGCGTGTCCAAGAGCTGGTGCCCGTGTCCGACGGCTACCTCCGCTGCAAGCTTGCTGCTACGGCTGTCTGTGGTCTCCTTCCCCGATGGCGGCAAGGCGTCGCAGTTCACATGCGCGGATGGCGACGATGGCCTGCTTGAGGACTGCCTCGGCTTCTTCCCATTCCCCACGACCCCTTGACAGAATCCAGCCGGCCAGAGCCTCCCCCACCAGAACCGTGAATGAAGGAATACATTGCTTTGATTGCAAAACTTCTAGGGTGCTTTCTGCTAGATCTAGGGATCTATCTACGAGAACTTGAGTTAACTTATAAAATGGAGAGTTAAGATTTGAAGAGTCTGTTGGGTTTCCATCCTATAGTTTTTTTTACAGAAGCATCTCCAATAACCTTTCTAAAATCTACTCTCTAAATCATTATTTAGAGACTTATTTGAATAAAAATCATTTTATATATCCTTGTAGTTTTCAACAGTTTTTCTTGTATGTAGTCTAGAGAGTCATTTTCGCTCTCCATCTTTGGATATCGAGAAATCCGTAATAGAGGATGTCTATGTTTAGATATTTTGAAGAGGCTGTTGGAGGACATTTTCTCACAAAAATCTCTATTTCTGTGAACTAGAAAAGATATAAAGGGTCTTTTGGAGATGTTCTTAACTAGAATTATATCTAGTTTGTTGGAGATACTCTCGTCAGGCTGCAGGCGGGGCGGGTTGCAGCTGATCGCAAACCCACAAAGGTTGCCACCAAGTTAGTTTTGCGGGTTTGCGGCCAGCCACTAATTTGACCATGCAGCTGATATGTATTTCGTGGACATGGTGGCACAAAACACAATCCCGCGCGACCCGCATGCTTGGGTGGCTTACTCACTGCTTATTCATTTGCTTCCCAGCGGCTGAGTATTATTGATAAAACATTTAAATCAAAATCTTGAAAAAACAATTGATTTAGAAAGGCATTAACATTCAGAATCATCATGTGGTTCTATTCGAATGAATCAAACTAACAATTCTGGATAAATTACAACATCTGAGATGAACATCTTTCATCAATACACCTCAATGTCTGACAATTTTTTAAGTAAAAAAAAAGGAGTAGCTGCAAAACCGCTTCTTCCTTCAACCACATCCTTTCTTGGGAGTACATTGAAATCAAAAAGAAAAATCTTGATCACAGCAGCAGGACTATTATTTGAAATCTTAGCTGCACCAGCAATCAGAGTGTATTGGGTACTCTGGCATCTGAATATAGTTATTCAAAGTTGAATGCTCTGATTTCAGAGCAATAGTGAATAAGAAGGTTGTAAGCATCTAGGCCCTCAAGGTATGTTTCGGTGATTAATGACAACTATTATTGTGACTAATGAGTTTGTGCAGCTTAATAGATCATTATCGCTCATTTGGTCATATGTCAAAAGAGGCCCCTCAATTTCGTTATCCAAAAAGGCGATCTCGGTATTCAACTCAAATATATGTCAAGACTAAGGATCTTTCTAGTCCTAAGTGTCATAAGGCTGAGAAGGACACTTAGGTTAGTATAGGTTTTATAGTTTTGTAGTGATCGCACTATTAAGAGGGGTTAAGGTCAAGTAACTTGAGCATGGACATGGTCATTTGAAAATGGATGCACACTATGGTCATTCAGGTTCCTAGAAGTTCAAATAAGTGGTTTTCAACTTATATATCAAGAATATTTGGATTTCACTCAAGACTCAAATCAGAAAAGGCAAAATCAAAAAAAGTCTATACACCGGTTTAACCGATGCTTCCACTTTTCTATACGTCGGTTAAACGCAGTCAGCAGAGTCTGGACAGGTTCTATACACCGGTTAAACTGATGTTGTTTGAATTAACGTTGGTGCATTAGTCCAGAGTTGGTTTTTCCATGGCATTTCAAGTTCAATACACCGGTTAAACCGACGCTGTTTGAAATGAGACGTCGGTGCAATTGACCAGTGAGATAGTTTTTCCAGGGATTTCAGAAGATGTACTCACCGGTTAAACCGACGATGGTTTTGAGTTAGCGTCGGTGCAGTTGTCCAGGATGGTTTTTCAGTTGATCAGTCGACAACTACACTCACCGGTTAAACCGATGATACGTCGGTTAATCTGCCCAAGTTGTAACGGCTAGTTTTCAGAATGGCAGTTTACATTCATCGGTTAAACCGACACTGGCTATTGGAGGTACGTCGGATTAACCGGCGCTACGCAGTTTTCTGGCAGCTTTTCTCCAACGGCTCTATTCGTGTGAGCTGCCTATATATACCCCTCCAATGGGTCATTTTGCACTCTCTTGACACCAGGCTATATTCATACACTTATACATTGTTGAGAGTCACCTTGAGCTTCATCTTTCACACACTTGTTCATTCAATCATTCAAGAAGCAAGACTAAGGATTTGAGTAGAGAGAAGCTTATGTGCATCTGTTCTTGGTGATCGGTTCTTACTCAAGTGAAGGTCCTAGCTTGTTACTCTTGGTGATTGGCAGCACCTAGGCAATCTTGGTGATTGAAGGTGTTTCTTTCGGAGCTTGCCAAGGATTGTGGGAGCCCGAAGAAGGTTGTACGTGGCTTCAGCTCCACCACGCCGGGATGGTGAACGGAGAATCTTAGTGAGCGCCCAAGTCTCGGTGACATGGGAGGTGACAAGACTCTTAGTGAGTGTCACAACGTGGATTAGGGGTGTGTGCCAACACATCGACACCACGGAAAAAAAATCCGGTTGTCTCTTGCCCGCTCTTTCTTTTCAAGCACTTATTTTCATGCAATTATTCATATGTTCGACCTTAGAGATCATAACTTAGCTCTATCTTGCTTAGTTTCATATCTTTGTTAGCTTGTGTAGTTTGCTTTGTTAGCCGGTTGGTGAATTGAGCCTTACTAGCTTTGCATAGGTTAAGGTTGTTTTATTTGTCTTAGAAATTTGAAAAAGGCCCAATTCACCCCCCCTCTTGGTCCATCGATCCTTACAATTGGTATCAGAGCCTCGTTGCTCTTTTACATCATTAGGCTTCACCGCCTAGAGTTATGACCAAGATGGGAGATTCGCCGCCTCACTTCGAGGGTAAGAATTTTGCCTATTGGAAAGTTCATATGGCCGCATACCTTGATGCGATTGCCCCCGAAGTGTGGTTGGAAACAAAGATCGGGTTCACCGGAACTCCCACCTCGGAGCAACTAAAATGAAATGCTAAGGCTAGAAATACAATTTTCGAAGCCATTAGTGAGGAAGTCTTTGCTAGAGTTAATGGCATGGACTTAGCAAGTGATATATGAAAAGAGCTAATTGAAATTCATGAAGGCTCCACAAAAGTCCGTGAACAAAAATATCACTTGTTTAGAGTTTAAGATGCTTGCTCATGAAAATTGCAATGATATATATTCTCGCCTGAATGTCATTGTCAAGGACATTAATGCTCTTGAAGTTTCTCAAATTGACAGTGGCTCCATCAACCGCAAGATTCTCATGCTCCTTCCAAAGCCCAAATACAACATTATCAATGCTATACTTCAAAAGGAGAATCTTGATACGATGGAAGTAGGAGAGCTTGTGGGCGAAATTCGCGCTCATGAAATGGGTATCCTTGGTATGTCCGAAGAGCTAACAACAAGCAAGTCAATTGCTCTCAAAACCAAGGCCAATAAATCCCGCAAGCTCAAGATGATCAAGTAAGAATCAAGCTCAAGCAATGAAAAAGAAGATCATCATGAAAGCTCATCTGATGATGAAGAAGATGGAGAACTTGCTCTCATGATGAGAAAGTTCACATGCTTGAGTGACAAGATAAACTAGAAGGGTTACAACTTTGACCCTAAAAGAAGGATGTTCTGGCAAAGGGAAGATGTCAAGTACAAAACTTGCTACAATTGTGGAGAAAAAGGCCACATCTCTCCCGATTGCCCCAAGCCGGACAAGAGAAAGAAGGACAATAAAAACAAACATCGCCATGATTCAAGCGATGATGAAGAGGATGAAAAGAAGAACAAGAACAAGAAGCTTGGGAAGAAGAAGAGCCATGACAAGAAGACCAAACTCTTCCCAAAGAAGAAAGGGCACACCAAGAGAAGCTTCTTGGTGGAAAAACAAGAATGAGTGACCGATGTCTCATCAAGTGAAGATTCAAGTGATGAAGAGGACATCGTCACCATCGCCCTCACCAATGAAGAACCACCACTAGCTCCGTCTCCCATGTGCCTCATGGCAAAAGGTAACACAAAGGTATGTGAAGTGGATAGTGAAGATGATAGTGATGAGGAGCTTGACCCTTATGAGTTTACTAACCTCATTAATGAGTATACATCCGTCATCAAGAGGGAAAAGGGCAAAGTCAAGTTTCTTGAGAGCACTCATGCCAAGTTAGAGCTTGCCCACTCCGACTTGCTTGGCAAGTACAATGACTTGCTCAAAAAACACAATGAGTAACTTGTACTTGCTAAGCAAGTTGAAGAGATCCACAAAAAGCTTAAACAAGAGCATAGGGAGTTGGCTCACAAGTATCAAGACCTTGAATTTGCCTATGAAGCAATTGACCCAAGTCTTGAGAACTTTGTCAATGAAACCATTGAAAAGGTCAATGCTTCTACTTCATGTGATGACCTACTCATTAATGCAAATGCTACTAATATTGTGCCCGAGCTTGCTCCTTCTAGGGAAAAGGAATTGATGAATCAAGTAGCAAGCCTCAAGAGTAGTGTGGAGAAGCTCTCAAGAAGAGAATACATCCACAAGGAAATTCTCTTCAACAATACACGTGACTATGGTAAGAGAGGTCTTGGTTCATTTCCGGAGCCAAATCAAGGCACTACTCCATCTCCGGAGATTAAGACTAGCTTTATCAAGGAAGTTGGTTCGTATTGCCAACATTGCCAAGTCACCGGGCACCACACTAGGGAGTGCACCTTACCATCATGCCCTCTTCCCACTTTACCAAAGAATTACTCTTCAATGTTTCAAAATAACCATTTTCTTTTGAGTAAAGTGAAGGGCAAGGTGAAGGCCAAATTCATTGGCAAAATTGCTAAGGAGTCAAAGAAGAAGCTCCCCAAGCAATTTTGGGTCCCAAAAGTTCTTGTCACACATGTGCAAGACCCAAAGTTTGTTTGGGTTCCTAAAACTCAAAAGTGAATTCTCATATATGTATGTGAACTACAAAGCCGGTGGGAAACATTAGGTACTTGATAGCGGTTGCTCTCAACACATGACCGGCAATGATAGCATGTTCACCTCTCTTGAAGACCCCGGCAATCATGAACATGTCACCTATGGTGATAACTCAAGGGGGAAAGTCTTAGGTTTGGGTAGAATAGCTATATCTAAATATTTATCTATTTCTAATGTCTTGTTTGTAGAAGCACTTAGTTTTAATCTTATTTCTATTGCTCAATTATGTTATCTTGGACTAACGTGTACCTTTGACAAGAATGGTGTTGTAGTAACTCTTGAAGAAGACAAGTCATTGGTGTTCACAGGGTTTAGGCATGACAACATTTACTTGGTGGATTTCTCTTCAAAGCAAACAAGCAACATGACATGCCTCTTCTCCAAGTCGTCTCTTGGGTGGCTTTGGCATAGAAGAATTGCTCATATTGGAATGAGCAACCTCAAGAAAGCCCACAAGAGAGGGATGATCACCGGCTTGAAGGACGTCACATTTGACAAGAACAAGCTATGTAAGGCATGTCAAGCCGGAAAGCAGGTTGCAACACATCATCCCATCAAGACGATGTTGTCTACCTCCAAGCCGCTCGAACTACTACACATGGATCTTTTTGGTCCAATTACATACAAGAGCATTGGTGGTAATCTCTATTACCTAGTAATCGTTGATGATTTTTCACGTTATACTTGGGTCATGTTTCTAGGCGATAAGGGTGAAACTCCGGAAATCTTCAAGACATTTGCAAGAAGAGCTCAAAGGGAGTACAACTCCCCAATTGTGAAGATCCGGAGTGACAACGGCACCGAGTTCAAGAATATAAAGATTGAAGAATGGTGCGATGAAGAGGGCAGCAAGCATGAGTTTTCCGCCACCTACACGCCTCAACAAAATAGAGTGGTGGAAATAAAGAACAAGACACTCATCACTCTAGCAAGAGCAATGTTGGATGATTATGGCACGTCTGAGAAGTTTTGGGCGGAATCAATCAACACGGCTTGCCATGCATCCAACCGAGTGTATCCACACCGACTCCTCAAGAAAACTCCATATGAGCTCATCACCGGGAAGAAACCAAATATATCCTACTTTCGAGTCTTTAGTTGCAAATGCTTCATCTATAAGAAGAAAATGCTCGTTAAGTTTGAGAGTAGATGTGATGAAGGTTTCTTTCTTGGTTATGCATCAAACTCCAAAGCATATAGAGTATTCAATCAAACCTCCGGGTTAGTTGAAGAAACATGTGATGTGGAGTTTGATGAATCTAATGGCTCCCAAGAGGATGTTGTTGGCTATGACAATGTAGGTGATGAGGAGATTGAAGAATCTTTGAAGAAAATATCCATTGGGGATATCAAACTGGAAGAGGTGCATGAAGGCAATGATCAAGGGGGAGGACCTTCCTCATCTACACCAAGCACCTCCACGGCACCCCAAGTGGATGAAGATCAAGAAAAAGATGATCCACTACCTCAAGAAAATGTGTCAACGCCAACACCCCAAGTCCAAGAACAAGAAGAGCAAAATATTCCACCACAAGCACAAGTCACCCATGATCCACCCCAACAAGCATCCACACATGTACCGCTAGTGAAGCATGGTCGCATCTCCAAGGATCATCAAATTGGTCAAATCATTGGTAGTCCTTCCAAGGGAGTAAGAAATCGCTCTAAGCATGCTTCATTTTGCGAATATTACTCGTTTGTTTCTTGTATTGAACCCACTAGCATAGAGGAAGCGCTTGAGGACTCGGATTGGGTGATGGCCATGCAAGAAGAATTGAACAACTTCACCCGCAATGAAATTTGGGTCCTCGAATCTCCTCCGAAAGACAAGAACATCATCGGCACTAAGTGGGTCTTTCGAAACAAGCAAGATGAACAAGGGGTGGTGATGCGCAACAAAGCAAGACTTGTGGCAAAAGGGTTTTCTCAAGTCGAAGGTTTGGATTTTGGTGAAACTTTTATTCCGGTCGCAAGACTTGAAGCTATTCGTATCCTTCTTGCTTACTCTTCACATCACAATATCAAGTTATATCAAATAGATGTGAAAAGTGCATTCTTAAATGGCGTAATTAACGAACTTATTTATGTTGAGCAACCTCCCGGGTTTGAAGATCCGAGAAATCCTAACCATGTTTATAGGTTGCACAAGGCACTCTATGGGCTCAAACAAGCTCCAAGGGCTTGGTATGAGAGGCTGCATGACTTCCTAATCATGCAAGGCTTCAAGATCGGGAGGGTGGACAACACTTTGTTCACAAAAGACGTCAACGGGGATCTTTTTATTTGTCAAATTTATGTTGACGATATTATCTTTGGCTCAACTAATGATTCACTAAGCCATGAGTTTGCTACCATGATGTCTAGGGAATTCGAGATGTCCATGATTGGCGAATTGACCTTCTTCCTTGGTTTTCAAGTCAAACAATTGAAGGAAGGGACATTCATCCATCAAGAGAAGTATACTAAAGATATCTTAAAGAAGTTCAAGATGGATGAGTGCAAGCCAATCAAGACACCCATGGCAACCAATGGGCATCTCGACTTGGATGTGGACGGTAAACTGGTTGATCAATCCCTCTATCGTTCTATGATAGGGTCTTTGCTTTACCTTACCGCATCTAGGCCCGATATAATGTTTAGTGTGTGCTTGTGTGCCCGCTTTCAAGCAAACCCAAAGGAATCACACCTCTCGGCTGTGAATAGGATCCTTCGGTATCTCAAGCACACCCCAAGCATAGGCTTGTGGTACCCCAAAGGCGCTAGCTTAGATCTCTTGGGATACTCGGATTCAGATTTTGCCGGAAGCCGTGTGGATCGCAAGAGTACCTCCGGGGGTTGCCACTTGCTTGGGCGTTCTCTAGTTTCTTGGTCGAGTAAGAAGCAAAATTCCGTGGCTTTGTCCACTGCGGAGGTCGAATATATAGCAGCCGGTGCATGTTGTGCCCAAATCCTATATATGAAGCAAACCCTTTTGAACTTTGGTGTGAAACTAGATAGGATCCCACT
This sequence comes from Panicum virgatum, assembly GCF_016808335.1. Lineage (NCBI taxonomy): Eukaryota > Viridiplantae > Streptophyta > Magnoliopsida > Poales > Poaceae > Panicum > Panicum virgatum. The sequence continues at coordinate 61,484,314 of NC_053146.1, forward strand.
CCTTTGTGACAATGAAAGTGCCGTAAAAATTGCCAAAAATCCGGTTCAACACTCTCGCACAGAGCACATTGATATTCGCCATCACTTCTTGCGTGATCACGAAGCCAAAGGAGACATATCTCTTCAAGGTGTGAGATCCGAGGAGCAATTGACAGATATTTTCACAAAACCATTAGACGAGAGTACTTTTGTAAGGCTAAGGAATGAGCTTAATGTGTTAGATGCGGCAAACGTCATGTAAGTTGCCATGTCATATAAGAAAATTGTATACATATAGGACACTTGTCTAACCACGGTAAGATAGTGATAAGCAAGGGTTTAGCTAGAGGTGGTGGTCCACTTGTTTTCCTCTAGGCTTGAAGAAAGGCACATCATGAAGAAGCTTCTCGTGGGTTCAAACTTGACAAGTAGATCTTAATTTCTTGTTATGCATTTCTTGTCATATAGATGTGTACTTCATGTTTACTCTTCTTTCGCATATGGTTGTAGCTTGCACCATCATTGCATGCGTAAGGGTCACAAAGGAGATCACTTGATGAAAATGAGACTTATTTCAAATATAAGATCTTAATTCATGAAAAGTGAAAAAAACAAAGTGTTAGGTGCGTTATTGTCTAGTGAGTCATGTCATGATGAGTTTGAAGCTCTATCTTCAATATTCCTATGACAAGGCTCATACATTTTATTTGGCGGTTTGTCTCGCTTTGCGGCTTTTCCTTGTATTCAAAAAGACAAATCATTAAGCTAGTGTGCTACCTTATTTATTTTGAGGGGTAAAGTCGCCTATGCAAGTCCATTAACTTGAGTTTAGTTGATTTTTATAAGTTTATTGGACTTAGCATAGAAGAGTGAGCTGAGTGGGGTTTTTGGGTTCACCGGTTAAACCGACGCTTAATGGATCTATACCCATCGGTTTAACCGGCGTTTCTAAGTTTCTGCCTCAGCTCAGTCAAACCAGGCGTTCAACCGGCATATACAAAAGTCAGAGCATCGGATCAACCGGTGAGCATAACACAGATCAGACCAAGCAATCAACCAGTGTTAGCAGCGTTCAACCGACGAGTACAAATTGCATATCGTCGGATCAACCGGCGTTCAGATGAATTTTTGCTGGAGTCTCGGGTGAACTAAACCGACGCAATCAACCGGCGTTCAAACCCTATGCGTCGAATCGACCGGTGTTAAAGAAAATCGCGGGCCCACTCGTCATTTATCTCTCTTGCCCGCGGACGCCTGTCTCACTTCCTTGTTTTTCCCGACTCCGCGCCGCCGCCGCTCGTTCCGCCTCTCCAGCGCCGCCGCTACACCTCGCCGCCGCCCGTACACGCCGTCGCCGCCAATCCACGCCCGCGCCGCCGCCACGCACCACAGTCCGAGCCTCCGCCGCGCGCAGCCTGCACCACCGCAGCTCGCAGTTCGCCCGCGCGCGCCCACGCCGCCTGTGCCGCCCGCGCCGCCCGTGCACCTCTGCCGCCTGCGCCGCCCGAGCGCCTCTGCATCGCCAACGCTGTGTGTCTCCACTTCACTGCCATGTGCTTAGCGCTGTCCACGCCGCAGCCACAGCACACTCTCGCTCAGTGCACGCCAAGTGTTTGACAGTTTGCCTGATCGAGATGGGTCGCGAAAAGAGGAAGGGGAAGGAGGTAGTTGTGGAGAAGCCCGTCCGCAAGCGGACTCGTGCAGAGAGAGAGGCCGAGAGGGCCGAGATGGTGGCCAAGGCCGCCGAGGAGCAGGCGTCAGGCCGTGCTCGCCCGTTCGCGATCAGAGAGCAGCCAGCCAGGGGCAGGGGCAGAAGCCGAGGTATGGGCCGAGTCAGATGTGCCAGGGCCACCAGAGCCATGACTGAGGCAGCAGCAGAGTCAGATCACTCAGATACAGCTGTAGAGTCAGATGCAGATTCAGAGGCAGAGCAGTCTGAGCAGTCTCAGGGGCAGAGCACTCAGGAGTCACCGACTCCACGATGTTCTGGCAGCACTCGGCAGACGTCCCCAGCTGCAGAGGCTTCGCCAGCGATCGAGCGTCGCACAGGACCGAGGACTCGAGGAGGTCACCAGCCACAGGAGCCTCGCAGGTCCGCAGCAGCAGCAGCAGCAGCCCGTAGAGCCGAGGCCCTAGAGGCCGAGCGCGCAGTGTTCTGTATGGACACTGTTGTGCGTCTGGAGCCAGGTGTGCTGCTCCAGAACTTGACCAAGGCCAATGCGGCAAAGGTCAAGAGGCTCAGGTGGAGTGTGTCAGAGGAGGACTGGTTCCCCGTGACCCGTGACAGCAGGGTCGACCGTAGGTTCTGGACGCTTCTTCAGGCCAGTTTCTACAAGACCTACCAGAGGCGGGGGCACAGGATCTTTCCGCACAGGGTGCTTGACTGGGTTTCTCTGAGGACAGTTGCAGGGGGAGCAGATATCAGAGAGCACTTTGCACAGTTCAGAGGTCTGCCCAGGCTACTTCAGATGGAGCAGAACAGGTACATAGAGGACTGGGTCAGAGTGTTTTATGCCACAGCCTGGATCGCTCCCGAGCGCAGAGCCGTACACTTTGTTTTTGGAGGCCAGGTCTTTGGTCTGTCGAGGGCGACGATTGCAGGGATTCTCGGAGTTGACTTGGTCGACGTCTCCCTACACGAGATGGTATATGGAGACGCAGATCCACCGCGCAGAGCTATGATTGGCGGGATTGCACCTTGTCATGAGGCGATCTCTCAGTGCTTCCGCCAGCCTTTTCCAGCGTCGTATGCCAGAGTACCTAGCTTGCTGACCCCAGAGGCGTACGCTATTCACATGGCACTCCGGAGGATTCTGTTACCGAGGAGTGGCTACCCGAGGACATTGTTGAGAGCCACCTTGAGCTTCATCTTTCACACACTTGTTCATTCAATCATTCAAGAAGCAAGACTAAGGACTTGAGTAGAGAGAAGCTTGTGTGCATCCGTTCTTGGTGATCGGTTCTTGCTCAAGTGAAGGCCCTAGCTTGTTACTCTTGGTGATTGGCAGCACCTAGGCGATCTTGGTGATTGAATGTGTTTCTTCCGGAGCTTGCCAAGGATTGTGGGAGCCCGAAGAAGGTTGTATGTGGCTTGAGCTCCACCACGCCGGGATGGTGAACGGAGACTCTTAGTGAGCGCCCAAGTCTCGGTGACATGGGAGGTGACAAGACTCTTAGTGAGTGTCACAACGTGGATTAGGGGTGTGTGCCAACACATCGACACCACGGGAAAAAATCTGGTTGTCTCTTGCCCGCTCTTTCTTTTCAAGCACTTATTTTCATGCAATTATTCATATGCTTGACCTTAGAGATCATAACTTAGCTCTACCTTGCTTAGTTTCATATCTTTGTTAGCTTGTGTAGTTTGCTTTGTTAGCCAGTTGGTGAATTGAGCCTTACTAGCTTTGCATAGGTTAAGGTTGTTTTATTTGTCTTAGAAATTTGAAAAGGGCCCAATTCACCCCCCCTCTTGGTCCATCAATCCTTACAAAGGTCAAAACAAATACTATTTACTAACAAGATTTACTTTTTCCACCAAGGGCCGTGCCCGAACTTCATTACTTCAAGAAGTAACGAAATTACAGAAGTATCAGTTTATAAGTTCTGCAAAGAAAAGGAACGGAGTAATCAGCAATTTGCTGGCCCGACCAAGAGGCTGAGGAGACAGAGTCTACAAAGTGGGGGACACAGCCACCCAAACCGAAACAAGACCAAAAACTAAGCCAACAAAGACTACCACCAGCCGGGAATGCAGAGGGCAAAAAGTACTGAAACTATGTCCTGCAGAAAGAGGGAAGCCAACTCGCGTCTACCGAAGAAGAACCAAGCCCGCGTCTTCAGGGGGAGCTTCCTATGGGTGGAAGGACAGAGCAGTGTTCTTTAGAGCTTCAGCACCCATCATCAGCTCCAACTTGCCTTGGGGCTTTTGCAATCCTGCCCAATAAGAGAGAAAAGATGATGCCAAGCAGATGATCTCAGTAGGAGATCGACATTTCTTATCTTCAAAACAAATAGAGTTTCTTGTTCTCCATAAAGACCAACAAATGGCTGCCCGACCGACCATGAAAATCTTTTTATGATGAGGCATGTATTTAGAAGCCTACACCCAAAATTGTGAGAAGGGGGATGGTCTACAGTCAGCTCCAATTACAATAGAAACTAGACTCCAATAGTATCTGGCCATTGCACAACCAAAGAAAAGATGCTCAATAATTTCTGGAGTACTGCAAAAGGAGCAAGTTTGATCTCCCTGCCACCCTTTTTTGGACAAATTGTCCTTAGTGAGAATAGCATTAGACTTCACTAGCCACATAAATACTTTAATTTTCAAAGGGATTTTTGCATTCCAAAGATTTTTATTTTTATCTTCAGTATCAGCTGCCCATAGAGAAGCATATTGGGATTTGACTGAGAATTGACCATCTCTTTCACCCAGCCACTTGGGATAGTCTCTTTCATTTGACAACACACAGGGAGCCAACATATCCATCAGCTTTCTCACACTCTCCTGTTGTCTCTCATCTAGCCATCTTCTAAATGTCAGGTTCCAACCTCTATTTGCAAAAAGGGCTACTATCCTGTAGTCTCATTACATATGTCAAATAAATCTGGGAATTTCTCTTTGAGAGAGATCATGCCACACCAAGAATCCCTCCAAAAATCAGTAAACTGTCCATTTCCCACACACATTACTCTTCCTTTCAGATAAATGTCCTTTATTTTCAACAGATCGTTCCAGACCGACGAGTTCGCTGGTTTTACTTTCAGCTGTGCTATATTTTTATCCTTCATATATTTTTTTCATAACAATTGTCTGCCAAATTCCCTAGCAAGCCTCCAACTTCCACCACCACTTACACTTCTGGCTGATATTCAATTTCCAAAGATCTTGGATGCCCAACCCGCCTTTATTTTTTGGTCTGGCTGCTTTTGTCCATTTCACTAGATAGTATTTTTTTTATTCCACCTCCCTGCCAAAAGAAATGTTTTCTTGTTTTGTCTAACCTCTTGTGAATTGTTTTTGGTAGCATATACAAGGACATACTATAAATTGGTATACTACTAAGACAAAAATTCAGCAGGGTTAACCTCCCCCCAAAGGACAGTGAATTCCCCTGCCAACCTCCCAATCTTTTAGTAAGTTTTTCATCAAGAGGCAGCCAATCCTTAATGTGAAGGCGAGAACCACAAACCGGTACCCCCAGGTATTTCATAGGCCGCTGTCCAACTGCACAGTTGAATAGTTCTGCATATCTCAAGGATTTACTATTCTCAACAAAGACCATCTGAACACATATGAAACCTAAATGGTAAGCCAAGAAAGATAAAAAATGATTATTATAAGCAAATAATGAAACAAAACTATCATCTAAACATTGAGATCTGTACATGTTATGTCTAGCCTAACAGCTAGCAAAAAATGTACGGGCAACCTAACAGCTAGCAAGCTGGAATGAACCTAACAACTAGATTTGTGGAAGAGTAAATTGCATTCATCATACATCAACTTGTGCGGTTGTATCACTTTAGTCCAAAAAATTGTAAAACACACAATCTAATGCATGAACTTGTCAAAAGTGTGCATCTACGGTCACACATACACCACATAGCGTATTTAGGTCATAAGCTTCAACATGGAGAAGAGGGAGGGCCATAATACAAATATGTGTTCCTCTTTAATCAGTGGCCTTTGTACTCATCGGCGGTTGTTCGTATTTCCGTAACAATCGGCGGCACTGATGAAACCGCAGCGACGTGCACCAGGCGGCCTCCTTCTTTCGTATGGTTAGTCCATCTTCTCTTTCTAAAGGTCCGTGGAAGCCAGCCCTTGCACGATTATTCGTGGCCGCAACAAATCAAGTAGCATATGGCAGATTAGATGGGTATGGTAGATGCAATCTTGAAGCAGATGCAATGCATCCTTGGCGGCAACAAGCTAGCAAGTCAAATTAACTTTGCCCATGTAAATTCCAAACATGTGGTTGATAGCTTGGGATACAATCATGCAGATCTCTTGAAATCTATATGTGTTCTTAGGGTTTGCAAGCTTTTTTTAATTTTTTCTGACATATGTGCCATGTATTCTTGTATGTATGTTTGTTTGACAAATTTTTCAGTGTGGTAGGGCTAACAGTACAAGAGGACGTGGTCGGAAAAGGGCTAAGAGAGGCCGCATGGCAGGTGCGGTGAGCAATTTTCAAATATGAAACGAAAAGGGCTAAGAGAGATGATGATAGTAGAACTAAGTGTGATAGGAAAACTAAGTGTGCCGCAATAGATATCGAGGAGATTAACATTACACAAAATGCTCCAGCTAACTTTAGTCAGCAATAATCTCAAGAATAATCCAATGTTTATCATGTGATTGTTATAGACTAGGCATGAATCTCTAGTACTGTCACTAGTGTTTCCTCACAGTTTTTTTATTGAGAAATTAATATAGTTTTGTTCTTACTACAATATTCTTGTTTGTTTTTTAACTTGTTGTGTTTGCTTATAATATTCTAGACCTTGAGAACTCAGAACATTAAATTTTGATGTTACACTATCAACAGTGCCCACAAAAGCAAATGGCGAATTGAACTGGGCAGATAGATAGCGCGAGCATCGTCACATGGCAGAGACCAACATCAGCCAAGAGATATTTTGTATATGGTCCCCCCCCTTCTCCACATTAAAGCTTGTGACCTAAATACGCTCTGTGGTGTATGTGTGACCACAGATGCACACTTTTGACAAGTTCATGCATCTATTTGTGCGTTTTACAATTTGTTAGACTGATGTGATACAACCGCACAAGTTGATGTAGGATGGGTGCAATTTACTCTTTGAGGAATAAAGTACCCTTTAGTTTTTATTCTAATTGATCTTCGCCAGTGCTAATATCATCTTTTGCTATCTTGAATTTGGTATGATCTTAAATAAGGAGGAAGAGATGAATATCCTTTACAATTACAAGATTACTTGAGCACGCATGCTGATTACAGTGTATTACCCAGCAGCAGTCCTTTAACTGAATGCTGTATTGCAGTGTCCTTATGACGCAAACCTGCATTATGAAGTCTCAACTATAAACATGTGGAGAAAATCTTACTAAATACAAATAATCAGAAGTAAACTTTTGCTATTGTAAGATACCCCGAACCTTGCATTGGGGAAATAACCTCGGGAAGCACGAAATGTGCAGGCAATGAAAAATCACATGAGGAGATCAACCATGGAACAATCACATTTGAGGGGATCCATATGAGTAGATCCAGCACGCACCATGGGGGAAGAGGGAGCATGTCGGACTGGAGGCCTCAGGTGCCGACGAGAAGGGCAGAGACGGCACGATTGAGGTTGTGGGTGCCGCGAGTGGGCTGTGGGGCAAGAACGGCGGGAGGTTGTCCGCTCCTAGGAAGAAAGACGGAGGCGCGGAGGAGTGCGGCGGCGGCAGGCGGATGAGTTCGATGGCGGCGTAGAACGAGCGGTAGGGTTCGTGAGACTCCGGCGGTTTCTGCGGGTTTTCCTTTTGTCCAGGAGGCTTCGTGATGCGGACATGCGTTCAGCGGCGGACCCAGCTTTTTGTCGAGACTAGTGTCAAAATTCAACGGCCAAAACTAACCCATGCGCATCACATATAAAGTAACAGCTACACTAAAAGGTCCAGATCGAGAAAAAAAACTTGAAATTAAAAGGTTCATAGTTTGATACAATACCTAGTCAAGTAGCCAAGATTTGATGTGTTCATTCGGTCACATCTTCCATTTCCTCGTCGCTATTGGCACCTCCTGCACATGGACAAGATGAAAGTATAAATAAAAATGTAACGAAACAACTAGAACTCCATAGTTCTTTTTTAATGTAAAAATGTAATATACCTGAAGTAGTGCTTAGTCTAGGTAACTTCTTGGAGCGAGACTTCATTTTTTGAAAATGATGTAAGATGTCATCATCTTTTAGCTTCAGAAATACTTCTCGCTCGATATAACATAGCATTCTAGAATTCAACCACTCATCTCCCATTTTATTTCGCGAATCCGTCTTTATAATGTTCATAGCTGAGAATGCCCTTTCTACTGTTGCGGTTGCAACTGGTAAAACCAAAGCCAATTCAATGAGGCGATAAACTAATGCAAAGTTTGTGTGTCTATCTGATTCAACCATCTTCGTTGCAAGAACACCAAGGTCCACACAATTTTTTAAATCAGGATCAGCTCTCACATCATCAATGAAATTATCAAGTTGCCTTTGAAGTTTAGAAAGCTCATAGTGGGAGAAGTCAGCATCATAAATCTTAGCAAGTTCCATCAGTTTGTCACGGTCATAATTGGCAAAGGAATTCTTTGGATCTAGACAAACAATACATCTCAATAATGAGATGATGGGGGACGACCGGTCGACGGCGACGCCGATGGGGGACGACGGGTCGACGGCGATGGGTGCGTGCGACGAGATCCAGGCGACGCCGATGGGGACGACGGGTCGACGGCAACGCCGATGGGGGACGACTGGTCGACGGCGACGCGTGCGTGCAACGAGATCCAGGCGAGCGAGGCAGCGGCGCAGTTGCGAGTCCTGCGACTACGATTGCGGCGGCGGCTTGCGTGCGTGCCCTGCATGACCTGCTTGTGTTGTTAGGCTTCTAGGCCAAATATTCAGGGGGGTTGCAAATTTTTTTGGCCCACGACTAGGGTCATGGCCCTAGTGGCCTGGATCGCAGGCCCGCCCCTGCATGCGTTGCAATTGATGATTTTGTGGGGCGGGTTTGCGGGTCTCTATAAGAACCCGCCCCGCCTGCAACTTGATACTCTCGTATCTACCTTCCCCAAACAGCGGCGCACGGGTTTCGAGCTCTCGTGGGGCTGCCGCGTCATCGGCGCCCAGACGCTGCGTTCGGAGCAAGGCGCAAAACCTAATAATACTCGCCATCGCCGCAGCCGCAGCCGCAGCCGCAGCCGTCAAATCGAAACTACCCACCACTACTCACGCCACTCACCACCAGCGCGGCGCGAGCCGGCGGGGGCGGGCATGGCCGCCGAAGCAGGAGACGCCGATCTTCGGCACCTCCCTCCCGGGCTCGACCGCATCAGCGCCCTCCCGGACGAGCTGATCCAGGCGATCCTTGCCTGGCTCCCGTCCACCGCGGCCGCCGCGCGCACCAGCGCCGTCTCCCGGCGCTGGCGCCACGTCTGGACCGGCGTCCCGGCGCTCTCCTTTCACGTGGAGCAGAAGCCGCTGCGAGAGTATTCATCGACCGCCGACGCCGTCGACGCCGCCCTCGACGCCTACTCCGACTCCGCCACGCTGAGCCGCCTCGCCATCGACGTGGACAGCCCATGCCCCAGATCCCGCATCGCCCCCTGGCTGCGCTTCGCCTCGCTGCGCCTCGCCGGCGAGCTCCGCCTCACTCTGAAAGGCGGCGCCCCCAAACAGCCGGTCCTGATGGGCCTCGTGCATCGTCAGCATCAGCCGGTGGTCGAGCTGCCGGCCTTCGAGAGGGCGACGTGCATCGATCTCGCCGTGATCAACTTCGCGCTCCGCCTACCCCCTGCCCGAGCTTTCGGCGCCCTGCGCGTCCTGAGGATCAGCGCCACCGATCTGGTGCGGGGCGACGTCGGCCACCTCGTATCCACGCAGTGCCCGCGCCTGCGGGATCTCGAGCTGTGCGACGTGGCTCTCGAGGCCGCCAACCTCTCCATCAGCTCCGCCTCGCTCGGGAGACTGGTGCTCCGGCGTGTCAGCATCATGAGCAAAGGGCGGATCGATGTCGCCGCCCCGATGAGGTACTGCCAAATGTTTTGGTGTCCTATGGCGGACGTACCCACCCCCATCGACGGTCAGGTATTTGTCATTTAGATTCGCGCCGACGTTTGAGGTGACGGAAGAATAGCCAACGTTTGATGCCTCGCGCGCAGGAAGTCAAACTGGGCAAGCGGGCCGGCAACTCGTTTTCACATTGGCTGTTCTCACCGAACAGGTTTTAAAAGAATTACTTTATTATTTTTTTTTAAAAAAGTCTATAATCGAGGCTTAGCCTGCAAGCGTTCAGCTTCGTACAGGCGAGGATAAGGATACGAGACCAGCACTGTTTTGTAGCTCGATTTATACGAGTTATTTCCTTGCGGTCTCCTCGTTAGAGCAATCCCCATGGATTGCGATGCGTCCAGTTCAACTCGCCCTTGCTTAACCCAGGTTTCACCAGTCGCCCTCGCTTAACCCAGGTTTCACCAGAACAAGAGGGAATCATGAATATAGATCTAGATTTGGGAGTAGCAGAGATGATTCGGGACAAATTTGTGGGAGTTGATTCAGGTCAGATTGAAGGAAATGGACAGGAGGGTGGAGAAGCTGGAGCAGAGGAAGTTGAGCTTGCATTGGAGGCTGGTAATGTGATCACCGAGCGACGGATAGGTTGGACGAGGTTAGTACATCTACATCGTTTCAAATTTCGGAACTTCGTTTTTTTTGCTCGATCGTTTGTTATATTCACCATCCAAATTTCGTTGGTCTTGTAGGAAATCAGCTAGGGAAGGCCCGTCCGAGCGGATTGCTGTAAACGAGGAGAGTGCGATTACAAGGGCACTGAGCCAAGCAGCTAGGAATCGAGGATCTCCAATTTTCCAACATCTGGAGGGTACATTATTCAGTAGTAGCGAAGAGGCCAGAGATTTCTTTAATCTTTATTCATGGGAGATTGGGTTTGGAATTCGTTATGGTCGTAGCAACAAGAATAATAAAGGGTACACAACCAGGCAAGATATTGTTTGTTCTTGTGAGGTTAGTGTCGATTCAGCTCTCTTTTTTTCGCTCTCTTTTATTTTCCCTTCTTGTTGCTGGTGTTATATTATTGTTAATCATTCGTTGTATGTTTCTAAATCATAAATAATTAAGCGTTGGGACAAATTTGTCAGGGATCACCGCGAACCAAGAATTGTGCGTCTATCAGGACTGGATGTAAAGTTATGATAAGGCTGCTGAGAACAAGTGATCATGGGTGGTACATTAGTCGAGTTAGCACAAGCCACAACCACAAATTATCAGAGGGGTATGCAGAGAAGAAACAGTGGAATTCTCACAGCATGATTGATCCGAGCACTAAGTATTTCATCAAGAAACTTCGAGACAACAATGTCAGTATTGGAAGGGTTTGCAGCATTATTGGTGTCACAGATAGTAGTGCTATGAATCCAGTTCGTAAAGAGACCATCAGATCACTCTGCGCGAAGGTAGCAAGGGAAAATATGGCTGATGACATTGGTAAAACTGTCCAACTTTTATGGGAAATGAAAATCAAAGATCCACTTATGGAAGTGAGGTTCAAGGTTGATGAGAAGGGCACAGTTAAATCTATGCTTTGGTGTACTGGAAAGAATAGGATGGATTACAAGAACTTCGGTGATGTTGTCACATTTGATACAACCTATCGTACCAATTTGTACAGCTTGCCGTTTGGAATTTTTATCGGTGTTAATTGCCATTTTCAGTCAATTATTTTTGGTGGCGTTCTTTTGTCTACTGAGACAGCAGAAGACTTCCAATGGGCATTTCAAAATTTCATGGAGATGATGGATGGATCAGTTCCAATAACTGTGCTGACAGGTGAGTTAAGTTCACACAAGTAGGGGGGCCTGATTGCATAATTTTGATGCATTTTTCTGTATGAAAGTATGTTGTATGTAGTACTATGTGACTTTTTTCTAGTGGTTTAGTTTGAGTTTTTTTTAGCCCGTTGCTTTTTCTGGCTTGAATGATGTGTAGATCAATGCGCGGCAATGGGAAAGGCAATTCGTACTGTTTTGCCTGGGACACGTCATCGATGGTGTCGTTGGCATGTCTTGAAGAGTGCTAAGAAGAAGTTAGGGAAAGTTATTGCGAGACACAAGCAATTCAAAAGTGATTTCTATAATCTCATCACCAACGAGACATGTGTTGATAGTTTTGAATTGTCGTGGAAGAAGTTGATCATAAAGTACCGGCTTGTGAAGAGCAAGTATATGCTAAGACTTTACAAGCATAGGGAAAAATGGGCCAAACCATACTTTATGAGTGTTTTTTGTGCTGGGATGACGAGCACGCAAAGGAGTGAAAGTGCAAATCACATGCTTAAGAGGTATATTCAGAAGGCTGCGCCTATGCACCTGTTTGTAAGCAAGTTCAATGAGTTCCTTTGTGATCGGACAGAGCAAGAGGCTCGGGAGCAACATGTAACAAAAATGGTAAGTAAATGGTGTATCCCTTTTATCATTCTCCATTGTTATTAGGCAAATGTATCCATCTTTTTTCGTTTTGGACTTTTTCTGAATTGATTAATATACATTGTTCAGGTTACAAGGAGAATGAGGGTAGGGGCTCCGATTGAAGAGCATGCCGATTTAGTGTATACTCGTGCAATGTATGAGAAATTTTATGATGAGTTATTCGAGGCTGGGAAGTTTTGTGTTCAGAGGGAAGATGGCAATGACAGGTTCATTGTTTCCTCTGCGAAGTTGAGCTCAGATGGTGTACAAAAAAAATATGTTGTTACTCTGCACGGAGAGGATTTCATGTCTTGCCAGTGTGGTCTGTATGAGCATCTAGGTATGCTGTGCCGGCATGCTCTAAAGGTAATATGATTTACTCCTTTTTTGTGTGCTTAAGTACATTGTACTTTGCTGCAATTATTAATGGGAGAGTTATTTTTCGCTCGTTGATATATACGTGTGTTTGTATAATCTTTCCCCTATTTTTCTGTTCCAGGTTTTGTTACATTTGGATAGGCAAGAAATTCCAAAGTTTAATATAATGAGAAGATGGACAAAGGAGGCGGTTGTTTACAAAGCTCATGGAGAACAAACTGATATAGCTTCAGATGCAGACCAAATGAGGAAGAAGGCTTTGATGTTGCAGACTCTTCAAATTGTGCATGGACCTTCACCGGTGGATGAGCAGATGTTCAGGAATGCTATGGAAGCGTTGAGGCCCGCTGACCAAACGCAGCGGGAGGATCCACCATTTGATGGACAGTATCAGTGTAGTTTGCATGATGATGCTGGGCCGGTGCCTTTATCGTGCCCTCCAAGGACAATGAAGGGTGGTCGACCTCCTAGCACTGGGCTTAATGCTTGGATATCGAGGAAAGACAAGAGAAGGACTCTTGACTCTTCACCGAGGGATCCAATTTCCGAAGATTGGCCAGAGGAAGAGATGCCTCCTAGCAAGAAGACCCGGTGCTTAAAAGATATCTGAATGTTTCTTGACCAATCACAGTATCATTGATGCCAACAAATGTTTACATTGGAAGTATGTCTGGTGGCAGTACATTGGTGTCTAAAATAAATAGTTTGCGCATTTTATTCGATGATGCTCATCATAAACCTAGTTTATGAACAAAATGTAGCACGGATTAATATTATGCCGTCCGATGTCTAATACTGCTGTAATATATTCTTAAGTTGCATTGTTCAATTGTCGTTGGTGTAATCAACAATCCCCTGATTGACATGATGTCTCTGCACTGATGTTTTTACTGGATGTCTGTTCGGCTCCTCTTGGAAGCTGACTTAATTTGTGGGCTTGGGGTAGTGTCATACTTTGCTGCGTCCATAGGCTGTGGAGATGGTGTCATCAGTTGGTCAACTGCATTAATTTGAAAACATTAGCATCAGTGATTCCAACATTATTTCTGTTCCAAGATGGCATTTTGATGCAGTAGCAGACCGTTCAATTGGTCTCCATTTGTTAACCTTCCTTCAGGTTGCTGGGCGGTTGGTGGGGTAACATCAAATTGTATTTGGAAAGCCCTGATGTAGTGTTGTGAAGATGGAGTCTCTGTATCTGCAATATTTTTTTAAGCGAAACCAAGTTAGTGTGTGTGAAATTCAAATATTTACAATACATGATTGCTGAATATGTTGTTCAAAAGATTGGTATTTGCTTTGTTTAGAATAATGCACATGGGTTTTCTCGCCTCTAAGCAACTGTGTAACAGCGTTTCCTGAGGGCCTTGGATGTTGCATAACTGATGTTGCTGAGAAAAGCTCGGCTGCATTCATCTGGTTATTTCCAGCGACAGAGTTCCTTGCAGCATTGACAAAATTTTGGAATGTTAGGACCGATTTGTAATACAATATGTCAATGGTAATGTGATATCAAGGTTTATAGGTTTGTACCTGATTTGATTGAATGGAATGTTGTCAGCAGTGTCCCCAGTTTGTTCATTCATTTTTGAGGTGGCTGTACCTGTAGTGTTTGTGTGAATTGGGTGTTGCTCACTGGCAGGGAATTTCTGCATATGTGTAGCTATAGTCAGAAATATGTTTTCATTATTTTTTTACCATATAGCTGACAAAAAAGTTTGGAAAATGTAATCTACATGGTTATGTACAGCAGTTTGTTATATTTACCATATGTTGTGTACAACGGTGAAATAAAGTTTGATCTTCCATATGCTTTATCTGCTGTATTGATAAGTTGGACCAAAATGTAGCTGCTTCTGATGGTAATTTCCGGAAAGAAGAGTGATTGAAGTAGCACCAACGCATGAATACCAACTGTTGTTTGGCACATGGAAATTGAGTTAGATTTTATATGGTTTATAAGTGCAGAACTGGTGTTTTTATTTGGAACTAGGTACTTACGTTGAGTAAGGGAAGGCATCCATCCAAGTAAATGGTTGAAGTTCCAGTATCTTGCCGGAGTTGCTCTTGCAGGGATTTCGATGCTGACATTAATCTTTCTACTGTAAATCCTGCCCAGTCTAAAGCACCTTTGTATTTTCTATCTGACAAAGCAAGCATAACTGTAGGGGGGAGTGCAGGCATTGATGCTGGGTTTGTCACAGGTGCCAAGAATGTGGATACGGTATACATGATTAAGGAAATAGTGAATGCTCTTTCTTCCGGTTCAGACAATTGCTCAACGCTGTGAAGTGATAATAGTACAGCGCGTGCTCTAGCTAAAGTGTTTGATGATTTTGCGTAGCCAATCGACATTGCTTTTGCAAGGTTCTTAGTATCTAACTTTTGCGAACAGTGCACTGTTCTAGTGACAGGTAAGTTTCCTGAAGGCAAGCCTAATACTGACAATGCTTCATTTGCGCCTATTGGAATCTCTATACCTGGTTCGATGCATATAGTTGATCGATCGTAGTTTATCGATGACAGCAGCCATGCAGACAAAACCCTATTCGGATCATACTTCAGTGGTGCATCCGAAAGAAACCCAAGTCCGATTTGTTCGGTCAGTATTTTCTGCTTGCTCTTGAACCCCGGCAATATTTGAGCAAGCAGCAGAGGTCGGTTCTTGGGGCTGCAGAATTTGCCTTGTATTGATCCTCTAATGTTGTGGGGGATGCTGTGCGATGCTGCTTCTTGACGGAGGGAAGTAATCGTTGGGGGTTGCATGCCGAAGTTGCTAGCCGCTTGTATCTGATAGAAATCGAAGTTCCGCATTAGTTTGGCTGCTTTGTACTTAGGAAATGCAAGCTGCGAAGGAGGAGTATTGCGGTGTGTATTTCATTTGATTCAGATTTTATAGCGACCATACCTTGGCTCGGGTGGATTTTTCTTGAAGTATGTACTGCCTTTTCTGTCCCCTTTTCGAAGCTTTGTTGACTTGGACAATACATCCTGATGTTTATATAGCGTGCGGCTATCGTGATTGCCGTCTGCGGCACGCAACCACTGGCCTTTCTTGTGGTCGAAGGTATAAGAAAGTGCTTACCCATTAAGAAAGTTGGCCCAGGTTTTTGTTAAATTTCTTTCTGATTTTGGGCGTGGCCAGGCCCCCACACTCGGTATAAATTCCTCTATTGTTTTATAATCCCTATCGTTTGCTATGATCTCTTTGCATTGTATTTTGTAACGGATAAAATATGCATATATCAAGCGCCCAAAGGTTTTATGGGTGGATTGTACATGAGAGAGTAGAGACAAGCTAGCATGAACTGAAAGTTCGAATATATAATACATTGTTTTCAGCTGGAAATACGGTCTTAGGTACGGGAATTGTAACGGTTACATCAGATAAAGCATCGAATTACATGAGAATTTGTGGGGGGTGGGGGTGTGGGGGTGTGGGGGGGGGTAACACTACAGTGATAGTTCTTAAGTTCATAATTAGATATATTGCTGACGACGAAGAGTCTTTCCAATTTTTCTCTCCGTCTGATCTTATGATCTCTTCCAGTTGGTTCAGTTTTCCTGGTAAGCTTTGATCTGTAGAATCCGGTATAATATTACGTTACACTTGTGTTTTGAACTAAACATTGAAGCCAGGTTTACATAATGAACACAGTTTACAAAATTTCAAAAGCATGAGTTGTAAAATTATCATATATATATGTAAATTACATAGTAACTTTAGTTAGACAGATAGTTTCATTTAAGAGATTATGTTATTTTGTTTTGGTGGGGGCAGTATTAGCTAACCTGGAAAGCCAGAAGGTCGGCATATGCACTGTCAACGTTCACCTTGTCACCATCAAGTGTCCTGACTAGATCTCCAATTAATGGCCCTGGACCCTCTGCTGAACTGAGAACTGCTTCGGTGATACCCAAAGATTGCATGAGTGAGCCCAATCCAGAAAATGAAACATTGGTTGCATCCATTATCTTCATCCCAGTTGCTTTTACTACTTCAACCTCTTGCTCTACACTCGCTATCTTGTTCTCCATGTGTGCAAGCATGTCATATGTCAAATCTCGTATAGTTAAGTTCGCAGCTGCTTCAATATGTGTGAGTGTTTTCACCATCACATTGACCCTGGCGGCATATTGTGTTTCTGCAGGTTCACCAAGAATTGTCACCCCAGAATAACTGAGTCTAAGGATTGATTGGAAAGTTGTTTGCCCAATTTGGTGGGTCTGGACGGTTGGAACTCTGCCATTCACAGTCCGCATGACCCGTTCAAATATGAACTTTATTATGAAAAATGAGGCATCCTTGTCAAACTGCATCGAAAAAATATTAGGGTGAAATAGTAAGGGCCATTACGAAAGTTTCTGGGATGCAATGTGTCCAGTGAATAATTGCTTTTGCTGTTTGCGAAATCTATTGCCCAATATGATGAAATGCATGACATGTTTGTTGGAAATTATTCAAGTTCTTTGAGATGTGCATGACAGGATGTTGTTTTCGATTTGTCCAGATTACTTGCCTGTGGCACGGTCATGCCGTGGAGGAAGGAACCAGCGTCTGAAGTGATGGTTGGAGGTGCTATGATATTAGCAATGGTATCTTCTGCTTCACGGAATGCTGCTGATGTCGGGTACACTATAGCCCCAAGATCATCAAACCATTTGGTTCCTAGTTGAGGAGCAGCAGAAGAGTTTGTCAAAATTCCAATAAGTGTGCGACGGTATGCATTTCCTGCATCACGTAAGCTTCTATATTTGTTTAAAGCAGCTTGCAGCTGTGATCTGGCATGCATGAATGGTCCATTCTTCATAATCATTTTGGTGTAGCTGAAATCTCCGATGTATCTACCAAAGGCAGCACGAATTGCTACAATGCTGCTGATCAGGGTTCCGTTAAAGCTCAGCATTGTGTCATTTGAAGCTTCACCGGACACAACTAATTTAGTTGTGTCATTATCATCGTCTGGCTGCTTCTTCTGAAAGCAGATCTCGAACATGGTGCCATTGCTGCCTTGTTTGTTTTCATAAATCTCCAGGCTTCCTTCACCAACTCCTCCAAATATCGGCCCCATCATTTCAAGCCCCGTGAAGAACTCAGTGGTGTTCATGCTGCCTGTATCATTTTCAAATCAGGTTATGCAAATTAGAGCTTTTTTTTGCAATTAATAATCGTTGTTATCAGTAATTGGAGGCTCAATATGTACCTCATATATTAAGGCACATACTGTCTTTTTTATTCGCAATTCTAACCATTATGGTATATGATCTGTTATGAAATTGTAATAAATCATCTATGCGACTATGAAAATTTAGTAATATCAAACACATATATAAATTACAGTCATTTGTCTTTTATAGGTAATAATGTCATGTAAACCCCCAGTGTTCATGTAAAATTGGCACTTTTGCCATTATCAAATAATATTATCTAACCTATTAGATTTATATATCCATCATCGAATTGTAACATCATTAAAAAGGCTAAAATTAATGTCAAGTATTATCAAAAGTATATTGTTATAGTAATTGTTATTTTGAGCCATGGAGAAGCTTCGCAGCTGATGTAGCTCATGTTTAGTTCGAAACAAATTTATCACGCCCAAGCTCGTTTGTTCGAAACAAACTATACTCGAACAGGGTCTTCTTTTTTGTCTTAGGTGGACTGGGTAGTTTTTCTGCGTGCTTTGCATAAGGGCTCGCACTTGTTGTAGCACAAAGTGTGGATTTTGTATGGGTGGGGGGTGCTCGGGATGGGGGACTGTGGTTTTGGCTTATTCAGTCGCCTGAAAGTGAACCTGCTATCAATCTCCAACCTTTTTTGTCTAAACTTTACCGTGCGCCGCCTTTTCTTTTTTGCGTCGCTTTCCTTAATCATCTACTGCGCTGTTGGACCACAAGAAAATGGAGCACACTTTTTACAATTGGGACGTTGGGACCGAAGAATCCTAACAAAGGCGCTAAACATTTTGTAAATGCCAAAGTGGAAGCTGTGTTGCACCAGGATAGAGTCGTTACCTCGGCGGGGGAGCTTTGGCCGCTCTCGAATATTTTCGGGCTGATCCTGCTGCTGATGTGCTCCGGAAGTAATCGAGGCGGAGGAGATAAGGTTTGCTGTAGCGCGATGGCTTGTGCCGGGCGAAGGGGGTGGGGGGGGATGAGTCTTGGGGCCGAAGGGGTGAGCTTGGCGGGGGCAAGATGGTTCTGGATGAAAGCGGATAAGGTTGTGGGTGCTAACAGTGCACACACGTTCATTCACAAGTCCTCTATATATTTACCTCAGCTCACAGATACAGCCATGATCAAGGCGAGTGGAATGGCTAGCGGCGTCGGAGAGTCTTGCCGGACACAGCGTGCCGCGGTCGAGCCTCGTGGCATGCGTTTTGTTTAGTCTTTTTTTCTTTGTTGCTCGTCTTTTACTTTCAGTTTTGAAATTTGGTCAGCTGTATTTTGGGTACGTATTTAAATTAATTAGTATGTTATTATTTGTGTTACTAGTTAAATCTTTTTGTAGGTGGAGTCTTAATTTTGTTGGTTGGTGCGCTAACAAAGATTATTTACCTTGAATTTGCGTCAATGTAGTGTTGGTATTCCCTAGTTTATGTTTACGATAAATGGGGCTGCTTGGCTTAAAATTAAACGTTTCTCAGCCCTCTTCAAGTCTGTGGCTTTTAATAAACGAATCAATTTTTATGGAACGCAAATGGAGTCATCAGCATATGCAGTTTTGAGTGTTCAATCAACATAAGCCTTATCATCACATGCAATCAGGAAAATAGGAATATATATATACATATATATATATATCCATATATATATGTATATATATACATATATATATATATATATATATATATGTGGTTGCTGTTGCTCGCACAGTACACAGTTTTTTTAAATAGATACATGACAGTTCTGATACTCAAGGATACATAGTTATGGCCTTTTTAGTAGCTAGGGTGCTAATAGGCCGCTGGAATTCAGACGAAATAACATAAACTACCCATTACGGACTAGTCTTTTTTGCTTACTTCCTGACATTAGCCAATTCAGAGTTGCATAAGATAGATACTCCCACGAAATACATACGGAGCTTGTACACGCGAGCTCGATAGTATAGTATTTCATGGTACTCATTGGATCTTGTCTCTCAAACAATTGGGAGACGGAAGACACGGACCAAGAGGCGACCCAGGTAGAGACGGATGGAAAGCACCACTAAGTCTCCCAGTTGGAAGCCGTAGTGCTTCACAAAATCCTTCCACCCAGGTCCACTGATCAGAGCAAGTCCTGTGTTGCCAGTTCTCTTCCTCAGTGTAGCAGCAAACAGATGGTCGTCTGCTGGGTGCGACAGGGTGACAATCTTGTGTCCAGTTGGAAGCGTGTTGGAGAAGTTTGTGGTGAAATACTGTCAAAAATAAATTGAGTCAGCGGATATTGTCATTAAAAAAACTAAGAGAGACTTAACTATCAAATAAATTATGTTGGTTGGGAGTGGGGGCACTTACAAAGGTCCCACCATTAACGTGGCTGTGGTTCAGCTTGCATGCGTACAGTGGGAAGTGAGTCTCAAAATTGATCCAGACATCGCTCAGAGCTTGCATCAGTGGACCAGTCATCATCAGCTTTGGGCCAAGCTCGTATTGCATGCCAAGCAAGTGCTCAGGCACTATTGATATGTAACCATCAGCAAAAGCACCTAGTTAGTTTTATGTGTAACATTGTCAGGAAATGTGGTTCATTGTGGTGTAAAGTTAAGTAACTACAACGTTTATTAAGCAGTGTCAGGTAATCAATTAATGGACTGTAAGACGGGAAGGCTTACCAGCATATAGATTCACATCATCCTGAGCTGGTGGTGGGTTAGGATGCCCATCCTCCTCTCCATAAGCAACGAATAAATTCCAAGCTGGGGGACGTGCTGACATCGGTTTCTCGTTGCCATTGCTATCAAATAGCTTCATCTCTAGGGTGTGGGGTGCAGAAAGCACGAACAGACCATAGTCCCCGCTCACTATCTTCTCTGATTCAACAAACAAACTCCACCCAGTTGACAAGCGAATGCAGTTACCAACAATTTCAACTCCAACTTGAAACACTAGGGGTGACGCTCCTCGTACATGAACAGCAGGCAGTACGTCCATGACCAAGTCACTTCCAAACCCTTCAGGGCAGTCCTGAAAGGTTTTTATTTTATAGTTAGTCTTGGTGTGTTTTGGGGAAAGCTTGGACACAGCAAAAGAATTGAGTAAATCATAGGTTTTTTTTGTATTTTTGGGTTTGCACTAAATAGTTGAATGTAAAAATGCATGAAGAAGGGAAACTGACTGTCTTTTTTGACACTTACAAGATGGTTGATGAATAGCGCATCAAAGTGCTTCAGGAACGAACGTCCTGTCCCGATTGCCTCGAACGGGTTCATGGCTCCAAACACATTGCTCTTCAAGTCAATGGGAACCTTTTACCAGAAACAAGAAAATGATGCGTGCTTAATGGTATATCAGATGCTTAGTGATAACCACAGTTTGTTTCAATAATCTAAATGTGGATCTGTGTGCATGCAGGTCTGATTTGCTGCTCAAAAGAGGTTACCTGAGGCTGTGCGGTTGACGAGCTGGACCCTAGCATGCTGGTCCAAAAGTTGTTTATTCCAAGACCGTATGCTCCCTCCACTGGCGCAACATGTTGTGCTGCGTTGGCAGTTTGCTCCGCAGATAGAACCGTCAGTGGTCCATTGTCCCTCGCCAGTGGGATCTCGTTTGTCTGCAATAAAGTAGCAAGCGACATCAGAATGTTCAGAATCTTCCAACCACATCGAAATCACACTACGCTGTCATGGATTTAGTAACGTCCCCGTGCCATGACGGCGGCAGCAGAAGACGCAGCTGTGGGTGCGACTGCTTCGTGACCACGGGATTCCAGAAACGTAGCCAAAGCATAAGCGAGAGCAGCATCCAGGCACACGGCCGGCGGGCTGTCGGCTCCAGCTGGCGCTGCCGCGCCACTACCAGCCTGCAAGCTCCCCGGTGATGCAGATCCAGTCGAGGCGGACGTACGGCGACGCGGAACCTTGGAAGCTGGGCCCGTCTGCCCCACGCTGGGGCTAGCACGCACACGCCGCACCATGGATCCAGCTCGGGAACACAAGAGTGGGTGCACTGTACCCCGACGTGGACTGGACGGGAGGCTTCGCCGCGTGTACAGTAGCGGAGCTCCCCGGGGGGAGGAGGGGTGAAGAGGATGGATAGGGTTGCTACTGGTGCTGCTCGATGCTTCCGGATGGGGGGGTCCAGGTTATTTTATATTGTTCAATCCGGTCGCTTTTGGTCCGCGTTCTGAGCTCGCACGTGACAGAGCACAAGCGCTGCATTCATTTTTTCTTCATCTGTTCGCTCTTTCCCTCCCGCCATCTCGATTCTTCTGAAATTTTGCCGCGTTCAGTTACGAAACAATTCGAATTCTGTCGAGGCGCTACGGAATCATCAATTTTTTGGCGCCAAACAATGGGTTGTAAGTAAATTGATACTGTTTTATTTGTTAGAACCATTCTTGGGAGAGGGAGATTTTATTTGTTCCAACCATTGTTCAGAGAGGGGGGTTTGGTGTCGAACGGGGGTTTGGAGATGCAGTCTCTATGGTTCCAGTAGCCAAAGTTAATTTATTACCCTCCATTATAGATATGAATGTAGTGGTCTTCGATGATTCGGTAGATTGTTTATTTTCTTAAATTATTTGCTTCAATGCTTGCCTATTTTTTTCTTTCCAGCTGTAGTGTCAATTGATCTTTTTTTTCTTAAATATACTGTGCTTATAATTACACAATCAAAGTTAGGTCTTTGTATTTCAGTTTTTATAGTCTTCGTTATTACCTAATTTTAAATTTTATACAGCGTGACAACTAAATAATAATTATGTTTAGTACATTATTTATAATTAATTCATTAATTTATCGAAATTCTTTTATTTTTGTTTCATTAAATTCAAGCTATCATGTAACCATTTTTTTATGTCGTGCTACTAACAATATTTGCGATTAAATAGTATGAATATTTAGCTGTATCATTTAGCAGCCCGAGTGCAGTGACTGAGTCCATTGGGTATTTTTGTTCGTACTCTTGCTTTGCAAGCTTCTGAACTATTAAAGAGGTTGGCGAAGGGTTGGTCGGACTGAGTCTTGCCGAGGAAGGAGCTAGTTTACTTGCCGGTGGAGGAAAAAGGACGAGCATTAAACTCATATACCTGCACACCTATACCATTTTAAATGCCTTGCGCTCCGTGTCGCAGAAGGAAGCGAGTTGATTTGGGCCGAGCACCTCGGCTTCTTTTTTTTCGTCCCGCACATGTTGTATTTTTTCTTTAGCGCGCCAATATGAATTTGCCGTCATTACATTTTTTGTTACGTAGCACTTTTACTTGTAAATTATAACATTTTTTTTGGTTTTCACACTGGGGCCCGTCGATTATTGTTGAGGTTATCTTTTTGCTATATTTCTTGTTTACCAAGCAACATCATCTTTATATAGCCGACCCCATTCCGCCGCACACTAGTTTCACAGTGCACGGTGCGACTTTACTTGTGTTCCTTTTCCTGTAATAGCATGTCCAACCATAACAGCACAGCACGGTCTACTGCCCATCTGCTGAGCCCAACACTTGGAATCAACACAAATATAAACAAAATGCACGTGACAGTTAAGCAGATTGTTGAAGGTTCGCAGAAACCTAGGTATAAAGGAAGGATAGTTGTTAACAATAGTCAGGTTTACACGGTGAGTAGTTCAGGAGCTTCAATATTTTTGGTGATCTATTTTCATAGTATGAAATAGGTCTATATTCAATCGGGTTAGTTCATTCGCAAATCACACTTTTAAATATCAATAAGAATGATTTGCCTGCAGGTGCAATTATGTGGCATGATGTGCCATTTGGACCACGAGGAATCTTATTGTGATTACAAATTATTTGATGGCACTGGTGAAATCAAAGGAAGGGACTGGTAAGGGTCTGCGTAACAGGCAAAACATACATGTAGTTCTTCAAAAATAATATTATGAGTTTATACAGCTCGTTTTTCACAAAAAATACTTAACGATACTGATTTAATTTTGCTGTCAGGAGAGACTGCATGTCGGGCAATACCTTCTTCAGCGGTGGGAGGTATGGTTGGCATCTGCAAACGAAATTTGGTTGTGCCATTTTAGATGAACTGTGTACTAAGCATTTGCAGTATAATAGGGCTGTAGTCGTTAACAGGCAATTTATTTATTTATATTTGCAGTATGGGTGGATGCTAATGCATGTTTTTTTATGCAGCCTGTCAGCATATTATGTTGTTCATGCTACTGTTATCGCTGAGAGGGATTCTGTCTGCCTGAGCACATTGCATGCTAGGCAATAATTCTCTTTGTCGTCTCTTATCTATTTTTCTTGTAGTGCTATTTAGGTTATACTTGTATAATGTGCATGTAATGTGGTTCAATCAATACACAGGAAGGTGGAGGACCACAATGAATTGACGCACCATTTCCTTAATTGTGTCACTAACCACATTGAGCTGATAAGAAGCAAGAAGCGTGATTTTGAATTACGGATGACTTCATACCATGTGGCTGCTGAACTTGATAAAGAAGGTCTAATATGCTTGTTGGCAAATGATTCTGTCAGGTTTGTTATTCTCAGTCCATATATCCTTATAATTCCTTTTTTGTTAATGATTCCACCCACCGAGACAATGTATGTTTTTTATGTTTAATAGGAAGTCTGAGGTAGGAGTGACCTATGATTTTCTACTCGGTCACATGCATATGGAAGAAAGCAAGCTCAGGTTATCATACAGTATTTAGTTTTTGAACAATCCTTTGGTGGTAATTATATTTTTCTATATCCAGCTCCCCCCCCCTACCGTCCAACATACAAACGGTCATTTGCCTTATAAATGTACCATCAAAGTGTACTGGAGTTTTGTTGTAATTCCAAAAATTATGTGTAGACATATCTCCTTTTTTCCTTTTTTTTAAACTGTCTGTTTATTTCTACTCACGAGCAAGTTGTAATATCACAGGGCTGCACTGAAGGAACTCATTGATGAGGGTAGTATCTACAATACTGTTGATGATTACCATTTCAAGTTGGCTGAAAACTAGAGATGGGAGGGTACCTGGAGAGTTTTTTACTTCATATTTATCTTTTTCATGTACTCTTCCCTTACAGCTTCAGGTTGAGGAATAAATTTAAGTGCTGATGTTGAATGTGGTCACTATGAACTTAGTTTATATTTTTCTGGCAGCCCAAGTGTTTGTAATGTTATAAACATTTTTATATTTCATGTTAATATGTTACAACTTAATGGCTGCTTGAGAGGAAGATTAGCAGTATTAGTACCTTTATGTTGTGGGCACGAACCCCTGGTTTTCTTTTAAGCCTAGTGCGTCAGTGAGCATTTCTGCAACCTTTGATGCATCTGCTACCTGCATAAGTTTCTCTCTCACCAGTTATACAAGTGACAGGGGGTGTAAAGAGTAGTCAGCTTTGTGTTTTACAATGCAGATGCAAACTAACTTACATTTACTCTTGAAAGTGAAGAAAGCGTTCCATTATAGTGAAAGCAGAATTGGGCAGCAGCGCAACCTGTGCTCCTATTCCTGAAATCAATATGACATCGAGATTTAATTAAATTTTGACA
Organism: Panicum virgatum; assembly: GCF_016808335.1. Lineage (NCBI taxonomy): Eukaryota > Viridiplantae > Streptophyta > Magnoliopsida > Poales > Poaceae > Panicum > Panicum virgatum. Next base: position 61,509,568 of record NC_053146.1, read on the forward strand.
TATGCGCCTGCACTAGTCCCGCAATTCTGTTGTCATGCAATATGGATAATATCCATTCATGCAAGCATAACCTACCAGGTGCTTCCGGCAAATTGGGTGCCTATTATTTCTATTCTTGCTGCTTCCCAGTTGTAATTCCAGCCAGTTATCAAATGACTTGCTGTCAATTTCATGGCATTTTTAATCAGTCCAATGACGTATATGTGTACATCCTTGTGTTCCTCAATGCAATTTTCATTGAAAAAAGGGTCAAATACAGATATTATGTTTCTATCAAGACACCATGCGTATGTCACCCATCGGTGCCCAACAATTCCTGGGAAGAATAGCTGCTTCCAAAAAAAAGAGATGAAATGAAGTTTGTGTTAACTTATTTTTTATCTACAACAGCAATTTGATGTCTGCAGAAATGAAGTTTGTTTTGTTTTTTCTTACTATTCTGCACGATGGCAGTTCATATTCTATATGCAGCGCAGATATCTGATCTTTAATCACTTGGCTTGTTGCATTGAATGTGCCTGCAAGCAAAGTCCCCTGTTTCAAAACATAAACTTTATTATTATTCACTGTCATTACTATTGTGCTTTGTTTTTAGTAATGGAGTGATGCAATTAATGATAGTATCCTCAACTTACAATAAATATTGATTCAAATATGTGTCGCTGGATATAGCCTTCCACACATTCACCTCCACTCTTAGTTACCTCTGTGAATCGCCTAATTATTGCATCGAACATGTCCATAACTATTTCAGATCTGCCAGTCAGTTGTGTCTGGAATGAATTGTACGGGACCTCGATGTGTTTTGGGGTATAGTGCAGGATCACAGGGCTGTTGTTGCAACAAATGACACATTGTCAGATTGACCAAAATCAAAATATATTTAGTGTTGCCTGTTTGCATGGCAACTTTCTGTTACGATAACAAGTGGACTATCTATGTGTACACCTAGAATTACATCTTAACTGAAAAACGATTTCATTTAAATATTGGCACACATGTAGTATTCCGGCATTATCATTGACAAGTATGTGGGGGGGGAGGTGGAGGGGGGGGTCACACATACCATTGCGGTGTATAATTTGATTGAGTTGAAGCATTTCTCGTTGAAGCTGCTGATTCCTCTCTAAACCCACTGTTGTTCAGATGATGGTGGTTGCATTGTTGGCATGTTATACATGTTTTGTGTAGACAGTTGCGTCGGTTCATGCAGCACAGAGAAATATAATACCTTGCCAGGGCACGGATTGCAAGAGCCTTCTTGAAGGTCTCATATGAGGTTACTCTGTCACACTCATCAGTTGGACCATACAACTCGATACATATGTATCCATTTGTAGCTGATGTATGAGTGAATCTTTCTTCACTAGTTTGTCCAGATATGGTTAAGCCGTTTGGTCCACGTGGCCGCTTGCGGCAGTTGCAATCTTGAATAGATGCACTACCAGTTGCATCGTTGTGCTCCGAGCTTCCATCTTCAAAAGCAAATCCTCGTCTCTGCCAATTGCAGCACACAAATAATGACGCTTCGTCCAGCATCATGCTCACATCCGCTCCTATTGTAGTACCTGCAACAATTTATAGTGTACTGCATTTTTCGGCCAAATCCCTTAATTTTTAAAATTTTGCAAGGTAATGCCTTGTTTTTTCTATTTGCAAGGTTAATTATTTTTCTCGCATAATGCCATTGACCGCTAATGTACGGAAAGGTTGTTTTTTTACCTAGCCACGCCATGTTGATGTCTCTCCCTGCATCGTAGCAGTATCCATTTGTGAATGGCTCGATTATTTTCGTTAGCGCCGATGCAATGCTCCCTGCATGGTTAGCCTCGTGTCTGTTGCTCATCATTTCGAACTCAGCAACGGCGAAGAATAGTGCTCCCGCAGCCTGTTTTTGTAAATATATTGTAAATGCGTTATTTTTTTTATTGGTGCGGCAATTTATACAATACGACGTGTGAAAACTGTTGCTTTTTACCTTCATATGAACGCCAAGTGCTCGTGAAAAAGAGACTGAAATTTCCCATAGGCCCGGCAAACTGCTGCCAATACCTCCACAGCAAGCACTGAATGATTCATATGCCCATGAGTAACATATGCCAGAGGCGTTGCGAAGCTGCAGGTTACAATAGCAGATAAGCATTTGTTTGAGTGATTTTGCTATTCTTACGATATTCTTTATCATAAGTTTGCTCTTTCTTTCTCTCAGGTCAACTAAATAGTGTATAGATACCATTGCGAACATATCTTTGGAAAGTATATTCTATTTTTTTTGCGTGCTTACCTGACTCTTGCCGAACTCAAAATCTGAACTGCCACCACTTCTGCATAAACTGTCTGCTAGGACCATAGACTTAATTGTCTCCGCGGAGAAACTGCTAATGCGGGGGAATGTCGAATGCTCCATGTTCATCACTCCAACATCAATACTGTCTAGGTAAAGTACCTGAAGGTTGGTTCATTGTGTTTATTAGCATAAGACATGGCATGTGATATTCTTTAGTTCTGCTCTATTTTGGGGGGGAGGGGGGGGGTATTGTGGTATTACCTGCAAGAAAATTGAGCAGCCTGTTATGTTTGAAACTCTGTTGCTTACTTGGAGTTCAGTCTTCAGCTTTACTACTGCTTGGAAAAGTTTCCTTATTACATACTCTGACCAATCAAATTTCCCAATGCTACATGGCTCTACAAGAGCACTCCAGTAGTCAACGGACACGTCGTTGTACTTGGACCCGGGGGATAATAATGTTGACATTATATATATGACAAATGCAACTTTGAATGCAGCCTGTTCAGCTTCTGTCATCTTGTTGTTATATTTCCTCTCTACAACTTCCTGCGACGTTTTTATGCTTCGACTTTGCCTACTATCTTCTCCTAGGTACACGGTTGTAACTTTTGAAATTATATCTCTACGTGCCATCCCGGTCTCAGATATTATGCTACCACTACATGGTATTCCAAACACTCTCTCCACATCTGTTTTTCCAAACTTTATTTTTTTCTTTGAGTCAATTACCAGTGTTTGGGTTAGTGGATCTACTCTGCTCATAAGCCAAACTGCAAATCTGCGGTTTATTTGTCGTAGAGATGGGAACAACAGCATTCCACCAAATCCAATTGACTTAACCAATTCCCGTTTAAATTCATCCAAAGATGATATGACATCATATATTTGTTTAATTGATGTCCGGGTCGATGAAACCATGTAATCATCCCTTGGATCGTTGTTTCCTACTTGTTGCGAACCAGAGATGCAGTTTCCTGAAGGGAATAGCTGACAGGTAGTTTTTAAACAATTATGTCAGCAACATGACAATTTGTTCTGTATACGTTTTAGTTATTTTTCATTTAGTTCATCAATAAGACGGATGCTAAGCTATCTGAATAGTGGCAATAATGTAATCTAGTTTGCGTAGAATAACCAACCTCTAGTACTTCGCGGGCTGCATCAGGAACAGAACTGCGCGCAGTAGATCCGGTAGTGATTGCCTTTCCTCTCCTCATTGTTAGTTAAATCCCGCAAGCAGATGGTTTCCAGAAGCTGGGAGCCACCTCTTCCAGGCTCGAATGTTCAAAATGATGAGCCCCTGATGCTGTTGCTTTCTTCGGTTAACCACTAGCTAGGAGAGGCGTTTGGGTGGAGGGGGAGTGGGGGGTTTGGTTGGGGGGGCGCCTAGCCAAGCTCGTGGGTCAACTGCGGCGTAGAAGATTTTGCTGGTTGTGATCGGAGGAATGGGGGGTGGTGAGGGGCCTTTGCGTGCGGGGGTTCGGTATGGCTGCTGGGGTGTTCGTGGCTTGGGGTTGGGGGCTTGGGCGGCGGCGGCGGCCTGGCGATGTAGCGGGGCAGGGTCAATTGCGTAGGGGGAACAAGCGATTTCGAGAAGATGTACAGTATCCACCTGTGTTTGCCTTTTCAGTTCCTTTTATTCGCAATAAACGCATTGGTGTGAACGGGGGTGCTTGCAGGTGGTTCTGCGAACTGGCTCGCCTACACCGCGGTGACGCCGTAGACTAACGGCTGTTTGCGCACGAATCGCGACCAGCACCGAACTTGCTGGTTGACGGTCACGATTTGCTATGGGTACCTACGCCATAGGACACCAAATCCTCGTCGATGATGTACTACCTGGCTTTGGACAACTGCGGTGGCAGGTCTGTCGCAGTCACCATCGCCACCGCCATGCTGGCCGAGCTGATTTGGAACCATGCCTACGACCCTAGACTCCATAAACTCGAGGGGGCTGATCGCCAAATCTACAGGCTGGTATCTACCTACATGTCCAAGTCCAATGCGGCCCTGTTCAGCCGGTTTGACGCCGTCGATGAGCTGTGCCTCCGCTTGTCCATGCTATCGGTAAGTTCACTTTTTTTTTCCTCCTGTGTTCTAAGTGTTGAGTAAATCAGCTAGAGCGTGTTTGTAAAGTTGAATTATAAATTGTGATTCGAATCCTTAGAACTTATTAGCTATATGTATAGTTTTTTAAGAAGAGCTTTGCTATTTATGTCTGTCAATTTATAGCCCTTCAATTTGCTTTGATATTTGTGTGTTATTTTTGGGGTGGACCGGAAGGGTGTTTTCTAGCGGTGTTAACTACTGGGTTTCAATATGTGGCTAGGACCTGTTAGATGTAAACGGACCTAGGATAGAATGGCATACGTGCTTTTTTGTTGATTTGTTTGTACTTGGTTAGCATTGATGCATTGTTGTATGAGCAGTCCATCTCAGTGTCCCCTTCTTAAGATATTGTATGGACATGAATGCACATATGTATGGTATTATTATGTTATAGCAGTTTATATAGTATGTACATACATTTCAAGTACTGGTAAAGTATGTTGTATAATTGTCAAAATTTAATTTGCATTCTTTAAATAAAATTGTTGTTCTTCATAATCATGCAGTAAATTTTTGCATCGATGTATGCAATTTTGTCCATTTAATCAATTTTCGATGCATGAGGTAAATTGCATATTGTAAATTGTAGTTGTGTTGTCTTATTTATAAATTATGAATTTGTTTTCTTGTTACCTTTTTTCGCTTTGTGTCATATATAAAATTGTTTTCTTGTTACCTTTTTTCGCTTTGTGTCATATATAAAATTTATTTGCCTTATTTATATTCTCATAATATGATTTGGAGTTATGCATTTTTATGTTCAACTAGTATTGGTTTTTGTTAGTCTGCAGTTTGTTTGTTTTTTATTTCATCTTTTGCAGTAATGTTTTGGTTCCACCGAGAAGCTAGTGTGCCGCCTGTATGTAATTGTTTTATTGGTGCTTTGGGGTGTTTTTACCTATTCATCACTCAATTTGCTGACCGGTTTTCTGCTGACATATTTGCTTGCAAGTAAAAAAAAAATCTATCAATTATGACATTTCACTTTGATAAATTTTGGTTTTAAAACATGTCAACTTATGACTAGATTAGCCCTATAAAATTTATAATGAAAACTTTGCTTGGCCTTATCTTGAATCTATCAGAGCACAATGGCTTTAATTGTGTAATCACTTTTAACATGTCCCTTGCAGAAGCCACAGGAATACAAGGAGTTTGTCCGAGATACGGACAAGCTTCCCAAAACCAAGGTTTTGGAAGTGAGAGGGTTATCAACAAAACAACATTTCGAACCAATTATATTGCATTTGTTAAGGATGCATAGCAGGCTAACAAAGATTAAGGTCGACCTTTTCCGAGAGAACTTGGTGAGTCCTAATTAATTCTCGCATAGGTGACTATTGCCTCTGATCTCCATATAGTATTGAGAAAGCATATATAGATTAACAACATAAGGTTGATGCTACTAGGTTTATCATGAAAACTATTTGATTACATAAGACTCTGTCTGTTTTTTTTTTGTCGGTATGCATTATTTTCCTGACAGTTTCGTACCTACAATAGTGATTTATATTGCTACTCGAAGTATCAAATTCTGCTTATCGTACCATTGTTTTCCAAAGAATTTGAGTTTGCCTAGGTTGTCATAGCCGAAATTTCCCTCAAATTAGTGCTAAGCAGAAAACAATTTAATTAGCCCCTCATTCTATCTCATCTGCCTAATTATCACATGTCATTTACCGACTTTCAAATAGAAAAAAGGGACGAGGACTACCAATAACTAAAAGCTTCAAATGTGTGAAAATAAAAAAAAAGTTACGTACAAACCAGCACTAGTGCAGAACTGTATACAGAACAGCTCAGGTAACACCCATATTTTTTTCTTGTCAGAAGGAAATAAATCACTGCCTACAACATGGCTGTACCTGTGTTCCACCAGCTGTGAGCTGGACTACCGACGACGTCGTGCTGGATTCTCTAGAAGAGGTGGAGATCAGTAGCTTCACCGGATCCGTGGAGGACGTCGAGCTCCTGAAGCTGCTATTCACGTGCAAGATCAAGATCAGGAGGCTGGCCATTCACACAACGCCCGGCGTTTCCTTGAGCCGGGAGATGCAGAAGCGTATCTGGGGACTGGCGCGCCCGCACTGCATCTTCCTCGAGTTTGAAACGACGCTGTTCAGAAGATAGGCCAAAGGGAGAGCGAAGAAAGGGACGACAATAATGATGCTCGCCGTGTATCCTGTGAATTCGGCGCTTCATGACATTATGCAGGAGTTTAAACTTTGTTTGCCCCAAATGGGGTCTGAACTATTCTGATAGTTTTTTTTTTGTTGTCCATCAGTTCATGTTGCTGTCAAACTATTTCAATTTCAATTGATCAGAGATCCGATCATCAAACATTGCTGTCTTCGACCAAGAAACCGCCACACATACAGCCCATGCCACCCAGCCCAACACTAGCTACCAGGCTTACGAGAGGCCGGCCCAATGACATAAGGCACCAACGAAATCCTCCAACGGCTCGGCACAGGGCTAACGCCAGGTGGCGTCACCGGCCTTCGACGATGGTGACGGTGACGTCGTTGACGGTGCAGGTGGAGGACCACTCGCCGTCGGTGGACGTGGATCCCCGGTCGCTGCAGAACCCCGGGTGCCTCGGCTGCGGGAGCACGGCGCCCGGGTTGCCCAGCGCCAGGAACACCTCCGCCATGTGCGGCCGGTCGTCAGGCCGCTCCTGCACGCACAGCAGCGCCACCTGCACGCACCGCCGCACCTCCGATCCCCTGCACGCTCCGGCGCCGCCTGCAGCCACCGCCTCGTCCAGCAGCGCCACCGCGTTGCCCTCCCTCCACAGCCTCCACGCCTGGCTGAGGAGGCTCGCCTGCTCGCCGCTGCTGTACACGCCCCGGTTCTTCCGGCCGCTGACGATCTCCAGGACCAGCACCCCGAAGCTGAACACGTCGGACTTCACCGAGAAGACGCCGTCCATCGCGTACTCCGGGGACATGTACCCGTACGTCCCGACGACTTTCCTGGTGTGCGAGTCGGTGTCGTCGCCGAAGATCCTGGCCACGCCGAAGTCGGAGATCTTGGGGTTCATGTCCTTGTCCAGCAGGATGTTGCCGGCCTTGAGGTCCCGGTGGATCACCTTGTACCGGGAGTCCTGGTGCAGGTACAGGAGCCCCCGTGCGATGCCCAGGATGATGTCGAACCGCTTCGACCAGTTCAGCTGCGATGACCGACCCTTGTCTGCTCAAGCACACGCATCACGCTTGTTAAAACCAATGCTGAAATGGCATTGTTAAATGTGGAAGATGAGCAGGTTATTCAGTTAATTTTGGTACCAAAGATGAAGTTGTCGAGGCTCTTGTTCTCCATGTACTCGTACACCAGGATCCTCTCCTCTCCATGGATGCAGCAGCCCAGGAGCCGGACGAGGTTCACATGCTGCAGCTTGGCGATGAGCATGACCTCGTTCTTGAACTCGTCCAAGCCCTGCGTCGAGTACTTGGACAGCCGCTTCACCGCCACCATCTTCCCTCCTTCCAGTTCCCCCTGAATTCGTTTTCACATTTTTGAATTCCACTTCAAATCAAACCACTTGTATGTGAAACGTAAAATGCCCTTTGCACGTTTGCCACGATCAATTTATCTTACCTTGTAGACAGTGCCAAAGCCGCCTTCTCCAAGCTTGTTCCATGTCGCAAAATTGTTCGTGGAAAAAGCTATGGTTGCCATGTCAAACAGCGTGACGTTAAGGTCCTTGTTCTGACCGGATTCATCTTCCAGCTTCCTGTCCTGGACCGGAGTAAGTGGGATACTGGAGTCAAACGAGTTGAACCTCTGAGTGTTCTGAAACCTCCCTGGATTGCACAAGGAAAAAATTTCATTCCATACGCCGGGGTTAGCACGTGGATTTGCAGAAACAACTGCCTATATTTCTCCTGTCAGAAATGGGAGACTTGGGGCTCACACCTCTGTTTCTGAAAAACTTGTTCCAGATGAAGAATCCGCCGAACCCGAAGAGGACAAGGACCGATAAGCTTACGAAAACGACGACTACTATGTTCTTCTTCCTGGAACCGTCTCCACTAGAAGCTGTCGCATCATCGTGGAAAAGGTTAGTAAAGGCATATTGAATTGAGTGTGCTGTGTGAACTTTGTGCACCAGCTGCTGCTGCTACTGCTGTTGCTGCCTACTACTACTACTACTACTACTACTACTACTACTACTACTACTACTACTACTACTACTACTATAATGATTGACTGTATGCTGTTGCTTTGAAGAAAGAAACACATAAACTCAATATAGCTCCTTTGGATCATTAATGGTTGTATGTAACATGATATTTTCCTTCTGTTTGTTTTGAATTTGCATGTGATTCAGGAGATCGAACTTGTTCAGTTGGTAAGAACAAGAAAACAACCCTGGTGGTGATCTATGTATTTTTAATTATACCGAAAATGTTTTAAACCTTTGGTATTTTGGAGTAACCAAATGAAGTTTGATTATTGAACATAATGGAAGCTTGGTCCCTTCCTAATTCCTATCTAGGTTGGTCCAGGCTACAGTGCTACAAAATACTACTGAAAGCAACATTTGCCAACAAAAAAGGTCTGGCCAATCTTGATTTTGGTAGGGGAATGGTCAATTCAAGCTTAAAGATGCACTTATCTGAATTTCCATGAACTCATGCCTCATGGTACAAAAGCAATAGAATATATAGCAGACATAAAGCTTATGGCCCATGGCTAATCCAAGAATATATCTAATTCTTTTCTAGAAGAACCCAAACCATCTTGCTCCTAGTTCCTAAGAATTTCTGCTAGACTGAAAAGTCGAAATGGTTCTGTTCTCATGGAGATTTCATATGCTTTACGCTACTTCCATTCTGTCTTGATTACTTGGTTTCTGGAAAGAAATTCCATCTTGATTACCTCAGCCAACACAATTAGCATTTAAAAATAAATTTTTTATCCTTGAAAACTATGATGTCAGAATATGAAATGAGATGTGTAAGGAGATGCATACGCAGATCGGACGCCGCAAGACGGACGTACAGATCCTCGCCACCGTAAGCGAAATGCCTGATGTCTATCAGCAGTGAGCTCCAGATGATGCAGCCGCTGTCGCCACCCTTGATGCTGGAGGCAGAGTAGGCCAGGCAAGAGCAGTTGCCCATGCACCTCTGCCTGCACTGGTCGACGCTGATGGTCGTGTCCTCCGTCGCGTTCGTGGTGTCCGGCAGCTTCACTCCGCGCAGCGGCAGGAACCCGTCGCCGGTGCAGTTGAGCGGCGTCACGCGCCGGCAGCCGGCGGAGCTGTCCCTGAGCGCCCAGTCCCGCGGCGACGCCGGCGTGAACCCGTGCACGCAGCCGCAGGCCGGCGAGCCGCTGTTGGTGTCGCAGACGCCGAAGGCGCCGCACTGCGCGTAGCGGTCGCACTGGTCCCGCGGCAGCGACCAGTAGAGGCTCCACGCCTGGCCGCCCGGCGGCCACACGTAGCGCTGCACGCTGGACTGGTTCAGCACGAACCGCGACACGACGCCGCCGCCGCCGCCGTCCACCAGGAACGTGTAGTACACGTCGGTGGCGTTGGCGACGAACTCGAACCGGAAGTTGCTGTTGTTGGGCTCCATCTCCGGCTCGCCGCTGAACTGCAGCCCGTTCCACGGCCCGTTCCGGTACACCGGCGCCGCGCCGCCGTACCGTATGAAGCCCTCGGGCACGCCGCGGATGTCGATCCCGAACGTGTAGTCGCCCGGCGACGGGTCCCCGGGGCTCCGCCACGTCGTCAGGCGCCGGTCGAGCCGGGTGGTGAGGTCCCACCCGAGCTTCATGCCCGGGAGCAGGGTGTCGGACGGGTGGTCGAAACTCTCCCACAGGACGGCGGCCCCCGCGCCGCCGCCGTCCCGGAGCACGAAGTTGCCGCTGTCCAGCAGCTGGGCCACCGGCGCGCCGGTGGCGCTCGCGTTCGACGGCGCCGACGACCAGAACACACGCCCTGACGGATCAGCGAGCACCAGGCTGCCGGTGGCGCTGACGCCCATGCTCGCTGATGCCGAGGTACCATTGATCGGCGCGTCCCGGTTGGCGACCCAGACGACGGTCTGGGGAGCGATGGCTCTGTACCAGGTGCCCAGGAACCTCGCCGACGAGCTCGCCGGGGTGAAGAAGCCCAGCTCAAATACCCCACCCGCGGAAACAAGCGTCTCGCCGTCGGCGAGAGGGGAGTTGGCGGTGATGGTGTCATCAGCCGCGGAGGCCCGGGAGGAGAAGAGAGTAACGAGCAGGAGGGGAAGAGAAAGCAACAGAGCGAATGGCGGCCGCACGCCCGCAGACATGGCTCTGTTCGGCGCAGGCCGGAACGCGCACTGACGCGCTCACTGCTCAATCCCCGCCGGAACAGCTATGACGGCCGGGATGCAATTTTTACCCGCTTTTGCATGTCGACTTGCGAGCGAGGATTCTGAAGTCAGAAGCCAAGCTTGCCGGCGGCGCCGGTTGGTTTAACAGGGGAGTTCCACTGGTGTGGTGGCTCGGCTCGGTCCAGCCCAGCTTCATCTCGGAGCGGAAAGTGGGTGGTGACGGTGATGTTCCGAGACATTCTTACGCAGGAGTAGAAATGTGTTGCGTTCATTCTTCTCCGTTTCTTCCCCGGCGAAGCAGAGTCTCCTGTCCTCTGTTGACGCAAGGGAGACTTCATCAGAGGAAAAAAAAGATTTTTTTTTTCATTTCCTGGTGCAAGTCATCACGCCATCTCGCCGCAGAAGTTTAGTTTTTCTTTCAGCTAGCGGTAAAACTGAACCGCTACATCAGCATGAGTCTCCGAAGCCACCCGTACTCTGGGCTTCTCCATGAAGTTGGGCCAAGGGCACGTGTTTGGGCCGATAGATGTTCGGGCTGCGGCTCGGCTGTTGCTGGGCCAGGTCGGGTGTGGCTTGGGCTCGATCGGGCCGAGACGGAGCGGAGTTGTTTAGGGATAGGAAAGGTGTAAGGGGAAATAAATAATTTCGACGTCGGCGCGGATAGAAACTCTCCTCCGACTCCCGCAGCCGCAGAGACCACTCGCCCTGAGTATAAAATCAACGCGCAGATCACCTCTTGGCCTATATCACCAAAGGCTCCAAACCAATCTCGCCATCGAGATCAGAGAGCAAGGGCGGCGGCGAAGCGAGGGAGGAGCAACTCGGCGTGGTCGTCGTAGCACCACCGTAGCAACTAGCAAGCAGCAGCGCGATGGCATCGGCGGGTTCCGTCGACGAGACGGCGGCCGCGGCCACAGCCACGGCCACCGGCACGATCTTGCTCATCAGCTCGGACGGCGAGCGCTTCGAGGTGCCGGAGGAGGCGTCGAACCTGTCCGAGACCATCCGCCACATGATCGAGGACGGCTGCACCGAGGGCGGCGTCCCGGTCCCCAACGTCACCGGCAGGATCCTCGCCAAGGTCCTCGAGTACTGCAACAAGCACGCCGCCGACGCCGAGTCGAACAAGGAGGAGCTGGACAAGTTCGACAAGGCGTTCGTCGACGAGGTGAAGGCCGACCAGGCCACGCTGTTCGACCTCATCCTGGCCGCCAACTACCTCAACGTCAAGGGGCTGCTGGACCTCACCTGCCAGACGGTCGCCGACATGATCAAGGGCAAGTCGGTCGAGGAGATCCGGCAGACCTTCAACATCAAGAACGACTTCACGCCGGAGGAGGAGGCGGAGATCCGCAAGGAGAATCAGTGGGCCTTCGATTAGATTTAGAGGCCGCCGCTCCGGCCGCCGTGCGCGCGACCTTTTGCTACTATGCTGCTATGTTCATTCCGTTTATTTAGTCCATCAGATTGCTTCTTTAAAATAGTTATTATAATTGTTTCTTAATTCTTAATGTACTGCAACACCTAATAGCGAATTAAAATATTATTAGTTGTAATTCGGTTACCCTGCTTTGTTCTCCGATCCGATCTGTTGTGTTCTCGTATCTGGTGTGGTTTGCGCTGACGACGACAGGTTGAGCAGAAAATGCGGGCCTTGGCCCATCTTGACTCTTCTCTGTGTTTCGTTGGGCCGGCACTCAAAACGTACAGCCCATGTAGTCTAGCCATGAGTCCGTCTAATTCCTAGGCTCTACCTCCCATGTAGCATGCTGACGGTGAGTTCGCAGGCGGAGTAGGACTCGTCGGCCTTGTCCCGGAACAGCCCGTCCCTGTCCGACGACGAGCACTGCAGCGTGAACGTCGGCGGCTTGGGCATCGGCAGCACGGAGCTGTCGCTCCCCAGCGCCATCACCACGTAGGGGATGTCGGGCCGGTCGCACGCGTGGTCCTGCACGCACAGCAGCGCCATGTGCACGCACCGCAGCGCCGCCGCCGCGCCGCCCGCCGCCAGGACCGACGGGTCGACCAGCTGCTCCCCCCTGCCGGCGTTCCACAGCTGCCACGCGTAGCCGGCGATGTTGAGGGAGCCCTCCATGTGGTGGAAGCTGCTGTTCTTCTGCCCCGACACGATCTCCAGGATGAGGATGCCGAAGCTGTACACGTCGGAGCGCACCGAGAAGAGGCCCTCCATGGCGTACTCGGGCGACATGTACCCCAGAGTGCCCACCACGCGGTTCGTGTTCACCTGGTTCTGGTCGCCGCCGAAGATGCGCGCCATGCCGAAGTCGGAGATCTTGGGGTTCATGTCGCGGTCCAGCAGGATGTTGCTGGCCTTGAGGTCCCGGTGCACCACGCGCAGCCGCGAGTCCCGGTGGAGGTACAGGAGGCCCCGGGCGATGCCCTCGATGATGTGGAACCGCGTCTTCCAGTCCAGCAGACCTCGCCTCGCCGGATCTGCAGGGATCACCATGTCAGTCTCTGCAAATTGTACGTTACTAGAAACTACTGTGAGAAAGGATCGTACCGAAGAGGAAGGCGTCGAGGCTCTTGTTGGGCATGTACTCGTACACCAGGATCTTCTCCTCCCCCTGGATGCAGCACCCCAGCAGCTTGACGAGGTTGCGGTGCTGCAGCTTGGCGATCAGGATCACCTCGTTCTTGAACTCCTCCATGCCCTGCCCTGAGCTCCGGGACAGCCTCTTCACCGCGACCTCTTCGCCGCCGGGGAGCATGCCCTTGTACACATGGCCGAAGCCTCCCTCGCCGAGCTTGTTGGCGTCGCTGAAGTCGTCGGTGGCCGCCGCCACCACCTCCAAGGGGAACAGCGGCAGCTCGCACTTCTTGCCGCCATCTGCCTCCTCTTGATCAGGCTGCTTCGGCCCGGAGAAATCATGCCGTGCTTCCCTCAGAGGAAGCAACGCTGGGAGCCTTGTCTCCTCCCTACTTCCAACAATGCCAAGTTTCTCTGCACAAGATGAACACGCTCGGCATGAACAATGAGCTCGATCGAAGTGAAATTGACTGAAAAATCCATTGTGCAGCTGACTTAAAACTGTCTCAGATATGAAGTATTGCCTCACCTTTGATCCTTCTCCAGCATTTCCACAGCAGGAGGACGCATCCTGCCAATACAACCACAACGACGATAACCACAACGACCACTGTCGTCCATCGCCTCGTCTTGGAGCCCGTATCTGTGCAGACAGAAGCATCAGGAAGTGTTGTCAGCAACGTGCAAGTCTCTTTTACAGTAAGTAGTTTTTCTCCAGTTAAACGAAGCAATTCAGGTCTTCAGGATGCCACAGCACAAGAAAGCAGTTCATGAATCGGTCAAGCTGTCGAAGACCTGTTTTTCTGAACATGCATTCAGACCAGGTGATATAAAAACATCACCGTGATGGTCAGACATGCTGACCAAGAAGGTCAAACACTTTTACACATGTGATGTTTCTAAAGTTTAGATGTTTCACATGTTCCCTGTGTGCTGAACTGCTGATTGGAATATAATATAGGTGAACCTAACTATCGACCTCGGCTTCATCCAAAAGCTCAATAAAACAATGCTAGGTCCTTATCATGGAGCAGCCGGACGGCATTGTCTTTTCCCTAATCTCGAATATTCTAGTTGATGGAAAACTTTTAAGACGCGTCGTTGCCAAAGCAAATCTTTAAGACCAACAACAGATTAACAATATATATTTTTCCGGTTTAGACAAGTCAATATCAGAAACAAATGGTACTAGATTCTTAGTTAAACTAGTTGAGATAAGCCAACATTTACTGATTTAATCAGCCTTCACGCATCGTCGAAAAAGGACAGGTAATAAATCACTAGAATGGTGTGACACCAGCTTCTGAAAAGAACGTGTACCTCAACCAGATGGTTCTGGCCATGCAATTTCTTCAGAAAATAAACAGGATAAGCACTACTGATTTTTCTAAGGGTGAAACGTTCGTCAGGGTTTTCACCTTTCAGAATCGCTGTTCACCAGTCCAAGTTTGCAACCATCTTGCACACGCCTACTTGAGTGAAGGTGAACTTCACCTCGTGGACTAGAGAAGGCGCCAGCCAATGAGACTGAGGTTAATTCCCAGCAACTTCACACATATTTTTTGAAAACTAACTTCACACATATTTATTGTACTGTTCACTGCTACTTTTCCTAGCTATGGCATTATTTCTCTACACGGCTAGGGCTTGTTTAGATGCGAAAAGTTTTGGGTGTAAAGTACTGTAGCAATTTCGTTTGTATTTGGTAATTATTTTCCGGTCATGAGTTAACTAGACTCAAAAGATTCGTCTCGCAAATTATAATCAAATTATGTAATTAGTTATTTTATTTAGGTACATTTAATATTTCATGCATGCGTTTAAAGATTCGATGTGATGGGAATCTTGTAAAGTTTTGGAATTTTGAGTGCATCTAAACAAGACCTAGAATCGCATTCCTGAAGAAGACCTAGCTGCCATTATTATTCTTTCTCAAATCCAGTGGTTTGACATTTAGCTCAGCCAATTTTCCAGTTCTTGCAATAACTAACAAGCAAAGAATAATTCAACAATGTCTTCGCAGCAGATAAAGAAATTCCTTTGCAGGAATTTTGAATCATAACCATGCATGAAGTGAATGGATTAAGCAGAAGGACATGATGATTTTCTTACCTAATATGGATTTAGGGACCTTGACGTGCAGCTCGTAGCCTTCTCCATCTGGGAACTGGTAGATGTCCACCAGGTCCTGGCCCCAAGTCAGGCAGCTGGTGCCAGTGCTGTAGCTGTAGGCGCCGCAGGAGCAGTTGGCCAGGCACGACTGCCTGCACCCTTCGGCGTCGCCCACCGTCGTCTCCCAGGCGGCGAAGTTGGGCAGCTTCATCCCCGGGAGATCGACGAACCCGTCGCCGCCGCTCACGTTCGTCCCGCAGGTCAGCGGGGCGCTCCTCACGCATCCCTGCGTCCAGTTCCCGCTGCCGTACTCCGCCGGATCCCTCGGCTCGAAACCCTTGAGGCAGGTGCAGACGGGCTGGCCGTTGTTGCCGGCGGCGCACGCGGAGTTGGCGCCGCAGGTGTTGTACTGCTGGCACCGCGTGGTCGGCTGCGACCAGACGGTCTCCCACTCGCCGGTGCCGAGGAGCATGAAGCACGTCTCGGTGCCGTCGGGGCTGAGCTTGAACCGGTACTCGGAGCTGTTGTACGAGTTGAAGACGTAGGAGATGACCCCGTCGCTCTGCGCCGCGTCGCCATTGAGCTTGAAGCCGTAGACGTAGAGCGAGCGCCAGGGCACGCCGACGAAGTTGGTGTTGGCCCACTGCCCCGACCGCCAGAAGTAGGTGGCGTTGTCGTCCCTGCCGCCCGGGGACCGGCGCCAGATGTAGACCTGCGCGGAGCCGAGCGGGTCCTGGCCGAGCGTGAAGTCGCCGGTGGCAGGGTCCCCGGGGCTCCGCCACGACGTGAACAGCGTCCGGCTGACGGCCCCGTTGCGGCGGTCGAGGGTGATGCCCATGCCGGGGAGGAACGTGTCCCCCGGGTGGTCGAAGCTCTGCCAGAGCAGCACCGGCTGCCCGCCGCCGCCGGCCGTCAGCTTGAGGTTCCCGTCGTCGGAGATGGCGAGCGTGACGTTCCCCAGCGACGACGACGTGTTGGTGCTCCAGGCGACGCGGTCGCCCTCCAGCACCCGCAGGTCGCCGGACGCCGTGACGGCCGCCGAGTAGGCCGACGCAGCGCTCACGGGCGCGTCGCGGTTGGCCACCCACGGCACGGTCTGCTCCGCGGCCTGCGCGTACATGACGCCCAGGTACCGCCATGACGGGTCGCCCCCCGCCGGCGCGAAGAAGGCCAGCGCGAAGGTGCCGCCGGGCGACACGAGCCGGTCGCCCGCGCCCAGCGACTGGCCCTGCTGCAGCGCCGCCGCCGCGTCGGCACGGCCGCCGCCGTCCTGCGCGGCGGCGTAGAGGAGGAAGAAGAGGAGCGAGGCGAGCAGCGGTGACGTGGCGGTGGTACTGGCGTGGGCCATCGATGGCAGCTCCTCGGTCGTCGATCGGGTTCCGCTTAGCTTCCTTGTTGGGTCGTGCACAGGGGAGGGAGAAGAGAAGCAGGATCAAACTGGCGGGAGAGTCTCGCGGCGGGCGTATATCATGTAGGCGCGCCGGCGCGAGCCGCGTGGACGAGCGAGATGAGGCGCATGGTTTTGAGCGGGCTGATAGATTGGTCGACTGACTAAGCGCAGCGCTTGGTTGGGATTGGCATGGCGCCGGCGCGTCGAGGGGTAAAGTGGTCTGGAAACGAAGGAGCTGCGAAGGCCGGGGTTCCCACCGCAGAAGGTAGAGTACTATGACTGCGCACGTGCCAGAGACAAACCAGCATCCGACGTAGTTAGTACGACCAGTAAACAAGCTGATCGATGATTTGGTAACTGACAGTCTTAGTCCTGTCATCCATCATCCAAAGAGGTAATTCCGTGTTAGTTTGCCTATCCAACGGTCTAGATCAGCTCAGTTGCTGTGGTCAACCTTTTGTGTCGATTTCTGCTTGGCTCGATCTAGGTAACTTCTTCTTTTTTGCGGGTAGATCTAGGTAACTTCCTCTTGCTAAGTCGCTGACCTTTGCCAGCAGCCGCCATCCGTCCGCGCGGCCGGCGCCGGGTTTTGATGCCACGAGGCAGCCACGCACGTCGTTTAACCGTTTTGTCAACGAAGCGCACCAGTTTTGCCCTTGTGACTCAAGAAGAGGCGCCGTTTTATAATAATTTAATTACTGACAAGAAAGAGCCGGCGTGTCTCCCATCTACTTGGATTGGAGTGGCGCCGCCGCCGCTCGCTGCCAATTTGTAGCTAGCTAGCCTGATGACATGTGGGTGATGACGACGGATCGATCACTCTTCGCTGCGTCCGGCTGGTGTCGCTCAGCGAGGCATCGAGCCGTCTCCAGTGCCATGAAATGCAGCCCAAAGTTTTGTGCATCGATCTCGAGCAAAGGTAGAGGTGACAAAGAAACTGCGTCTAGCTCTTTGGTCCAAGAGGATGTTTGCCAAGTCCCACGAGAATTTATCGAAATCTCTGAACTCTCCTCTAGGCCGTGTTTAGATTCAAATTTCTCTCTACAAACTTCACTATTCACCTATCATATCAAATCTTTTGTCTCATGCATGTAGCATTAAATGTAGGTAAATAAAAAAATTAATTGCATAGTTTTGATGTACACGACGAGATGAATCTTTTGAGCCTAATTAGATTACAATAGGACAATAATTATCACAAACAAACAAAAAATGCTATAGTGTACTACAGTGTCCGGTGTAACTATTTTTACCACCATTTTACGAATCTAAACACAACCCTAGAAGCGTTAGATAGATAGATGAGCTGACGGTCGTTTCCTGCGAGTCAAAAGCACACGAGGGCCGGACCCTTGGGAACGACGACCCAGCCATGGCTGCGACAACACAGCACCGGGACTTGGTGTTCCTAGTGAGTTTTTAATTTCCAGGGTGAAGAGAGGCAGATAGCACAGGCGGTCGGGGACCAGTGGAGCTGCCACTTGGGGTTGGGGGCTTGGGGCGGAAGCGTCAAGCGGAGCTGCCTCTTGGGTCTCCTTGGCTCCTTGCTTCCTCGGAGGTGAACGCCTGGACGGAGCGGGGCTGGGAGTGGTTGCGGATCCGAACGCCCGCGGCTTGCGATCGACGAGCGGGCGGCGAGGACAGAAGCTTCTGCCGCGACCCATTTTAGAACGGTGGTGCGATTCGTTTCGTTCGTTCTCCGATCGATCCCTCGTCGAAAAGAAATCCAACGGCTGAGCTGCTGTGCTTGCGATGGTCGGTTCGTTGACGATGACGCGCGAGGCAACTACTGCTCCAGCGACTAGTCTCTTTCCGTACCGGCACGCTGACCTCCGGCGCCGGGGAGCTAGCTGCCATGCCAAGTGGCACCTAGCCTGGAGGTCGCCGATGCCGCGTGAACTAGTCCGACCGGCACATGCTGCTTCGTACTATTGCCGTCTCACTAGGTGACGCGTTGGGACGCGGATCGATCGGGCCCGGTGCGTCTTGCGCTTGGAGATCGATCATCAGTTTTCCACAGGAGACGTTCCATCCGTGTTGCGAGAGTGATAGCCACGGATTGTTGCGTACTTGTGCGCAGCTCAGTTGTTCTGTTCCCACCATTTTTTATTTCCGCTTTGGATTTTTGGCCTTGTTTAAATCTTGTAAACACAAAACGCAAAATTTTTGTAAATCGCTTGCATGGTGTACTAAATGTAGTAAAAAAAATAAATCGCATTACAAAAATAGACTGTAAATCGCGAGACGAATCTAATGAGCATAATTAGGACGCGATTAGACACTAAATTGCTACAGTAATTCTGCAGTAAACATGCTCTAATGGTCCTCTAATTAGGCTCATTAGATTCGTCTCGTAGCTTACAGACGAGATCTGTAATTAATTTTATAATTAGTCTACATTTAATACTTCAAATATTAAAAATTCTCTTAAAAAACGCAAAATGCAAAGTGAACTAAACAAGCCCTTTATATATATAGATTCTCCTCTAGTAAATCAAAATCGTAATGCCTAGCTAGTGAGGACGGATCGGAGGAGAACCAAGGTTTCTTGTGCACAAAGTTCTGCAAACCGAGCGCATCTAGAGAACGAATTCGTACCTGCGACGACGCGACCCTTCAACTGGCGGCCGCTAGATGCTTGACTGGACTCTTGGGTCGCCAATGGCGCGTGACCTGAACGGGCGGTTGCCTCGAGGCATTGCACCAGCATAAAGTAGCTTGCGTTGTGCCGGCCGGCCGGGTACCAAAGCTCGAAAACAAACAAAAGAAAACGTGATGAAAAACAGTTCTGCATTTGACGCGACGAGCTTCATCTTTTGTTTATTCATATTTGGCTAGATACGTCTTTTGTTTATTCATATTTGGCTAGATACGTCTATTATACACGCAATCAGCAACAGGAGAGATAATACGCGTTGTGTAGCTTACGTACGTAGTGCACAATCATTGGGGATCTTCTAACTTCTCGCAAACCGACATTGCCGATACTCGGGGGGGGGGGGGGGGGGATAAGACTGGTGTGTTTAAGGTGATGTTCACGCGTTTCTCGTTTTTAGAATAGAGAGATGCTCGTCGAATTTCTCTCCTAAATAATAAGTTGGGGCCTTTTGTCGGTTCAGCCCGGGCCACAAAATGCTGAGGTTAGTCTGAATCGCTCTTATGATTATTTTGCAGGTGTTTAACAGTCTGAATCGGTTCACTTGCCCTCAATCTAGTATCAGGTTGTGCTAGGGTCAATCTAGATGCTTTAGACCGAGCTACAGCTTCGAAAGCAGAACACTTGCCCGCACATGAGGGTTGACTGGCTACTATTCCAAGACAGCGACTCGTGCTGTTCTCCCCAGAGCAGAGGCGTCTCGGCTTCCTGCGACGCGAGTGGGCCGTCAAGCGGCGACGGTCGCCGAGGAGAAAACCCAACGCCGGGGCGGGCACATGCTCCGGGGTCTGGAACATCCGCCGACCATGATCGATCCTGTTTCCGTTTTTCTGTACGTCGCTTTTACGAGAATCAAGATTTTGAGATAATCCAGCTGTTTGGAGAATCGGTTGTCTGAATAAGTTCGGTGTTTGACAATTCTGATTATTTTGAGTCGATTCTCTGAGTTGAGTGGTAAAATGTCTAAATTGCCCCTAAGGCTGATGATATTGTATTTTTCTGGTGAATGAGGAGAATTCAATAATTCTTATTTTTTAAGTATCTTTACTACATAATTATATTACTATTAGATCAAATAGATTACTATTACAAATATTATAAAAATATACCAGCACACATTTCGTCACAATCTTTCCCAACTTTTCCATCTATAAATACTGGGGCTATTCTTCCAAAATTTTGTTCTAGCAACTAGTACAAGGCCCTGTTTGGATGGAGGGGTAAATGGGGTAAAAAAGGGTAAAAGGAGGTACTTTTTACCTTCAACATCCAAACATGAGGGTAAAAAGAGTTGAGGTAAATGTTTTACCCCCAAATTTCCTTTACCCATCTTTGGGTGTCAAATAGAGGTAAAACTTGCCTAGATCTCACCAAAAATAGGACAATTATTGCATGGCTCTCTCTCATGGCTATCTTACCACGCCTAGCTACCTACTAAATATTGAATGTTATCCCCAACTACATTTACCCCTAATCCAAACACCTTTATAGGGTAAAACTATTAGAGGCAAATGATAGGAGTAAAACATTTACCTTAAGGTAAATTTACCCCGAATCATCCAAACAGGGCCCAAGTATCGCAAAGAAAAAAAAATCATGCGAGCATCTATATAGCAAAACATGCAAACCATGCGCTGGTGGCTGCTCTGTCGAGCGCCGGTCGGGGTGGAGGGCAGGGTGCCGGTCGCTGCACTGGTGGGAAGGCTTGTAGGGGTGCTGTCGGAGATCCGGTCAGGGGATGCAGGGGCGCCGGTCGCTGCTTCCGTTGGGGGTCCTGTAGGGGCGGCGGCGAGATCCGGGAGGGTGCAGGGATGGGCGGCGCCGTCAGGAGGGCAGGCTGCAGGTGCCACCACAGCTTCCTGCGTATGCCCGTCTGTGGAGCTCCTGCGCCCGCTGGCCGCCCCCACCCGTGGTTGGTGGAGCAGCAGGGGGAGGGCGGGCGGCACTGCGGCAACAGAGAGGTAGGGGAGGTCCGCGGGATGTGGGCGGCGACGCAGCATAGTGGCGCCGGAGCACGAGCAGGAAGCGGCGCAGGGAGGGGGCGGCAGGGAGGGGGCGCGGGGAGGGGCGTCGAGGAGATAGGCGGAGGGCAGGAAGGAAAAAAGCCGCTACTTACCAGAGAAGCGAGGTCGGGGACGTGTCGGTGGGAATCGTGATTCACGTTGTCTTCGTGATTCCTAGGGAAGCGGCATTGCACACAATCGAATTTTAATCGAGGCGTTTGGGTGGGCTTCTCACTTTTCTCCACCGAAAATCCGCTTATAAGCGGAAATTGCCCATGGCGGCTCTCGGTTAGCACGACGCAACTGCGACCATGACCAGCACCAGAGGCGGAGCTCCCCATGCGGCAGGGTGGGGCAGCTGCCCCACCTACCGCCGGGGTAGCACCACAGAACCCACCCCTATCATCTCCTCTTCCGGTGAGTCGGCAGTCATGGAGGAGCGGCGCCGCGGCGGCGTCCGTCGCCTGCTAAGTGAAATACGAGGTGAGAGGTAGAAGCAAGGAAAATGCCCAATAAGCCCATTGAGCTGGCCCCAGTGGAACTTATTTCCCCATCCCCAAACCCATAATCCCGTCCCGACCTCCTGCTCTAGCTCACTGCCCCATCCGCACCGCCGCCGCTGCAGTACCGCGCCGTCGCCGCCCGCCGCCGCTGCGTGGTACTGCACCGCCGCCGCCAGCCTCCAGTCCTCCGCTCCGCTAGCCTGCAGGCTGCAGCCGGCCCGCGCGGCCGCGCCCCCACCTCGCCTCCTCTCAGGCCGCGGCCAGGCGGCCCGAGCAAGCAGCCCCGCCCCCGACGGCCCCACTAGGGAGGCCTGAGATGCGCTGCGGGTGCTGCTCAACTGCTACCGCGCGGCGGCGGGCGCTGCTCAGCTCAGCAGCTGACTAGCTGAGGCTGCTACTAGTGCTAGCTCAGCTGCTCAGCTCAGTGGATAGAGGCCTTGATGAAGGTAAAGTCAGAAAGACATTTCAAACCTCCAAAAACCGGGCTATTGACTTGCCTAGGCCACCAAGAAGACCTAAACACGATTAGTTCTTTGATAGTAGACTAGTGGTGTAGTGGTATGTCTTCTCTCCTCATAATTGATTTGTTATATTACAATTCATAATTTCATTTATTACACTCCAAGTCACTAACTGATTTGTTCTTCAAATTTACAAGTTTCTTATGGAATATTGGATTTTGGTCTTTAAATTAGATATTTTTTCTTGTTTGGTTGGTCTTTGTTGAATTAATGGACAGTTATTTTTAAATGAGAGGTATGATCATCAATTATTGTTTAAATTTGACATAGATTAGCTATTGATGTGCGTCCTCGCGATGTCATTAAAAAATATGTCTGCGATGATCCCCACCTAAATTTTTATCTGAGCTCCGCCACTGACCAGCACGACGCGGCGGTTAGATTCTTGATGCCCAGGGTTGGTAACTGACTGCATTCAGCTGTACTATACTCGCTCCATTTTTATTTACATTTTGTATTAGTGTTATTCTAAATCAAACTTAACTAAATTTGACTATAGAAAAATATAACCACAACTGTACTATCCAACATATGCACGAGCACAAGCAACATATACTTTATGTGGATTCAATGAAACAAAATTGGTATTATAAATGTTATTATCTCTTTCTATAAATTTGGTCAAAGTTTGTCAAATTTAATTTAGAATAAACTTAAGCCGACATGTAAATAAAAATAGATGGAGTAACAGTGATTCAATTTTGCAGAACTCAATGACTCATTAATGCCACTTTACATGTCATGTAAATACAATTTTTTCATATAAATCCGTCACCGCCGCCGTAACAAAAAAAGGGGGAAATAAAAGCTAATCTACACCAAACGGCATATATTATCAACAACCGGAAAGGAAAAAAAAGAGACGTCATGTCATGATCCCAGTATTTGCTCCTGCTATTCGATCTACCTCCCATGCAGCTGCGTCCGTACATTTTACTTTTTAACCTTTTTTATAAATTTTTTTTCACATTTTGGGTCTTGGAGAAACAAATTGCGTTTTTAGACCCATGGGGTCGGCACCATAACCTACGACGCTGAGGCAACACGTCTCGGCTTTGCGACTCAATCTAGCGTGGCAGTCGATGTGGAGGCGAGGTGGCATCACCTCGGTGCCATAGATCTTGGCACCGAGGCGCCGAGCTTAGTCTTGGCATCAGAGTGTTGACTTGTATATGTTGGCATTTGAAATAGACAAGTACCACTGTTCTAGTAAAAGCGTATGTCTTGTGCTCTAGCTCAGATGGTAAGGATGCTAGCCTCCATTCCTAAGCGCCCAGGTTCGAGTCTATACCCATGTAGATTTTCTTTTTTCGTTTTTAGCATAAACTGTTCCCAGGATCCCTAATTGCAGGCGGTCATTTTTCCTTTTTTGTATGCAGCCATCGAGCAGGGCAGCAGGCGGTCACTTTTTCTTCCTTTTTGCATGCAGCTATCGATAGAATTTTTTTTTTGCATGCAGCCATCGAGCAGGGCAGCAGCCGGTCACTTTTGAGAGAGAAAAAATAAAACAAGCGGAGTACAGGGACTCGAACCTGGGTCTGCAAGGTAGAAACTAAATAACTTAACCACTTGAACTTCAACATATTTTATACAAAATTTCGGGAGCAGTTTTACTTATATTAATTAGTAAGCCAATTTTTTTTCAGGAACAGGTTAGCAGCAGCAAGATTCACGGCACCGAGCTCGGCGCCAAGATCTCTGTCGCCGAGATGATGCCGCATCGTCTCCACGTCGACCGCCACGCTAGATCGAGTCGCAAAGTTCGGCGCCATGACTTATGGCGCCAAGACGTGTTACCTTGGCAACGTAAGTCATGGCGCCGACCCTATGGGTCAAAAATACAATTTGTTTCTTTAAGACTCTAAATGTAAAATTTTTTTTATAAAAAGAGTTAAAAAGTAAAAAAGTGCAGCTGCGTCATGGACACGGTGCAAATGGAGTGGCTCTGCTCGACTCGAGCTCGCGGCCGCGGAGCATCAGGTGGGCGGCCGCGGGTTTGGGGAGGCTCGAGCTATCGCTGCTCAGCATGATAATTACGGTGGGGATGTCGGACACTACAAGATAAGTGAGCATTCGTCCGCAGCCGTTAGTACCGGCTGTCTTTCATCAGATACTAACATGCGGATTTAGTACCGATTCTGTAGCACAGAACATATAGGGACTATTTAGTACTGGCTAGAGCCACGAACCGGTAAAAAAACATCACTGACGTCGAGAGGAAACCATTTAGTATAGGATGATGACTCCGACCAATATTAAATAGTGCTGAGCAAATTTAATACCAGTTACAGACGCCACCCGGCACAAAAAGTATTTTTTTAGTACCGAATGGAGCCTCGGTCCGCTACTAAGGTGACAATAAAAAAATCTTCTAACCGAGAGCCGCTTTATCTCTTCCCTTCCCTTATCCCTTTTTCCCTCATCTCCTCTCTCTTCTCTCGCTCTTTCCTTCTCCCTTCTCCCCTCTCTCGAGCAGGGGCAGCTCCCCGGCGAGTGGCGCCTCCCTACCGGACGCGGCACGGTGGCGAAGACGCGCGACCTGGCCCCAGCGATGGAGGCGCGCGGGAGGGCGTGGCCAGGCTGCGGCAGCAGGCCCGACCAGGCCAAGGCGGCAGAGCCACGCCGGAGGGCGCGGCGGTGGGGCCACGAGCAGGCGCGGCCAAGCGGCAGAGACGGACGTGGGCCCTGCAGCAGTGGCGGAAGCCCCGGCGGCTGGTGGTGGCCCGGCCCCGGCAGCCATTCCACCAGTTCCCCACAGGCGGGCGAGGCTCATGAATTTTTATCGTTTTCAGATATGTAGCTAATGAATGTTGAATCTTTCCCTGTTGAATCTCTCGTGTTGTATAATTTTTCTTATAATCTTAGCTCTTTGTAATCTTGGCTTGAATGTTGTAACCTAAAGTTAAGCTTTTCTAGCTCCTCACCCTTTCCTTTCTGCTCTAAGTTTTCTTCCCACCGCCGCTACTCATCTTTTTTCTCTGTTCTTGAAAACAGAGGAGAAAGACGGAGTAACACGATGGTAGAAAGAAAAATGAGAGGAGAGAGAAAGAGATGAGGAGCAGGAGAAGCAACTAGATTTTTTTTGTGCGAAAATATCTTTATACCAACTGGTACTAAATGCTAATTCGGTACTAAATGTATCATTTAGTACCAATTGAGGATGGTATCAGGCGAGGAATCGATACTGACTATGGGTTCCCGCCCGGTATTAATACCTAGTTTTGTAGGAGTGGGGGCGCTCGTCGGCATGATCCTGCACGCATAGCAGCGCGATGTGGATGCATCTCAGGACCTGCCGGACTGAGCACGATGCTCGTATCAGCGGATCGATCCGTAGCTTTGTCTTCGTTCCACTGTCGCCATGCCTGAGAGAAAAATGGTAGTGAAGTCAGGCATCAAGCAAAAATAGAATGTGAGGACAAAATGCCTGTTTGGTTATGGAATGCGAGTCTCCTCAAAAATATTGTTATATAGGACATGCGATGCGCTTACATATCCTGCGATGTTCAGGGAGTCATGACGATAGTGGAAGCTCACAACCCTCTTTCCTGTGATGATCTCTAAGAGCAGGACTCCGAAGCTGTAGACATCGGACTTCACCGAGAAAATGCCTTCCATCGCATATTCAGGAGACAGGTAGCCACTGCAAAAACAAGATTCAAGTAGTCAGAATTAGGTAGCGATGGGTGTGGTTGACCTGGCAAGCGATAGGTGGGTTCCTGGTGCAGCCTTTGTTGGAAAAATAGATAATTATAAGTTTAAATTCCAAACAAGATTTATCATGACGAGAATTAAATGTAGCATGCATGACTCTAACATACTAGACAGTACGTAAATCATAAACATGATCTCAGAAAACATGATTATGAAACAGATCTGATCACAAAATACGTACTGTGCGGGAGCCGCCGGGAAGACAAAATGTGCAGACGAGACGAAGACGGTCCTTCGAACGGAGCGCAGCAACCGGCGTTGCAGACGACGGTACGCCGCAGCTCCTGACTTGGACGGAGGACGAGCCGTGGCGAAGAAGATGAGCAGGCGCGCTTAGCGCTTCCCAAAAACCTTATTCGCCCTCTCCCGGTGCAGGATCACAAGAGCGAGCGGTTCCGGAGACCTGCTCTCCCGTTCGCCGGTGCACACCGGCACTCAGGATGGAGAAGACTATGGTGGCGGCACAGCAACGAAAGGAGGCAAAATCCTAACTCAGATTAGATCTTCTTATGAATTCTCAAACCTTGGGGACTCCACGTATAACGATCTATGGTGCACTTTTTCCATGAGGGAGGTGGTCCGTATTTAAAGGGAGAAAAACCTCATACACCCTCGTCCATTAGCAATACAGGACTAATAGATGGTGTACCTCCTCTTAGCGCTAATGGGCTTTTGAGATTTATTAGGATTATTTATATGGGCCAAGCCCATAAATCTAACAATCCCCCACCAGATCTCAAATACCCATTTATAGATTTTGCCTGTTTCTCACTACTGTTTGATATACCAGTGTTTTAGTGAGGACTGTTAAGTTGAACTCTCACCTAGAACTCCAAGCTACACTTATCCACAACTTGAACAATAGACTACGCCTTGAATTGCAAGTTTGGTGCGAACAAATTTCACTCAAAGTCATAACCAGTACATGGCTGCCAGTAGCCTTCTCCGCGGGTGGAGCATATACGTCGTACTCCCTGGTCTCTTCATGAGTTTACTAGAGATCACCCAAATCTCACAGACTGCGACGTTAGACAGTCAGACTCATATAGGTGTGTTCTTTCAAGAATGCTCTGTAGGACAGCACCTTTGCTCATTAGAGCCAACAGAAACACATTAAGACAAATAGCCAACCTGCCTTACAGCAACTGAGAGTATTGCATCTTTTCTTAGAGAGGGTTTAACCATTACTCTCCTCAGTTCACCATCAGCTTGTTCTCCCCAAGTCCTAATTCACGGGATCTCCGATCACATAGGTTGGGTTACCACTGTGGCAACTTATACGGGTCTCATACCCATCTCCCTTGATGCACTATCTATGTCATTCCGTGATAATCCTTTTGTAAAGGGATCTGCCAGGTTTTTGTCTGTTTGAATATAAGTCACACTTATCACTCCGGAGTTTCTCAACTTCCTGACAGACTTCAGTCGTCTTTTAACATGTCTTGATGACTTTGCATTATCCTTAGCACTGTTCACTTTGACTATCACCGTTTGATTGTCACAGTTCATAAGGATGGCCGGCACTGGTTTCTCAACCACAGGCAAGTCCATCAAGAGTTCACACAGCCACTCTGCCTCAACAGTGGCTGTGTCCAAAGCAGTAAGTTATGCTTCCATGGTTGACCGCGTCAAAATGGTCTGTTTGCAAGACCTCCATGATATCGCACCACCTCCAAGGGTAAACACATACCCACTCGTGGCATATAGCTCATCAGCGTCAGATATCCAGTTTGAATCATTATATCCCTCAAGCACAGTAGGGTGCCCAGAATAGTGAATCTCATAACTCATAGTACCTGCTAGATAGCGCATAACCCTTTCAAGTGCATGCCAATGATCAGTACCCGGGTTTGACATGAACCTGCTCAATTTGCTCACAGCAAAAGATATGTCGGGTCTCATTGCGCTAGCTAAGTACATGAGTGAACCAATAATCTGCGAATATCTCAGTTGATCTTTGGCAATTTTCCTGTTCTTTCTCAACATCACACTAGGATCATAAGGTGTTGGAGAAGGCTTGCTGTCGATATAGTCAAAACGGCTCAAGACCTTTTCCACATAATGGGATTGTGAAAGAGTAATCTCATTCTCAACCTTAATAAGCTTGATGTTAAGGATAACATCAGCTTCTCCTAGATCCTTCATATCAAAGCTCTTTGAAAGAAAGGACTTGACCTCATTGATCACATCAATGTTTGTGCCAAAGATCAGTATGTCGTCCACATACAAGCATAATATCACTCCTCCACCCCTACCATAGCGATAGTACACACATCTATCAGCCTCATTAATGACAAAGCCCGCAGAAGTTAAAGTTCTGTCGAACTTCTCATGCCATTGCTTAGATGCTTGTTTCAACCCATACAAAAGACTTCAAAAGCTTACACACCTTGTTTTCTTGACCTTTCATTACAAATCCATCAGGCTGATCCATGTAGATCTCCTCATCCAACTCTCCATTTAGGAAAGCTGTCTTAACATCCATCTGATGAATGATAAGACCATATGAGGCAGCCAAGGAAATTAATGCTCGAATAGTGGTCAATCTAGCGACAGGTGAATAAGTATCAAAGAAGTCTTCGCCTTCCTTTTGTGTGTACCCTTTAGTAACAAGCTGAGCCTTGTACTTGTCAATAGTACCGTCAGGCTTAAGTTTCTTCTTGAATATCCACTTACATCCTACTGGCTTGCAACCATAGGGTCGTTCAGTGAGCTCCCATGTTCCATTAGAAAGAATTGAGTCCATCTCACTTTGGACTGCTTCTTTCCAATCATCTGCATCTGAAGATGCATATGCCTCTGCAATGGATGTGGGAGTATCGTCCACAAGGTACACAGTGAAATCGTCACAAAAGGATTTTACAAACATTTGTCTCTTGCCCCTTCTAGGAGCTTCACTATCATCCTTCTCTAGGACATGCTCATATTCATCGGATTGTTCAGAAGACTTGATAGGTACTGCAGGTTGAGGAGTTATCTCTGTCGAAAATCTAGAATTGCTATGCATATCTTTCATAAGAAAAATATTCTCAAAAAATGTTGCATCACGAGATTCCATAATAGTATCAACATGCACATCTGGTATCTCAGATTTAACCACTAAGAATCTATAAGAAATGCTCCTCTGAGCATATCCTAGAAAGACACAATCCACTATCTTAGGTCCCAACTTGCGCTTCTTTGGAATAGGCACATTAACTTTCGATAAGCACCCCCACGTGTGCAGATAAGAAAGTGATGGTTTTCTCCCATTCCACATCTCATATGGAGTTTGATCTTGATTCTTGTTTGTAACTTTATTCAAGACATGACACGAAGTCAATAGAGCCTCCCACCTCCATGCCTTAGAAAGACCAGTTGTGTCTAACATGGAGTTAACCAAGTCAGTCACCGTGCGGTTTTTCCTCTCGGCAATCCCATTTAATTCGGGAGAATAGGGAGGCGTCCTCTCATGAATAATTCCATGCTCCTCACAGAATTCATCAAATATTTTGGGAAAATACTCGCCACCACGATATGACCTTAGACGCTTGATCTTTCTCTCTAGTTGATTCTCAACTTCAGCTTTATAGATTTTAAAGTAGTCTAACGCTTCGTCCTTAGTTCGCAACAAATAAACATAGCAAAATCTAGTCGCATCGTCAATTAACGTCATGAAGTATCTTTTCCCACCTTTTGTCAACACATCATTCATCTCACATAGATCAGAATGTATGAGTTCTAGAGGTGCCAAGTGTCTCTCCTCAGCAGCCTTGTGAGGCTTCCGAGGTTGCTTTGATTGCACACAACTATGCACTTAGAACCTTTAGCAATTGTGAATTTTGGAATTAAACACATGCTGGAAAGCCGAGACATCAAACCAAAATTAACATGACATAAATGTGAATGCCAAACACTCGCATCATCGCTAACGTTGCCACAAATATGGTTCACCGACTTATTACAAAATCCAGCAAGAGAAAAACGGAACAAGCCTCCGCAATCATAGCCTTTACCAACGAATTGTCTATGTTTCGACATGACAAATTTATTGGACTCTAACACTACCTTAAACCCGTCCTTGCATAGGACTGACCTGCTGACCAGATTCTTGTTGATAGTGGGCACATGCTGCACGTTCCTCAGCTGCACGATCTTCCCCGAAGTAAACTTCAGATCTACCGTGCCAACACCATGAATAGAAGCATGTGAACCATTCCCCATCAGCACGGAGAAGTCCTGGACGGTCTGGTAAGAAGAAAACATAGAGATGTCAGCACACACATGAACATTAGCACCCGTATCAAGCCATCAACTCGTGGATTGAAAAACTGAAAGAACTGTAGGTAAATTACCGTACCCATCTCCAGTGTTACTTATGGTCACCATGTTGACATCCTTGGACTCATTTGCTTTCTTGGCCCTGTGGTCTACCCGATTTGGGAACTCCTTGGAGAAGTGTCCAAGCTTACCACATGCATAGCACTTTTCCAAAGTCTTGTTCTTCTTCTTCTTGAAGGTAGTGGTCTTGTTAGGCTTGTTGTTCCCTTTGTTCTTGCCATGTGGGAACTTTTGGACCAGGTTGGTGCTGGACTGGCCTTGATCTCCTTTCTCAGGCACGTCCTTCTTCTGAGCCTTCTCCTCAACATCAAGAGTCGCTATCAGATTTTCAACTGATATCTCATGTCTCTTGTGTTTCAGAGTTGTGGCGAAGTTCCTCCACTGGGAAGGCAACTTTGCAATAATGCATCCAGCCACAAACTTATCGGGAATAGGACACTTAAGGAGATCAAGATCCTTGACAATGCACTGCACCTCATGCGCCTGTTCCACCACAGAACAATTATTCACCATCCTGTGGTCATGGAAACTCTTCATGAGGTACAATTCATTGCCCGCATCTGTTGCATCATACTTAGCAACCAGAGCATCACACAGCGTCTTCGCCTCTGTCTCATCAATTTACACACGGACTAATCCGTCTGACAGATTGCTAATGATACATCCGACAAAGAGATTATTGGCCTCATCGTACTTCTTCTGCTCTTCAACAGTAAGTACGCCCTCAGGCTTGCCAAGTCTCATGTCCCAAATGTGCATAGCAGTAAACCAGAGGTGAACCTTGGACTTCCAGATCTTAAAGTTCACGCCAGTAAACTTTTCTGGCCTCAGTGACTCAGTGAAACCAGCCATTGTTAAATCAACAGATTGCCTATAATATGGTTTTTGGATTGTTGGAAAAATAGACAACTGTAAGTTTAAATTCCGAACTAGATTTATCATGACGAGAATTAAACCTAGCATGCATGACTCTAACATACTAGACAGTACGTATATCATAAACATGATCTCAGAAAACATGATTATGAAATAGATCTTATCACAAAATACGTACTGTGCGGGAGCCGCCGGGAAGACGAAAGGTGCAGACGAGACGAAGACGGTCCTTCGAATGGAGCGCAGCAACCGGCGTTGCAGACGACGGTACGCCGCAGCTCCTGACTTGGACGGAGGACGAGCCATGGCGAAGAAGATGAGCAGTCGCGCTTAGCGCTTCCCAAAAACCTTATTCGCCCTCTCCCGGTGCAGGATCACAAGAGCGAGCGGTTCCGGAGACCTGCTCTCCCGTTCGCCGGTGCACGCCGGCACTCGGGATGGAGAAGACTACGGTGGCGGCACAGCAACGAGAGGAGGCAAAACCCTAACTCAGATTAGATCTTCTTATGAATTCCCAAATCTTGGGGACTCCACGTATAACGATCTATGATGCACTTTTTCCATGAGGGAGGTGGTCCGTATTTAAAAGGAGAAAAACCCCCTACACCCTCGTCCATTAGCAACACGGGACTAATAGATGGTGTACCTCCTCTTAGCGCTAATGTGCCTTTGAGATTTATTAGGATTATTTATATGGGCCAAGCCCATAAATCTAACAGCCTTCACTCCAGTTTCCTGCATTCCACTGGTCTCACAACTTCAGCTGAAAACCTATTGATATAAATCAAAATTTTAAAGTCAGACTATAGTTGATTTTTAGTTTGTAAACATGTAGGGAAAAAAATTAGGTGTCAAGATGAAAAATTTCCATGTATTTTGATATTTAGTTTGTAAGCATGTAGGGAAAAAAATTAGGCGTCAAGATGAAAAGACTCCATGTATTCCTGTACTAGGGTTCCTAACAAAAGTTGCATAGTAAATTGTTCTTAATGATTAGGGAACAAAAATGAAAGTATGTGCGTTGCCTCTGCCATTGTATGAGTCGCTTCCTTTTTGCGTATGGCACCCCCACTCCCTTTGGCAGCATCTACTAATTCGGAACTTAATTTGAAAGCCATATTTCGACCCGGACGCTTTTGGGATGCTTCTAATAACCAACGAATGGCAAGTGCTCTTCCTTGTTTAGATCCTATTTCAATCAGAACTTTCCGCGTCAATCCTTTTTTATTACGTCTTGTTTTTACTCCTATATTGGGAGTTACTCTACGTATTGCTTCAAGGACCCCTTCTGAATGAACAATTTTAAAAGATTGGAATATGTAGCTGTTAAAATATGCAATGCATACTTGGAACATTCTAGAAGATTGTAGAAATCACAAGAAACTAATTTTGCAATGCATGAGGATAAGATCATGCTAAAATAAGAAGATTCTAGAAGAGTGGAGAGTAAATATAAGTAATAGTTATCATGTTTCATGGTGAAGTGTAGAACTCTCTAGAGGAAGATATTTGTATGATAGGATAAAGATGAAGAGAACTCGTAGAACTGTAGAAGAGTGTAGAAGGTGAACACATGATAGGACCATATGAATCATGGAGTCCTATAAATAGGGGTGTCCCCCTCCCCCTTGCCACACCATGGCATAAGAGATCTAAAATAGGAGATGGCAAGGTTGTCATGCAGTGTAGTGGTGTCATGATAGAATAGCCACATAAAGAGTATTAGTGTCATCTCGTGTTGTATCAAGTTGAGATGTGAGTAAAGGTTTGAGTTCCCTTGTACAGTGTTAATCTCCCAGTTTCTACGTACTTATATAAGTTGTGGTCTATCATAGGCTGATTCTGCGACCCGGGATCACAAAGGGTCTATCATAATGCTTTTTGGCTGGTTACCAACTAGTCTGATATCCCCAGGAGAGACAAGGAGACCAATCTTCACGACATGCAGGAAGATACAAGAAAGGCTCAGGTGTCATGGCAGTTAGTGATGTTCTCATATGTGACATGATGAAGGTGTCAAGCGGCCTTGACATCAATGATGCCTTGGAAGGGACTACATAAGGAGAGCCTTGCCATCGGTAAACAGCTCCTCAATGTACAGGTGACTGAGTCTGTCATACTTCCAAAGACCTTCTTGTAATTCTGGCAGCAGCATAGGGTAGTGGGCGTATTGAATCAGGTCACTATCACCTTCAGCTAGCTTGTTGTTAGGCCGTCAAAGTTCATGTTCATCTCCAAGAAATCTTTTTTTTCAACACCTTTCCGCATCCACTTGGTCTCACTAATTCCACTAAGAATATCCCTTCTTTGTTGTCATGCGGACAAAATCCTCAAGATTTCACCATGGGACTTCCTCAAAACCAAAGATCTTGTTGCAATGGCGAGCATAGAGACATGGGTGGCTATGAGGTATTCATGTTTTGAGGCGTTGAAGTTCATAAGCCCAAAAAGCCTCTGTTGGTCATCAGGGAAGGCAGATCTGATTTGATGGCCATTGACTCTTTCATTAGATCCAGGAGAATTCTAGCAGCATTATAGTAATCTTTATCCACGCCATCTGATGTCAGCTTTTCAACCGAAGTTACGCATTTGAGCACAAAGGTCATTCATTGTTAAGTTGGTAAAGCAAAGATAAGCCTTGTGGTACGAAAGCAAAAGCAGAATTAGTGATCTCTCGAGATGCTTCGCGGAGTCAGTGATGATCCATCTCTTCCAACCACTTCTTCCACTGGGCACAATCTGAGGTTGAAACATCTTATTCCTTTTGACATATTAAACTGGGTCAAAAATTAGGCAAATGTTAGACAGGCTATTGAAATCACCATCCTCTACAATTCCATCCACCAGCTTCGCACACCTACATTTAAAGCCAATATTGTAAAAAATCTGTTATCACAAAGGAAATCCACAGAAAAAACTAAAGGGTGTTGTCACTTCATCTACATTTCTTGTTATTCAGAACAAGTCTAATAGAGATTGAGACATAGGTGATGGCTACCTCATTAAGACAATATATACCAGCTGAAAGGAAGTTAGTGAAGCAGGTGGTGGTTTTGGACCAAAGATAAAACGTACAGTACACTGCTAATGTCAGGCTTTGGTATCAGGGGGTTGAGTTAGGTGACCATAGCAAGCAATCTTCCTTGCAACATGGTGTTAAATTGCCTAATCTAGATGTAGATGAGGCAGGAGTAACACAGAGGGAGAAACATAATACACACATGAAGCAGCTAGCAGGCGCAAGTAATAAGAGTATTAGAGTAACAACACTCAAAACAAGCAATCACAATGGAAAAAAAACAAAAGGTTGCAGGAGGGACTCCGAATGAATCCTTGAAGGTAACTCTTCAAAGAAAGTACTTATCCTCTCTAGTATTTATCATGATTCTTAACAAATTGTTTGGCCTTAATTCAATTTAAAGGAGGCTCCAGCATTTTGTTCATGTGCTAAGGGAATCATTTTCTATTAGGGAAAAGTCTGTTTTTCAACCCTGAACTATCACGATAGTCCGATTTTGGCCCTTGAATTACGAAACCGGACATCCTACACCTCCAACTAACGAAATCGTTTGAAAAACAACCCTGGCTCAGCCAAAGGCTGTTTTGCTACAGTAAAATTTCCGAATTTCTGGAATTTCACACCTCTCTCAATTAAATAATAAAGAAAGTATAGTTAATATTGTCTAAAAATCATGATATTTTTTGGGAGGTAGATCAAAATACAAGGAATCTATTTTGGCTAGATGTGCTACAATAGACATAAAGAAATTTGAATTATAAAATTTTAAAAATAGGTAGAATTCAAAATTCCTTGAATTTTTAGGTCAGCTAAACCTATGATAAAAATGCTTTAAAAATATGATAATTCATAATTTTTTATTTATTTTAGTTATGTACTTTTTATTGGCCCAAGTTCTATAGAAAATTCATAAATTAAAATTTGAGGAATCAAATTTGATTCAAATTTGATCATTGCGAAGGAATTCAAAAACTTTCATAAAAACTTGGACCAATAAAAAATACCTTATTAAACTAAATAAAAAATTATGAATTATCATATTTTTATTTCATTTTTATCAAAGGTTTAGCTAACCCAAAAATTCAAGAAATTTTGAATTCTACCCATTTTTAAAATTTTATAATTCAAATTTCATTATGTTTAATGTATCACATCTAGCCAAAATAAATTCCTTGTCTTTTTATCTACCTCCCAAAAAAATATCATGATTTTTAGACAATATTAACTATGCTATCTTTCTTATTTAATTGAGAGAGGTGTGAAATTCCAGAAATTCGAACATGTTACTGTAGTAAACCGCACTCAAAACAGCTTGCTACAGTGCTCGAGGGGTGATTCGGACGTTTTGCCAGTTCGAGGGCAAAACCGAACATGTTTCGTAGTAGGAGGTTGAAAAACGGACTTCTTGACTAGTTCGAGGTTGTAAAATAGACTTATCCCTTTCTATTATGTAAGATTGAACTATAAATTACTTTCAGCAGACGCACACTTACTTAGCACGATCCAATACTGGGCCATGATAGTCAGGTATCCACTTCGAACTGCGTTGCCGCACCGGAGGTGGAGGTGGAGGTGGACCAGCGCCTGGTGGAGCAGAACCCGGTGGCCCAGAACTAGGAGCCGGTGGGCCAGAACCAACATCAGGGCCATATGTGGAGTAACACATCATATTGGGCACGCCAAGCTTCATCTTCGGCAGTGGAGAAGACCTGCTCACATATGTGTAGTTCATGTTGTGCCCCGTAAACCTCCTCACGGCCTCAAGAAGGGCAGGGGTGGGACAGCCTCTTGTGACATTCCTCATACCACTATTCCCCATGCCAAAAACACCCCGAAGAGAATTTCCATGAAGCATATCTGCTATTAACCGCCTTGGCCATGCGTGATAGTATGATCTCCCGGTGCAGGCTGTACGCCCCATAGAGTTCGCAGCACCCATGGCAACTGTAAAATAAATCAAACGATCAAGTTAGTGCAAACTGTATGAAGCTTGCAAATCCAAACTACATTTGTAATAGACAAGCAAAAAACTCCACAACAATATTCACATGCCTTCTACTATATTTCCACATATAAATCTGTCTAATTTCAGTTTATTGTAAAGCTCAAATCCTATCATTCTACTTTTCTCCTCTACTGATAAAGCTCTATCAAGATGTAGATCCCAGTCAGTAAGTTTATCAAAGGCCTAGTTCAATAGTACAGGCTCTGTATAGCTCTCATTTGCAGCTTCCAAAACTAGCAAAACTCTAGTTCACTTATTGATAGGTATCAAGTATCGAAGCGCACTTTTCTACCAGAGTGACCAACACGAAATGGAACATAAAATCAGCAGCAGCTTTAGGGGCGCTCGCAGACCGCTGACGGAGCGCAGTGGAATCGGGATTACCTGCAGACTCGAAAGACGGTTGGGATTCATCTCCCGTGGGATGATTGGGGCGCCTACTCAGCGTGGTCGGGGCGCCGGCGACTGTGCGGCGTGGTCGGGGCACTGCCGCACACCTTGGCCCCGCCTGATAGTATGATCTCCCTGTGCAGGCTGTAGCCCAAAAGAGCTTGCCGCACCCATGACAGCTGTAAAATAAATCAAACGATCAGGTTAGTGCAAACTGTATGAATTGCAAATCCCAACTACAGTTGTAAAGCTTGTTGCTACCATATCTTGTTTTTAGAAAAAGGATTATGAATCCAGCCTCTACATCTGTGGGTGTACACAGCTAATTATTACAAAGTTTACATAGAAAGAAGAGCACAACCCGTCTCTAAAATAGATAAAAAAATAACTGCAAACGATAATTTTGCTTCCACCCTCTCTTGACTAGCTCTATAGTAATGATCTCTATGTTTTTGCTCATCTCGGAGAGTGCGTTCTTAGCGTGCTCGTCACGCTGCAGCTGCGCCCAAAACCGGAACCAGTAAATTCCCCTAAAGATAACTTGCACCATATCTTTATCCTATTTGCCCCAGCTCTGAAGTCAAGCCTTGATCAAACACCTTGTGTGGGCAAATATGGCATTGGTCTTGACATGATGTTTTCAACTAGGGTATTTATGATGTTTGACATGATGTTTTTAACCTTATCATCATGAATCATTGAGTTTGACGTTATTATTTTCTCCCTGGCAGTAACCGAATCCTGGGGCCTAGATGACACCCACACTACCCCCCTTGCGAAACTAGCTCCCAACCTGTAGCCTGGTAGTGCTTCGCCAAAAAGCTACTCATAACAAAGAAAGAAGAATATATAGTATTGTATTGCATGAAGTGGATGAAAAAAAAACAAATTGTAACAGACCCTCTTGAATTGAACACATGAAATTCATATGACCATATTTTGAAGCGATCGCTGAACTATAACCAAAGACAAAACTTTTGGGAAAAATTAAGGAATAAAAGTCACCGCTATCAAAGATGAAAAATGAGAGCGGATGACAAAGCAAAGGTGTGGAACAGTAAACAAAACTGCTGCATCAACAGCCTTGTTTGTGGGTACCAAACCAAATTATTTCGCCACAGTAATATGAATCAGAGAACAGCCAAACAGAGCCACACAAATAATATGCATCATTCAAATTCTTAAATAGACCCAGATTATTTTGCCATAGTAATATGCATCAGGGAGTAGCCAAACAGAGCCACATAAATAATATGCATCATTCAAATTCTTAAATAGACTCAAATGAAGACCAGCAAAGCATCTAATAACCACTACTACAAAAACTGATTAACAGTGACCTTTTATTTGGAGCTATGAGGAGGGCATAGAAAAAAAACTACATCTGTTAATGCCCAGCATTAACAGAGGCGGTCATGTCTTATTAACTGAGGCGGTTAAAGAAACAGCCTCGCACAATCGTGACCGCTCTGTTAATACCACTATTTTTAGAGGCGGGCACATTCCAAAAAACCGCCTCAGTTAATGGGCCGAGCCCAATAAAAAAACCCTAACCCAACCCACTCCAAACAATCTCTCTCTCCCCTAACTCCTTTCTGCTCACTCTCCTTCTCTCCCTCACTGTAAGGAAAATAGCCCCATTAGGCCATTATTTTGTGATTTTGATGATTGAGTAACAACGCAATCAATGTGACTAATAAGTTTGTTAAGTGGACATTAATAGATCCCAGGGATGAAGTAAAAAGGCCAAGTAAAGGCAAACACGAAGAAAGAACTCAAAGAAAAAAATAAAATGGATGAGTTCTGCATTTTCAGTAGGCACCGGATGAACTGACGCCTAGGCACCGGAGTATCCGGTCGGCACCAGATAAACCGACGCAATAGCGTCAGTGCAATTTTGGTGCACTAAAGGAGGCCACGTGGAAGGCCCAGTTGCACCGGATGATCCGACGGTGTCAAAAAGGAGCGTCGGAGTAATCACTGGAGGAATGATCAGAGAGCATGTCAAGCGCATTGAAGAGAAGCCTTCAGCACCGGATGATCCGAAGGTGCACCGGAGCAACGCGTCGGAGTAATGACGTCAGCAGTCTACTGAAGAATCCTTCAGCACCGGATGATCCGACGCGCACTGGATGAACCGACGCCTCGTCATTAGTTTATCCGGTGCCTCCTGTGTCACGTGTCATAACGCCCAACGGCTACCTCAGGGCTCAGCCTGACCGGATGAACCTCAGCCACCCTGTCGGTCTATCCGACGCCGCGCAGAAGGTTGGGTAACGGCTCCCAACGGCTCTCTTCACTTGGTGGCCTATATATATGCCATCCCCCGGCCATTTTGTAGTTGCTGGAGTTCAAGAACATCAAACCCACACCTAAAAATATCTCCAAGCCATCCAAGAGCTTAGTGATCATATCTTTAGCCCTTAGCACATACTTGAGAGTGTTAGTGCTAGGTTAGCTCTTAGTGAGTGAGAAAGCAAGGCCTTGAGCCTTTGTGATGTGATTCTTTGTTGAACCAAGAAGATATCTTGGTGCGCCGGCCCCTTGGAGCTTGGTGGCTCGCCGACACGTCATCGACCCTCCGACTTGGTGTGGAGCGGCGACGACAACCTTTGTGCGGGGGACATGGAGACCCCCATCCTTTGTGGAGAAGCTTCTTAGTGGAACCCGGGATCAAGGTGACCGTAGTTGAGTCCGCGGAAGAGACTTGATTTTCGAGAAGCGATACTCTTAGTGAGTGCTTCAACAATGTGGATGTAGGTGTGCCTTTGTGGCTAATCGAACCACGGGATAAACACCCGCGTCAAGAGTTTGCTTCATTCTATCCCGCTCTTTAAGCTTTCGCATTTCATACTAGCAATTCTTGTTTGTTTTTACTTTCATAGAGTAGTTTCTTGATAGGAAAGACTATAGATTGCTAAACTCTTTTGGGATAGGGGTTTCACACTAGAACAACATTAGTTGCACATATAGATATCATGTTTTAGTTTAAGTTTTGTGCAAACTAGTTAGAGCCATAGGTTAAGGTTTTAAGTTGCCTAATTCATTCCCTCCCCCTCTTAGGCTAGAGCACTGCCCGATCACTTTCACTGACGCGGTGGAACGACGGCGTTCGAGGGGCGGCCGCGCGGCGGGCGGCCGGATCCGACAGCGCCAGGCCCTGATCCTGCGGCCACGGGCGGACGGCATTGGAGAGGCGGCCGCGCGGCAGCGGGCAGCCAGATCCGGCGGCAGTGGGCGGACGGCGGCCGTCGGCGCGGGCAAACGTTAGCAGATTTTTCCTTTTTAATTTTTTTATTCCATCTACTTAGGCGGGCATGTAAACTGCCTCAGATAATATACGATTAACTGTGACGTTATCTCTGAGGCGGTTGAAAAAACCGCCTCAGTATAGATTTGTGTAGTAGTAAACTAAGCATTTGTAACTAAACCTCTAACTACTCTAACCTTTTATAGGAACTAAGACCTAAACTAATTAAACTAAATAGTTAGAGAATCTGCATCATCATCTCTTCCCGACTCTTGAGTGCTTGAATGGCTTCTTTTACATCCCGAGCCTCGTTTGCCTCAGCAAAAATAAGGTCAGCGGCCATCTCCTTCCTCAAGTTGTCAATATCCGCCTGTAATTGGCATCCAAAGAAGTTTGTTCACCGAATTTGTTATACAATAATATGTTCCAGTAAAGAAACAAATTCAGAAGACAAGCCTGTGTAAACTTTCGTACAAGTCTTGAATCACTCCAAAGTTCCATGCATTAGTCTGATACACAATATGTCATTTCCAAATCACTTTTGCTATTATGTAAATTCTGGGGCAAAAATTCAATCATCATGCAACATCATAAACTACCATCCACGAGATTCTTGAAATTAAAGTTCAGTGAGTAATATGGAAAGCTCAACGATGTATCATTCAGAAAAAAACACAACAAGGTGAACTGATATCTTCAGCTGCCTATGTGTTACCTTTGATGATGGATTTTTATTCGACGATCCATTATCACCATCTCAATTGATATCTTCAGCTGCCTCAAGATGAAAGACCAAATCCTTTTCATGTGCAACCTCATTATTGTTATCCATTATGGGGGCGGTGGCTGTAAGGTGAATAGTGTCCACATTCAAAATTTCATATCAGCTTTGCAACATTAGAAATGAGAAAAGGTGTAATGAAGCCCAGCTACCTGATCTGTTCATTCCCAATAGTTATCACAAAATTTCAAACGATTAATTGTTTCTTCATAGCCGGTTCTTTTCAATTAAAGTTTATCTTAAAGAAAGCTTTTGCAATCAATGTTGTCATGAGACATGCTACAATACCCAAAGAAATGACAAGAAGGGGGGGGGGGGGGGGGACAGCATCGAAGTAAATTCATTTTTTTTCCATTCCAGTAATACGATCCCAACCAAAAAAAAACAATGAACATCACACAACCTACCTGCAAAGTAATCTTGTCGTATACTACACTAGTTTAAGTTTCTACATGTGTCATGCCACTTTTAAAATCAGGAAGGGTAGGGAATACATACACAGATGTCCTTGAAGTGCTGCCGCCCTCCCTCCAGTCGACCTCAGGGAAATGCGATGCCGGTGCTAACAGAAGTGGATGCAACCAAGAGAGCAGACGAAGAGCGTCTTCAGGGAGGGTCTGAAACCCGTGACAGAGAGGTGGAGCCGCCGCCGTTGCCCACAAAATCGGATCAGGCTCAGCAAGAAGGACCACTGGAGACAAATGGTGAGGGAGAATTGACAAGGGAGTTCAAACTCCACCGCTACCTGGCTGGAGATCACAGAGTTGGAGACAGAGCTGCCGTCGTCCGTTCGCCTGCGCTCGGCATGGCGAGGAGAAATCGCGAGGGGATGGCGAATGGCGAGGAACAAAACCGTAAGGGAAAGAGGAAGCCGTTGTGCTGCCAACGTTGAGTCGTGGGTACGGGGAGGATGCACAGGGCAGCCGCCGGTGACGAACGAGAAAGGGAAGACACAAGATAACAGATTATTCCGGTTCAGCCCGGGCCACAAAATGCCGAGGTTAGTCTGAATCGCTCTTATGATTATTTTGCAGGTGTTTAACAGTCTGAATCGGTTCACTTGCCCTCGTCAATCTAGTATCAGGTTGTGCTAGGGTCAATCTAGATGCTTTAAATTAAGACCGAGCTACAGCTGCGACAGCAGAACACTCACCTGCACATGAGGGTTGACTGACTACTATTCCGAGACGGCGACTCGTGCTGTTGTCCTCAGAGCAGAGCAGAGGCGTCACGGCTGCCTGCGACGCGAGGGCCGGACCGACCGGTGCGGCGTCCCACGGGGTCGCGACGCGGCCGGGGGCCGTCAAGCGGCGACGGTCGCCGAGGAGAAAACCCAACGGCGGGGAGGGCACGTGCGCCCTCGCCCCGGGTCTGGAACATCCGCCGACCGTGGCGGCTCACGGTCAGCGAAGCAGCCTCGTTTAATTTTTTTTTTCCACCCCCGGCTGCGACTGCGACCAGCACGACGCGGCTGTTAGATTCTTGATGTACTCCAGTCGCTCGCTACATTTTTATTTACCCATCATATGTTTTTTATTCTATACGAAATCTAACTAACATTGACCAAGACCTTGTTTAGTTGAACCCGTAAACTTTTTGAAATAAAATCTTTCCACATTTAAAATATTAAATATTGACTAATTAAAAAACTAATTACAGAATTTATCTGTAAACTACGAGACGAATCTAATGAGTCTAATTAATCTATCATTAGAGCATATGTACTGTAGCAATTTAGTGCCTAATCA
Source organism: Panicum virgatum (assembly GCF_016808335.1). NCBI lineage: Eukaryota > Viridiplantae > Streptophyta > Magnoliopsida > Poales > Poaceae > Panicum > Panicum virgatum. The sequence continues at coordinate 61,552,120 of NC_053146.1, forward strand.
TAGTCTAATTAGACTCATTAGATTCGTCTCGCAATTTACAAACAAACTATGCAATTAATTTTTTATTTCATCTAGATTTAATACTTATGTATATAAGATTCTCTTTCGATGTGATATATTTGGAATTTTGAATTTTACAACTAAACAAGGGCCAAATCTTTGTTCGATTGCCAGCAGCAGCACCAACCGGCTTCTTTCAGTTTATTTCCTCTCATACAAAATACTATTGAATCAGCTGAAATCAGTCGACTTCTAGATCATCCGAAGAAAGTGAATATAGCAACAACTATACTACCCAACAGATGTTAACACATGCTTCGTATGAATTCAATGAAACAAATTTAGTATTATAAATGTTATTATTTCTTTCTATAAATTTGGTCAAAGTTTACCATATTTAACTTAGAACAAACTTAATACGATATGTAAATGAAAATAAAGAGAGTAACAGTGATTCAATTTTGCAGAACTCAATGACTCATCAATGCCACTTTACATGTCATGTAAATAAAATTTTTCATATAAATCCGCCACCGCCGCTGTAATAACAAAAAAAAGGGGGAAATAAAAGCTAATCTACATCAAACGGCATATATTATCAACAATCAGAAAGGCCAAAAAAAAAAAGAAGAGGCGTCATGTCATGGTTTCAGTATTTGCTCCTGCTATTCTACCTCCCATGCAGCTGCGTCATCGACACGGTGCCTATGGAATGGCTCTGCTCGTTCTCGCTCGACTTGCCGGACTCGAGCTCGCGGCCGCGGAGCATCAGGGTGGGCGGCCGCGGGTTGGGGAGGCTCGAGCTATCGCTGCTCAGCATGATAATTACAGTGGGGATGTCGGGACGCTCGTCGGCGTGATCCTGCACGCATAGCAGCGCGATGTGGATGCATCTCAGGACCTGCCGGACTGAGCACGATGCTCGTATCAGCGGATCGATCAGCTCCGTAGCCTTGTCTTCGTTCCACTGTCGCCATGCCTGAGAGAAAAATGGTAGCGAAGTCAGGCATCAAGCACAGAAATAGAATGTCATGCCTGTTCGGTAATGGAATGTGAGCCCCCTAAAAAATATGGTTATTGGACAGGCGATGCACTTACATATCCTGCGATGTTCAGGGAGTCATGACGATAGTGGAAGCTCACAGCCCTCTTTCCTGTGATGATCTCCAAGATCAGGACTCCGAAGCTGTAGACGTCGGACTTCACTGAGAAAATGCCTTCCATCGCGTATTCAGGAGACATGTAGCCACTGCAAAAACAAGATTCAAGTTGTCATAATTAGGTGGCAATGGTGTGGTTACTGTTCTGGTCTATTGAGTTGTGCATACAATGTGCCGACGACACGATTCGTATTGAATTGGTTCTGGTCACCGCCAAAAATCCTTGCCATCCCAAAATCTGATATCTTGGGGTTCATATCTGCGTCCAGGAGGATGTTGCTGGCCTTGAGATCACGGTGGACAACACGTAGCCTTGAGTCCCGGTGGAGATATAGCAGCCCTCTAGCGATGCCTTCAATTATATCAAACCGTTTACTCCAGTCTAGAAGCCCTTGCTTTTCAGGATCTGTCCATCCACAGTCATCACAATTTAATCAGCACATTTGTTGTTCAGATGGGCAATTGAGATACATGGAAAGTGGGGGGAATACGTACTGAACAGGAATGCATCTAGACTTTTGTTAGGCATGTACTCATACACCAAGATCTTCTCTTCATTCTGTATGCAGCATCCTAGTAGTCTTACAAGATTGCGGTGCTGCAACTTTGCAATAAGTATGACCTCATTCTTGAATTCTTCAAGGCCTTGACCTGAATTCCTACAAAGCCTCTTCACGGCTACTTCTTCTCCCCCAGGTAATGTTCCCTGCAGTGGTTCATGATATTCATTATAATTACAGCAATCATTAACACAAAGGTCACTTCTATCTGTGGGAGTTAACATACCATATAGACAGGACCAAATCCTCCTTCTCCAAGCTTGTTGGAGTCACTAAAATTGCTTGTAGCAGCTTTTATGCGGTCCAGGGAGTATACTTTGAGTTCATGGCTTTTTCCATCCTCCACTTCATCATCAAAACGAATAGACTGTGAGATATCTAGCATGGCACTATTCTGCTGGGACCAGGTAGATGACTGCCTTGACCTCCAACTTCTATGCACTGCATCTGCTCAAAAATGATAGTTAACGTCATGCATGCCACTAAGAATTTATATTGAAACTGTCTGCTCACACCTTTTTAGCGAGTTTTTACAACAGCATTAAATGTTTTAATTTTCTAACCTCTGCAAGGCCTGACTAATCGCATATCTAACTATGACACTTGGCCAGAACAGTGACTGATAGTCACCACTTGAAAACTTCATTCTAAAAAGATCATTATCGTAACAAAATGAAGCTTTTTCTATGCTGAATTTTGATGAACCTACGAGCGAAAGATACGATCTGTGTGACCTTGGCTAGAGAATACCTCATATAACTGACAATGTCAAAAAAAAAATTCCATAGAGCAATCACATAGCAAAATTCATGGATTCATCATGATTAATAATAGATTAATAGTCATGAAGGAGATGGCTTGATCCCAAGTCCAAGTCCCAACCACTAGTTTGTTTTATGGTTCACTAAAGCCTCTAATATCTTTGGTGGAAACCATCCAACATGTCTGAACACAATGGTTTATCCTTTATTAGCACAATCATAAGTGTTCCACCCAAAATTTGATTAATTTTCGACATTCAAAATATTTGTAGATGAACAGTAGTGAGCGCCCATAGGGATTTCTCCACATGAATGATATGTAAAATGGAACCTTACCTTTAATATTTCTGCCACGCTTCCACCACAGAACAAGGCAAGCTAACAAAACAAAAAGAACCACGGCAGATATTATCGTGGCTATTCTCCAAACGGCGTGATGTACTCCTGCTTATCAAGGACAGAAAAAACTGGCATAAACATAAAATTTTAAAGTGTTGAATATAGAAAGAGTAAAATACACGAGCAGTTCTTAAACTTGTCCTGCGGTGTCATCTAAGGTCCCTAAACTCTTAAGACACATCTAAGTCTCTAAACTTGTTAAGTGTGCCACTTGAAGTCAAAAACACCATAATCAGCACAAACTTACCAATGTGGCAAACAAACATCACCTCATGTGGCATTACACGATAGTAGGCAATGACCATGAGGATGTAGTAGAGGCTGGGGATCTCTCTCAGGCTTCAAGCTAGAATGCCACATGTGTAAATTGTAATTACTTGCCAGTTGGGTTGATTTAGTCCTAAAGTGACACACTTAACAAATTTTGGGACCTAGGTGTATATTTTAATAGTATAGGGACCTATACGACACCATGAGACCAGTTTAAAGACAGCAGTGCATTTTTTTAAGGGTCATCATCATTACTTACGTAACTCAGAAGCAGGAAGCTTCAGGTTTAGGGTATATGCCCCAGTCGGCAACTCATGGAGGTCAATTAGTTTGTCACCCCAGACTAGACACCCTGTTGTAGTTGTGTGAACATAGGCACCACATGAGCAGTTGTTCAAGCAGGCATTTTTGCACCCTGTCTCATCCGCCACTGTAGACATCCAATATGAGAAATCAGGCCACTTTATATTTCCAATAGGAAGAAATCCATCCCCAGGTTGGTTGACCTGGCAACCGAGAGGTGGGTTCCTGGTGCAGCCTTCACTCCAGTTTCCTGCATTCCACTGGTCCCACAACTTCGGCTGAAAACCTATTGATATAAATCAAAATTTTAAAGTCAGACTGTAGTTGATATTTAGTTTGCAAGCATGTAGGAAAAAAAATTAGGTGTCAAGATGAAAAGACTCCATGTATTCCTGTACTAGGGTTTCTAACTGAAGTTGTATACTAAATTGTTCTGAATGATTAGGGAACAAAAATGAAAGCAAATGCGTCAAGGACCCCTTTTAAATGAACAATTTTTAAAAGGTAGGAATATGTAGCTATATCAATATGGTGTTATATAAGAACCTTTCAATTGAGAAAAAAACTAATGTTTTGATGCAGGAAATTAGCATGAACCAATGCAATTTTTGCAGGACAGCTAGATAATTCACATGTTCCACTTCAAGCTCTAATTCCCCACACCATCAAAATTGGAAACTGCAAACCTATTTTGGTTGCAGGGCACCTTAATATATTATCCAAAAAATATATTTGTAGTCTAAATATTTTTCGAAGACAAACCTTTCAGGCAGGTGCATTTTGCCTTGCCATCTTGCCCCACGGTACATTTCGCATTTGGACCACATGCAGCATAGTATTCGCACACATTTGATGGTTGCAACCAGACAGTCTCCCACTCTTGTGATGACTTCTTAACCATGTAGCAGATGTCTGTGCCATTTGGCAGAACAACAAACCTCTGCAGAGATGTGTTGGTTGCAGTGTATGTGTAGTGTAGTCCTAAGTCTCGATCATTTGACATTGAGTACCCACTCAGGTAGAGTGGCCTCCATGGAATCCCAATAAAATTCACCCCATTCCATTGTCCTGATCTGATAAAGGATTCAAATCAAGTTATGCTATATCATGCAAAGATATATTCAAGTAGCTACGCTGCTATTAGAAGCTACTGCCTGTGCTGGGCAAGTGCCACGTCATTTCTCTTCCCAGCTTCTGTTATTTTCGATGGCAGCTATCATTTCGGTATCAATCAGGCTATTCAACACAAAGGTATCAGGGCTTCATGTGGAAACTTGGCACTAATAGCTACCATGATAACTTCCTTCTTTCAGATTTGTCCAAATGCCCTTCTAATAACATGTAAGAACAACAGTATTTCAAATCTATGGAACTTGAGCTACAGTATAGCACAGGTACAATCCTGACCAAAAGTGGGGGAGGGGGTGGCAAACTCACAACTCTATCAAGAAACTGTGGTTTGACGTTTTCAAATGACTAACCAATCAGGACTGATTAGCCAGTCCTCACCAGCAACGAACTACAAGTGAGAGGTAACATTTCTCCAAAGAAAATATACTTGTTTGCGATTGAGAAGTTCGTGGGTTCCTGAAGTAACACCGCATCTAGACGCTCATCTAGGTAGCACTGCTTCTTTCCGATGCACCGCATGGATTTTGCACCGCATGGTTTGAACAATTCAGTCAACAATGGTATGGATATGTGTGTTTTTAAAAGCACTGGAATCAAACGTGTCAAATTTGCTGTGGCAATTCAGGGATCCAGAAACTTTGTAATGGCAGATTGAAGTTTTCCTTCTCCAAACGGCTAGTTTCAATCCTTTCCGTGCTCTTATTATATAATAAAACAAAGCTAAGAAAGAAATCTTTGGTACGAGTATCACCCATGAAAGGGAGATGCTCGAAATTCCCTACCACCAACTGGGAATAGCCAACAGCTGGAGGTGCTTGCCAGTTGCCACAGACCGAAGCAACTAGCACGGGGGATTATAGCAACAAAAAATACAAGCAAACTAGGCTACTGACCAATCTTTACTACCTGAATTTGAACAGTTTTTTTAGGAAATTTGAACAAAAATTCCTAAACAAAGATCATGGGTTGCCCCCGAGCATGAACCACAACGAAGGCATATCCTAATAAATCCAGAAGTTCCAGAGTCAGACGGTGACAGAACACAACCACCAACAGCTAGTACAGTACTGCAGTGAGCTAACAACTCTGAGCTAGTCGATGGCCTAATTGTAAGTTGTTGCCCAAATCAAATTTAGTAATGATTCTCCAGGGAGCCCGAGTAGCCACTAGCCAGTACAGCCCCAAAAAAGAAGGGTGAGAACTAAGAATTATTCTGAGAAGTAAGGGAGAAAGAAGCGGACCTCCAATAGATGTCATTGCCGTCTCTCCAGATGTATGCCTGGCCGGAGCCTGCCGGGTCGAGGCCGAGCGCGTAGCGCCCCGGCGCCGGGTCCGTGTCGCTGGCCCACGACGTGAACAGCATCCGCTCATTGGAGCCCGCCCAGCCGGGCGGCCCCGGCGCCCGCACGGCGATTTGCATCCCGGACAGGATGGTGTCCGTCGGGTGCCAGAAGCTGTCCCACGACAGCGTCCCGTCGTCGCTGCGCACCTGGAGGCTGCCGGAGTCCTCGATAGACGCGTAGTAGCCCCCGCGCGGCGCGGCCCGCGAGGTGTTGGAGGACCAGAGCAGCGGCGGCGCGGCCGTCCCGTTGGCCGCCGTGCCGTCGAGGACCTGGAGCTCGCCGGTGTCCGTGAGCGCGAGCGACGGCGCCGCCGAGGTGGCGGGCGCGGCGCGGTTGGCGACCCAGACGACGGTCCTCGGCGCGATGCCGCGGTACCAGATGCCGAGGTAGAGGCGGGAGGGCTGCTTGGGGTCCGGCGGGAAGAAGCCCACCTCGAACACCCCCTCCGGCGTGGACACCAGCGTCTCCGGCGCCGACAGCGACTTCCCCTGCTGCAGCGTGTCCGCCGCCTCCGCCGCCACGCAGCACAGCCACGCGAGGAGCAGGATGAGGAGCCGAGGAGAGGAGGCCATGGAGGGGAAACGGAACACTCCTCCTCCGCCCCCTACCTCCAGAGCACCAACCACTCCACTCTCGGAGAGGGAAAGCGAGCGAGGAGAGAGAAAGACTGTGCCTTTAATGGTGAGAAGGGAAGGGCGTGGTGGATTTGTTTACTGGGGGCGTGTCGCTGCAGGTGGGAGTGACACTGAATTAATTAGTGCGGTTAAGCATGTGGCTTTGCTTTCGGTTTAGCTTCAGTGCGAGGCGTGGCAGTGAGCGAGACTGTGATAGCGAGAGACCGCCAGAGCTGGGCGTCGAGAGTATTGTTAGCGGCCAGGCCAGGCCGCCAGGGCGGAAAGGGCGGCCAGGCCAGGCCGCCAGGGCGGAAAGGGCGGCCAGCTCGCGCGCGCTCCGGCGAGGCGAGCTCGATCGGGGCGTCGGCCGGCGAGTGGCCCGGCGCGTCGGTTGATGCGGACCGGCGGTGGGAATGGAATGTGGTTCGAATGAAGAAACGCTTTGATGGATTGGAGAACTGGCCTGCCCGGCTGTGATCGTGTACTGAATTGATGCTTTTAATGGCAAGAACGATGGGGCCTTGTGTCCTCACTCTTCACGTTTTTTTTTGGGGGGGGGGCACAGTATTTGGCCATGGAAAGAGTGTGCAAAATGTGAAATATTTGGCCAGGAAAGAGTGCAAGCAAAACTGTCGAGTCTCGGAAGCAACAAGAAACATACTGCCAGGTTCGCTGCCTCTGCCTGAATGTGCTCGGTCGATGCGACATTCTGCTTGCACTACCTACCACTCAACATTCATGTACAGTGTACGCTGCTGCCTGTTCCTGGGAGCACGAGCAAGGACGACATCGTACAGTATATCCAAAGACCGCCGACACGGGAGATTTGATGATGGTAATGATCGTGACTCTGGTTACTCACGTCTCTGCATCGTGCAGTGTAATCGCGGCCAAGAACTGCAGCCAGCCGTATTCGAGAAAAAAAAAAGGAACTGCAGCCAGCCAAATGCCCAGATGAGTCATCGAAACCTCAAGACGGTGTAGCAGCATGATTTTTGTCGCTGGAGCCGATCCATCGGCGGACTGGGCGACGACCCAATCCACCGTCGGCATGGGCTGTGAAGAGACGAGCAGCGGCGCGAGCGGCGCGAGCGGCTTGAGCACTTTATTAATTTTCGAGATGTTTCATAGGATGGATGGATGGATGGAAAGAGAGAAGAAACTTGCGGCAGCAGAAGAAAATGGCGACTCGATCATTTGGTTGGTCGGCAGCAGAAGAAAATGGCGACTCGATCATTTGGTCGTCCCATTTCGTCTGGGTTGAGAATGACAAGCACAACGCGAGGAGAGCTGCCGTTAGTCGTTGGTCTAAGGATTGAAAATGACGACGGCTCTAGCTATTGCTGTCCAGCGACAGCCCAAGTTTTTCCTTTTTCTTTTTTTCTAGCGGCAACGGTAGAAAAGTCCTAAACGCACATGTAGTGCAGCAGCGTGCAGACCTTGAAAATGAATCAATTAATCATCTGTTTTTCGACTGCTCTATGGCAAGATATGTGTGGAGTTTGGTTGCATATGTGGTGGGTGCAGACTCCAGACCTTGCTCTTTTGATCAATTTTGGGTTTGGGCGAAACGGTTTCTTCCTCTAGGAGGAAAATTTTTATATGTTGGGCTAGCAGCGATCTGCTGGGCCTTGTGGAGAATGAGAAATACAATTCATTTTGATAAAAAAAGTTGTTCGATCTCCTACTGAGATCATTTGCTTAGCTTCCTCGTTCATTTTTTATTGGGCAGAGTTGCAGATGGAAGAAGATAAAGCGAAGTTGGAGGCTGGTGCTGAAGCTCTCGAGAAGGCCGCGTTATCATTCCATCCGCAAGAGGCGCAAGCAGAAGATGCCGGGGTGGTCTTGCTTCACTGATGGCCTGGCTGTCTCTCTTTTTCCCAGCTTGTCAGCGGTGGTGTGTTTGGTTCCTGTCTGGAAATCGCTCTGGAGTTTTTTTTTTTTTTTGGCTTCTGTTCGCTGGTCCTTGTTGCTGGATTGGCAGTACTTTGAACTGCGAGGTGTTACTCTTGGCGAGTATGTTGCTACTTAAGTGGAAAACTCTGTAATTTCGTTGCTCTAAGTAATGAAATTCGGGCATGGACCCATGTTGGAAAAAGTGCAGCAGCGTGCAGGAGAAGATGCGTCTCAATTCTGAAATATCCAGCCGCCCGTGCCACCTCAGCCGCGTCATCTTGGACGGCGATCTACGGGCAACGAGTGTGGAGGAGGATGAAGCAAGAGGGGTGGACGACGGGTTGCAGAGTGGGAGACAGATTCAGAGAAAGGAGACCGGATGGCCAGCAGCGAACGTAAACATTGGGCACTGAGGTCGAACGATGCCAATTGCCAAAGGTCGAAGCAGCGGGGGCGCCGCGTCGTGTTCAAGAAGGGAGAAGGGGTGGATGCGATGCGCCGCACAGATGGTGTGACGCGCCATTACTTGTATGTTGTGGCACGCGAGAATTTGCACACGTGAAAGCCATCATGTTTTTGATAAGTGGATGGCACAGGCAGGCATACGGAACCCATGTTTTAAGGGCCGGCCCTGACGTGCAGGAACATGACCTCAAACACAACAAAGTGGTCTTTGGCTTCTCTGAACAGCGCAAAAGGGGGTAGTGGTTGATGTGTGCGAAACACATACAGTAGTCAGTAGCTTTTTGCTGTACCAGGGTACACTCATCGGTCATGTTCCGGGGAATGATCAGTGTGGAGTACGCCTCTGCGGACATGGAAAGGCAACTGGGTTCAATGATGGATGGCGTCCTTTTCTTCTTGGGGCCGGAAGTGTTCGAGCTCCAGCGGGGTCTCTCATCTGTCGGAGCAGGAAACTTGCGCGGGTGATTGTCGAGTAGGACAACACTGTCTGCGGCCAAGCGTGAGCTACTGAGCCGTAAATAAATCTCCCAGGCGTCAGATCAGAATCGCATTTTCTTGCCCGTAGTTGGATTGGATGTAACATTCTGATCAGAATGCCATTTCGCACGCACCACCTCTCCCTGAAAACGGGGATCATTTTCATATCCAAAGACTACAGCTGCATAAACATTTCGCAAGCCAACATCTAGCGGACCCGACCCGATGACCGATCAGTCCAACCACCCTACTAGATCCAAATTGAACGAGTTGACTCACGCCTCCGCGTCACGAATCACGACCCCTGATGCCCAGCCGGATCACATAGACAAATCACAAAACTGGTGACTGATCTTCTACCACGGCGTCGCCACTGAGCTCAGCATCAGAGACGGTAACAACCCCGAGCGGTGAGCCGGTGACTGGGAAACGCGGGGGCACCTTTGTCGTTCGGAATTGTCCTTGGGACTGGAGAAGAAATGGAGCAAATAACAAAAAAAAAAGAGGTCATATTCGGTCCGTGATTGGTCCAAGAGTTGAAAACGACGACGAGGATTGGGACTTGGGCCGTGTTTAGATGTGTAAAGACAAAACGCAAAAAGTTTTTATAAATTGCTTGCATGGTGTACTAAATGTAGTAAAAAAATAAATCGTATTACACAAATAGACTGTAAATCGTGAGATGAATCTAATGAGCCTAATTAATTTATTATTAGAGCATGTTACTGTAGCACTACTGTAGCAATTTAGCGTCTAATTAGATCCTAATTAGACTCATTAGATTCGCCTCGTAGTTTACAGACGAGATCTGTAATTAATTTTATAATTAGTCTATATTTAGTACTTCAAATGTTGAAGATTCTCTTACAAAAACACAAAATGAACTAAACACACCCTTGATATGGCTTGTGACAGACAACCGAAATTCTTAACGCCGCCGGGCGAGTACAAATGCACATGGAGTGAGGCACAAGATGCGACCCAAATAGTAGTGCTGGCTAACAAAAAGGGCCCACGCCGCATCCCGGCAACGTGTGCGGGATGATGATAATGATGATTAGTCAATACACGGCAGGTGGCTCAAATTAAAGGGAGGGAAAAACGGCTAAAAAGGGTGGTGCGCAGCGACAGACCGATCATCTCGTCACGAAAGGTTCGTGACAAGCTGAGCTGGAAAACGAGCAGCTTACAAGAAAAATCCCTCTAACACGGAGGGGGGAACTGTGAGTTGTTCACCTTTCCAAAAAAAAAAACTGTGAGTTGTTCACCTAAATATTCACGGAATTGCAACAAGTTGTAACCGGCAGGATCAGCGGGTGAACCGTACAAAAGAACAGACACGCTACCAAAGAGTAATAAGAAATCCTCTGTTCAAGAATCAAGACATTTCTAGAACCGGGCATTTCTTAGCAGCTGGGCATCATCCGTTGCAGTAAGCCATGCATGTGATTTGGTAGGATCCTCAACTGACACGGGGGTAAAAAACGAAAACTGCACTGCCAGGCACATCCAAACTAGAGCATGTTTCAAAGAATCGGAATCACCACTTACGAACCCAAAAAAAAAAGTCCAAACCAACCTAAATTTCAAGACTAAAAACCCACTACCTTTTTTTCATCATCATTGCGACGAGGAAAGCACAAAAATAATCCAGCACAAATCCACTCTAGATGGGCCCAACCACAACTTTCCATGTCATTGAAAGGTGATCTGAATGAGAGAAGATTCCGTGGCGTAGCTTAGGTCCTAATGGCAGACAAATCCAACCACGGTAAAAGGAAGGATTTATGTTTTGGAAAAACAACAGAAATTTCCTCAGGACATGATATCGGCACAAGCACATCAAATGATTCACAAACACTGCGTTCTGCTGGCTGGTGCTGGAATATTGTGAGAGGAAATTACTGCTGGCTGGCTCATGCTGGAGGCTAATGCTGGAATGTTATGAGAGGAAAATACTGTTGGCTGATGCTGGAGCAGAACAGAGTGAAAATCTACCGGAGTTACTTTCAACTCGAATAAAGCAGAGCAAAAGGGGAAAAAAGGTGCAATGATGACTAGTTGATTCTATAGAAATGGTTAAGCTGTGACTTTCATCAGAAACAGGTAGTGCAATGTGAAGAAAGTACAAAGTTTTTCAACCACAAATATCACCAGGCAGTCAAATAGTCAAACAAGCTACGTGAACAAAGGCAACTGAAGATACAAACAACGTGAAAGCAAAGATAGACATAGACATGGGCAATGAAAGTTCAACACCACATGCACTTCCCAGCTAGCACCCAGCCAACAGTAGAACCTTTACATGCTGTGGAAGGAAAGGACAAGAATTAGAGACTGAGCCAAAAAAAAAAGTGAAGGAAGTTATTTCAGCAAACATATGGCAAACAGGAACTTTGGTGGTTTTGAAATCACCCCAAAGTTCGAGGTAGCTACCACAAAATAACCAGGGACAGGTTGGAGGCTGGGATGCCATAGAACCATCATTATACTGAAACTCTTGTCAAATGACACAAAGTTGGTCAAACAAAAGGGAGCTAAGTTACTAATAAAAGTATCAAGGCTGACTCTCGACTCTATGTAATAAGTTTGGCATATATTAATATAACATTTGCCCTGGTATCCAAGTTTGCCAATTGTAGCTGTAGTCTTTGGATATGAAAATGATCAATAGGTAGATCACCGTTTGACGATTGTTAATATCGTCAAACTTAACAATTGTGGCTCTGGGCAATTGTTAGCTATCGTCAAACTTCACAAGTTATAGTAGATACTTCATTTAAACAGCGTCATTTAGCCTGCACCTCTACCTACATCACCTCAAGCCAAAAGAAAAAAGATATAATAATTTCTATCACATTTAAGTTGAAAATAGTACGAAATAATGGATGTAATATTTTAGTGCAGCAGATTCAAAAGAGATGTACAGCAGATTCAACAAGTATAGGAACTACTCTTTAGAAAGTTGAAACCTATCAAACAGACATGACAAACCATATGGAGATTTTCCTTTGTTCAGTGCTAACCTGGATCCAAGTGCACTTCACTTCACAATTCATCAACACAATCAAGTATCTGCAGAAACATAAATTCAAGGTATAACCATAATTAAGCACTCAGTACATTGACATGATAGTTGCAAACGAATTTCATCATGGAACCCACCATAAAGATCACTACTAAATCACTAATAACGACACAGGCATGCTCAAATCAAGAAAACTCTTAATAGTTTTAGGGTTTCCAAGTAGTAACTCATCTATGCTACAGGCATAAACTACATCATTTTGAACAGCAATATGGATTCACACCTCAATTAGCCCATAAAGCTATTAATGAAACACGAAGGTATGATACAGCATGTCATGTATGTAACACAGAACATAGATCTCTCTCTTTTCTCTCTCAACAGCACAGAACATACTTCCTCATTGAAGGATGTTCCTATTGTTTACTACTAGTTACCTAATCACAAATACTAAATGACATGACACGACTATTTCTGTAAAACTAAACCACCCAAGCAGAGCATGTGTTGATACATGGTATGCAGCTATGGTTTATCCCCATTTCAGCTGAAGCCAGAGCCAAACAGGGGAGGTATTTTGGGGCATAAGCTGCAGACCTATAAGAGGGGAGCAGGTGAGTTAGCATAGCTTCAGATACTATAGGGTAGGCTTACAGCCTACTCAATGGATAATGGGAAGACAAATTCCTTTACATGAGACATTCTAAGTTCAATGATTGATTAGTTGCACAAGCCAAACAAAAAGGCAACATTTTGTGGTCAGCTGCTGTGGTGCCCAGTCGCATCCATATCGGACCAGAGGAAAAACCAAGAGCAGGCATCCTGGAATAGATGGGCATGAAAGCTGGCACTTAGTTGGCTGTGATCTGCAGACTGCAAGGGGGCCTTCGTACTCATGCTTATAGAGGAGACCAAGAAAGAAGATCAGATTGATCACAACATAGTAGAATTGCCTTCAATGGGATATGCATTTTCTGTAACATAAGCAAACCTCTAGTTTGTAACTTGTAGTATCCAATATTAAGAGTTTTCATTGACAATAGTAGGAGACAAACAATGTCTTGGTTTCATTTCAAGGGATAGATAGCAGGAGAGTTAGCATAGCACGAGAAGCTGTAGGGTAGGCTTATTATTGCTCACTTAATAGATTAGGGCAAGACGTATTTGTTGACACGATATATTTGAGTTCAATGGTCGATTGGATGCACAAGACAAACAAAAGGCAACATGTGGTTGTCTCCACCTTGAACTAAAGAAAATACTAGGTAGGGAAATCCAGGTATAGATGGCTAGGCAGAATCTGGTACTTATGCTGTAATCTGGAGACTGTATAAGGCATTCACATTCAGGAAAATACAGGAGACCAAGAAGCTGTGATCTGGAGACTGTATATGGTACTCACTGACAATAATAATTTCTGGGTTAGTATATAACAGACACTAAATCTAGTTCTGTTTACCAGAAAACTTTTAGATCTGCAATTCTGCATTACACTACTACAAGGTCAGATACACAAATAGCAAGAAAAGTGTTGGTGTAGGAGAAGCTATAAGAAGATCTGAAGATGTTGAGAATGATGTCCTATCTCCTAAGTTCTTTCTGCGTTTACACTTCATGTGATCTCAGTAGGCTAACTAATATGGTACACCAAAACTTGTCGGAAAGAGATCTGGCAAATCTACCAATGAAAACTGATTCTAGTGCTTCCAGTCAAATGTCCTAAAAGGTGAAGAATAAACATAAAGTACTATTAACTGAGGATAAACTGCCTTTCTGCCAGAGGACAAAATTAAACTTCCAGAATTAATTGCTTCCATAATACATATTTTAAAAGAAAAATGAAAGGAATATTGACAGGCAAGTGGAATACTAAATGGTCTGTATTCTAGATCCATCAATAGAAAATGTGAAGCAAAAAGAACAGCCATGTAATACAAATGTGAAGAAATGAGAATAGACATGCATGTATTGTGAACGTACATGTAAAATTGTGCATGACAAAAACGAGCCCTATAACCAAAAACCTATTGACATTATACTAGCTTGCACCAGCAAACTTCAAACAGTGAAGTTACACAATAATTCTATGTTACCAGGCAAAAGTGGACTGTGGACTTGCTAAAAGGTAACTAACCAAATACAGTCCATATTGCAGAGGAATGTAATGTGTGAAAGCTATTCACTGCAATCGATGCTAATATTCACTTTGCAGTGAATACATAGCTGTATGCACGATGCAGAATAACCTACAGTTTGCAAGTTCCAACTAATTGATTACGAATTTCTCGTGCACATTACATTGTTGCTAGGCCTGTTGTGAGTCTATTTTGGCACATTTCCAATGGATGTTTAGGCAAGGCACTAACACACGCACGAATGCACGATATATAGGACAACTAAATCAAGTAAACGTACTAAATCAGTTACCCTTGTGCTCCTCAGTAGCATCATGGTACTCGGCATCCTCCTCGGGCACAGGGTGCAGCACATCCTCCGCACCCACCGCTGACGACAGGCCACCAGCCTCCCCATCCTCCGAGGAGCCTTCGTCAGGGAAGCGCACCACCACGACGGGGCAGACACAGTGGTGGACACAGTAGTCGCTGACGCTACCGAGCCTCCCCTTGCTGGTCCTCCGCGAGGCGCCGAAGCCCTTGCTCCCCATGATGACCGCGCTGAGCCCGAGCCTCTCGACCTCGAGGCAGAGGCGCTCCTTCATGTCGTGGTCCTTGACGATGTGGATCTTATAGGGGATGCCCGCGTCCTTGAGCGGCCTGGCGAGGTCGTCGGCCTTGGAGGCCGTGAAGGCGTCGTAGTCATCCTCCATCCTGCGCGCGGCGGCCTCGTCGTCGTCGTCGCCCTCGTCGCCGTCTCTAGGGTTGGGGAGGGAGACGTCGACGGCGCCCCAGTCGGCGCCGTAGAGCACGGAGGTGGGGCGCACGTGGAGCAAGACGACGGCGTCCCCGGGGCGAAGGTAGTTGGCGACGGCCCAGCGCACGGCGTAGGCGGATTCGTCGGAGAGGTCGACGGCGATGGCGATGCGGCGGTGGGCGGAGCCCGAGGGCAGCGCGGCCGCCGCCGCGGAGAAGAAGACCCCCGGGGACTCGGGCTGGAGCGAGGCCGGCGGGGGCGGACGCGGGGTCGGCGCCTTCACCGGCGGCGGCGGCGCCGCCAGCGGCAGGTCGACGGAGGAAGGGGGCGCTGGGGCCTGCATCGCGGGATCTCCGATCGCAAGGGAGGGGAGGGGAGGGGAGGGGAGAGCTAGCTTTGGGGGTTGCTTAGTGGGGACTGGGGAGGGAGGGGAGAAGGTACTGGAAGGAATGGAAGACTTGGAGGAAGGCGTCAAGCGGAAGTCTGAACATGGGGTAAACTTGTCAGGAGCTGGACGAGGAGTTGGATATGACAAATAAAATGGAGTTTCGTCCAACAAACATCGTGAATGAAAGGTTTTTCATAAAAATAGTGTGAATGGATTGAAACTTTCATTCAAAGGGGTCGTGTGGGCATAAAAATTAATGATCAAATAGGACAAAATTTTCAAAATTTGAAAGGTTCAAGACAAGGAGATCCGTTATCACCTATTCTGTTTAATATTGTTGAATATATGTTAGTAATATTAATAAATCAAGTCAAGGAAGAGGGTCTGCTTACTGGGATTGTTCCTCATCTCGTAGATGGTGGCTTGTCTATTTTGCAGTATGCTGACGACACCATTTTATTTATGGACCATGATATTGAAAAAGCTACTAATATGAAAATGATATTATGTGCTTTTGAGCAATTATCTGGGCTTAAAATTAACTTTCACAAAAGCGAAATTTTTTGTTTTGGACAAACTAAGGAGATGGAACACCATTACTCGCAATTGTTTGGTTGTCAATTTGGGATGTATCCTTTTAGATACCTTGGCATACCAATACATTTTAGGAAACTCAGAAATGCAGATTGGCGGATCGTGGAGGAAAAATTTGAGAAAAAACTTAGTAGTTGGAAAGGAAAACATATGTCGGTCGGTGGACGTTTGGTTCTAATAAATTCAGTCTTAACTAGCCTAGCGATGTTTATGTTATCCTTTTTCGAAGTACCGAAACAGGTACTTGAAAGATTAGACTATTATCGATCAATATTCTTTTGGCAATAAGAACATAAAAAAATATAAATTAGCCAAATGAAATATCTTATGTCAACCTAAAGAAGTCGGGGGTTAGGCATTAAGAACCTCGATATACAAAACAAATGTTTGGTGAGTAAATGGTTGTTTAAGCTCATTAATGAGGAGGGTATTTGGCAGAGCTTATTAAGAAAGAAGTACTTAAAGAACGAGACTGTTGCTCAAGTTCAAAAGAAACCAGGGAACTCTCAATTTTGGGCAGTCTTACACTTAGACAGCAATACCCTTCTTTTTTTAATATTGTGCGGAAAAAACATGCAACGGTAGCATCAGTCTTTGATCGAGTACCTCTTAACGTGTCCTTTAGACGAACGTTGATAGGTCACAATCAGTATTTATGGCATGATTTGGTTGCTCGCATTAGTCATGTTCAGTTAAATAATAATGCTGATGCCTTTTGTTGGAATCTGACTCAAGCCGGTACGTTCACCGTTAGCTCAATGTATAATGCACTTATTAGCAATGGTAATGTACAGTTTGACAAACATCTGTAGAAATTAAAGATGCCCCTGAAGATTAAAATTTTTATGTGGTACCTAAAAGGAGGTGTTATCCTTACTAAAGATAATTTAATAAGAAGGAACTCGAATGGTAACAAATTGTGCTGCTTTTGCTCTAGTGATGAAACTATTCAACACCTCTTTTTTGACTGTCATGTGGCCAAATTCCTTTGGCGAGTTGTACAATATATCTTTGATTTAAGTCCACCTCAAAGTATTACTCATTTATTTGGTAATTGGCTTAGAAGTGTGGGAATCAAGTTAAAAAGAAAACTGCTAACAGGAGCATCTGCTTTATGTTGGGCTATCTGGCTTATTAGGAATGACATAGTGTCTGACAGATCACCATCTAAAACTTATATGCAGGTACTTTACCGGGGCACACACTGACTCAGTCTATGGACTCTGTTACAAAGGTGTGATGAAGACAAGGTAGAGCTACAGGAGGCGTGTCGAACCATGGAGGTTCTGGTCATGCAGATCTTTACCAACCATGGTTGGAAGTTTAGTAATAGAATTTGCTCTTAATAAGTGCTTTCATCAAACTATTGGCTGGCTGCAAACTTTCTGCTTAGTCATGTGTGAGTGATCGCAGTCCTTCGGGCTGCAAACTTTGTTTTGGCTGTAGCCTCTCTAGGGTCAAAGCCGGGTACTATTTCCATTATCTAAAAAACAGGCTCTTCAAATCCAATACTCGCTATACAGCTCGCTACCTAGTTCCCTCCGCTCGCTTTGTTTCCAGATCGAGGTCAGCTCGCCATCCACTCCAACCGGTCCCCGCGCACCCTCCCAAGCAGCTTGTGGAGCTTGCGGAGAAGGGAGGGAGGGTCACCGGCGCGGCGGAGCGGCGGCGGAGGTGGCGCACAGAAGCGGAGATGGCATGCGGCAGTGGCGTAGCCGGCGCGCGGCGGCGGAGCGGAGCTGGAGGTGGCGCACGGCAGTGGCGAAGTGGGTGTGCGGCGGCAGAGGGCAGCTGGAGGTGGCGCGCAGCGACGGAGCCGGCGCGCAGTGGCAGAGCGGTGCTGGAGAAGGCGAGTGGCGACGACGGAGGTGGTGCGCGGCGGCGTAGCGGAGCTGGCGGTGGCGCGCGGCAGCGGAGATGGGGTGCAGCGGCGGAGATGGGGTGCGGCAGCGGCGGAGCGCATGGCTGTGGAGCGGTGCTGGAGAAGGCGCGCGGCGGCGGCGGAACTGGTGCGCGGCGGAGAGGGATCGAGGCGGCAGAGCCACAGAGATGGCCTGAGGTGAAGAAAGGAAGAAGATAAGAGAGAAGTGAATGACAGGTGGGGCCCACTGGTAGAGTAGAATATGGAGAGTCCAGTTATAGAGTCTGTTGGGAAGCTTGGCATTTTTGGAATCTTTTTATTGTTTAGGTAGCCTTCAAATCTCTAAATTTAACTAAAGCTATTGCTAGTCTCTTGGAGTTGCTCTAAGGACAGCGTTTGGACAGGTCTGAGTCTCTGAAACTCTGAAGATCCAACGGCTCGGATTAACTTTGTGACTGCCTGTTCGTTATCTAGTTTTTTCAGTGCCTTTCTTTTTCCTCCATTTTATGAGAAGCTTTCTTTTTCCTGCTTAGTAGTAGTAAGAGAAATGCCATTGTTGTCTTGATTTCATCTATAATTGATAAACCCTTTCATACAGAAATTTTTGGGGAAAAAATGGCATGTTTTCAGAAATATTGTTAGGGAGAGTCAAATACTATCCATAACCATCTCATTATTGAGTACCAACGGTGTTGGTTCAAAAAAAAAAAAGAGTACAACGGTGCAGAATCCAGCTAACGCGTGGCACTGACATGGCAAATAGTAGGCGACCTTTGATAGTAGAACGGAGACAGACCATGCCACTATTGTGCGAATAAGGACTTAGCCGGCCCCACAGGCATGGACCCTCATAGCCATACTCGCTGTGTCTTAAAATAAATGCACTTCTAGAGCGGAGATCAATATTAGTGTCACTATAAAGATATAATGATTGTATCTTGGAAAGATATAAAATAGAAAAGACAATTAGAACTAGGTTATCTCATTCATACTCAGATGTACTTTTATTTTGAGATAAATTTTAAACTCTAGAAGTGCATTTATTTTGGCTGAAGTGAGTAAATCATAACTGCACTGATCGTAACAAAATGTCCTCTTTTTTAAAAGGAAAACAAAACTTCAGACATAGCATGGAGATTTGGAAATCTCTGACCACAGACAGCAAGCATTCGCTGCCGAGTTCTCTCTACTTCTAGACCTTCTCTGATGGACACCATCACCATGATGCTGGTTTGTTCTGAATTTGAGCTAAACAGAGTTTGGGGGGGGGGGGGGGGGGGGGGGGGGGGGTATCCTGCTGCACATGATCAGCTGCAACTTGCAAGGCCGTTACGATAAGGCCCAGTAATCATAACGCTTCAAAGAGGACCACGATTCGGGATCTTTTCTGGGGTCAAAAAGTGAGCAGGCCAATGAGGCTATGAGCACCCAGTCCAGCCTGCAGTTAGGTCTCATGCAGACTTCAGGTTCAGGCTGCACTTTGTTTCGGTTGCAAGGAACATTCTGGTAAGGGCTTTGCAATAATGAACTGGCTAAATTATTGCACAAAAGAAGACTAAGCAACATGACAATTGACAATAATAGGAGAGCATACAGCGGCTAGCATTGCCAACGGAATAAGATCGGCAAAGGACAGCGATGGGGAGACAAAATTATCAACAGGGTCGTACCGGCAAATCCGGAGGCCCTGTGCGAAAAACCGGGGCCCTAGTGGCCTAATAATAACTACTATAAAAATAACATATATGTTATAGCATAGTGCATGCAAATAAGATATTTCAAGAATTAACATACCTATTCATTCATTATTCAACTCTTCTTTGCAATTTGCATGATCTTCACTTGAAGAATGTCATTCTTTGAGTGTTCTTTGAAATGAATTCTTCAATTATACGCTCATAATCAATCTTCTCCAACAGATCACCCTCAAGTGCTATCATGGCCAAATCATTAAGTCTTTCTTGTGTCATTGTAGAACGTAAGTAGGATTTCAATAGCTTTAATTTAGAAAAGCTTCGTTCTGCTGATGCAACCGTCACTGGAATAGTCAACATAAGTCTATATGTAATTGTTGCATCGGGAAAGCAATCATGCCGCTTCAAAAACTTTAGAATTTCGATTGCACCCATATCTTCTCTTGGAAAGAAATCTCGAAGAATTCTCAACTCTCCATACAGCTCAGTAGCATCAATATCAGATTTCCCATCTCTTTTAAGGATGGCCTCAAGATTATCACAAGAAGATTTCAATATCAGATTTTCCTTCTGTTTCTTTTGACGCTTTTGATAACCAGATGCATATTTTCTAGAAGACATGACTAGCAATAGAAACAACAAAATTGATATATGCATTTGGATTGGAACTAGTAATTAAAAAAGCAACAAGGTGTCAGGGCGGAACCTTACCTGGTGCAGGCGTGAGCCGTGAGACGTCGGGGGCCAGGCAGGCAGGCAGGGCGCCAGGCCACCACCAGTCCACCACGCGATCTCCGAGCGGTCTACTAGATGCAGGGCAGTAGGGCGTCGACGGCGACGTCGTCTAGGCGGATTGGCAGAACACGTCGTGCGCGACAGGCCTGCCGCGGTGCCGCCTGTCCTGCGACGCTGCGTCGCGACCCAAGCGAGGAAATGGAAAGGATATCGCGAACAGTAGATTGGACGACGTTTCATCTTCTTTGATGTATCTGGGCCACAGTTTGCTTCGTATTGGGCCAAAACACAATTAAAATAAAATTTATTATATAACTACACCTAGTATATTTATTATATTTTAGGGGGCCTTTAAAATTTGGGGGCCCTGTGCGATCGCACGGGCCGCACGGGCCCAAAAACGGGTCTGATTATCAACAAGAAGCCCAGCTAATTTTCATCCATGGAGGATTAGAAACGCGAATCAGAAGTACGGTTTTTTAACTGCATCATTTGGAAGTTTGGAACCTTAGAAACGCGAAGGTGTTCATGCATGATGACGAAACCATGACCAGTCTTGATCCATGTATGCTATGTTGGTGAAATTAGTCACACACAAAAATGTTGGTGAAATTAATGGGCCGCCTGGGCCGATTCCGCAAATAAACAAGATGGCTCTAGCTGGCCAACCAAAAAAAAAACAGGCCCTTCCGCCCCCTACTGGGCCTCATCAGCTAGCAATAACAACCCCTCTCTGTCTCAAAAAAAAAAAAAAGCAACAACAAGAAGTGAGGTAATGGTGTGATTAATCAGACAACATCAGCTAAAACCGCCAGCTCGCCGGAGAAATGATGGCGCCAACGCCTGACCATCGTCCCAGCCGGAACGGCGGCACGGAACCGGGAGGGAGCACGGCGAGCAGTGCGACGTACGCCAACACGATGGCGGCGAGCGCGACCACGAGCAGGACGAAGAGCAGGTACGGCCGCTTGCTCCATCGCCCCATGATCCCGAGGGCGAACGGGTACAGCAGCAGCAGGACCCACACGTTGAACAGCAGCCCGCCCGCGGCGGCGATGGCCTGCGCCAACGACCACCCGCCGGCGGCCAGCCTCCCGGCAGCCGCGCCGATGGCGGCGACGTTCACGGCGATCACCACCACGGTCGGCACCAGCAGCGGCGCCCACTGCACGTTGTACAGCTCCGCGAACCTCTCCCTTGCTTCACCGCCGCTCGCGGACTGCGGCTTGGACGTCAGCTTGAACGGCAGGCCCTTGAGGCCGACGAGCCGGAGCAAGCTGTGCAGCACCGCCGCCGGGTACACGCCCGTCGCGCCGATCATGTAGAACTGCTCGTTGCGGCACCAGTCCAGCAGCGTGAGCCCCGCCCACCTGACCTCCACCATGCCGCTCACCTCCATCATGGCGATGCCGGCGAACATGTACGCCGCGTAGGTCGGGAACGGCTTCTGGATGTAGAACTCGGCGCCGGAGAGCCACATCAACGGGAGGAGGTCGTAGGCGAAGATGAAGGCCGCCGAGATCGGGTAGATGGTCATGTTGGTGTAGGCGACGCGCTGCATGGGGTGCAGCCGCCGGCCGGCGAGGAGCGGGCAGTTGCGGGAGAGGAACATGTCCAGGGATCCCCCCGACCAGCGCAGGATCTGGTAGAGCCGCTCCGTGAGGTTGATCGGCGCCGTGCCGCGGAACGCGTCGGGCTCCATGGAGCAGTACATGGAGCGCCACCCCTTGCGGTGGATCCGGAAGCCGGTCACCACGTCCTCCGTCGCGATGTTGTACACCCACCCGACTCCGTAGCCCCACTCCGTGCCGTCCTCGTACGCGCAGGTCGAGACGTCGGCGAGCTCCGCCGTGAGCCGCGCGTCCAGCGACGCCGGCGGCGCGAGGGGCCGCTCCTGGTGCGCGGCCAGCGGGACGGAGTTGATGAACGGCATGGAGTTGCCGAACTGCCTCCAGGGGTTGTCCGGGAGCTTGGACAAGTCGTCGGGCTGCCACCGGGGCGGGTCGGCGCCGTAGAGAGCGGCGCGGCGGAACATGCAGCCGGTGCCGACGCAGGAAGGCCCCTGGAGGCCGTTGAGGCCGAGGGCGGTGGCGTCGAAGAAGACGCGGTTGTGGTTGCTGTACCGGTCCGTGGGGTCGACGTCGTCGAAGCGCTGGGGGAACTGGACGAAGGCGGTGTCCTCGCCGTGGCGCCCGTCGAGAATGAAGCACATGGCGGCGCGGAACGCCGCCGAGTTATTGATGTAGTGGTCGCCGTCGAAGTTGATGACGAAGGGCGCGTTGGAGAGCAGGGCCGAGACGCGCAGCTGCACGTTCATGGCGCCGGCCTTCTTCTGGTGGTCGTACCCCGGCCGCTTCTCCCGCGCGATGTACACCAGCATCGGGAGGCGCACGTCGACGGCGCTCAAGTCCAGAGGGCTATCGGAGCTCGCCGGCGCGCCGAGCTGAGGCTCGTCGCCCGGATGGTTCAACACAACCTGTGTCGTTAACACATTTGATTTTGTTGGATGAACCGATCAAGTTCAAGATCAAGACGAGAACAGAATAAAATGTACAGGACTTTCTTGTGTACCTGAACAATCGCAGCGTGCTGTCCTTTCTTGTGGTTTTCAGCCGGCTCAATCCAGGTGCCAGGCCAATGGCTCCCATCGGCCATGTAGGTCGCACGGGCGCCACCCCGTTTCGTGCTCTCGCGTTCGTGCGCCTCCGACCTCTGGGGAATGATGGTAAACAGCGCCGCCAGCCGCTCCTTGAACTCCTCGTACTCCCGCCGCACGTGCCGGCGGTCGTCGACGAACTGCCCCGGCGCGTCCCCGGCGTACGGCCCGTCCGCCGTCGCCGCGAAGTAGCTCTCGGGCGCCCTCGGCTCGACGCGGTGCTTCCGGCAGAAGGGCGCCCACAGCGCGGCGAACCTGGCGGTCTCGAGCAGCGCCTCGTAGTGGACCAGCGACCCGCCGTCGTCGGAGAAGTAGGTCGCGTGCCGGTCCACCGGGTAGTCCGTGGCGAGGATGGACAGGACGGAGTTCATGGTGCAGAGCACGGGCTCGTCCACGGGGTCCACGGTGTTGATGAACACGTCGACGCAGGGGAGCTGGCTGGAGCTGCCGCCGCCGCCGCTTCTGGGAGGATCGAATTGTTGGTTCAGGTGCTCGAGGTTGGGGACGCGCCGGATGGGGTTGAGCTTGGAGGCCTGGTTCAGGAGCCAGCAGACGCCGAACCAGAAGTCGCCGACCACCGTGATCCACCAGAGGACCATGCTGTCCGAGTCCCGGTGCCTCATGCGCCAGATGAAAAACTGGACGATGACGATCAATCTGGCCAGGTTTATTAACCTGTTGCACGGGTATGAACAGAGAATGAAGGTTAGAAGGTGTGCAAGTGTAGTCAAATTTTTATTACTGTTAACGGTCAGATCGAAATGACAGCATTCCACTAGTACAGAAACTCAGAAAGAGTCTTACATTTGTTCCGAACACTGTTGAAACCGGCTCAGAACTAATGAGGCATTAGTCCCAGGCCCAACAGCTAGAGGCTGGAAGGGACCTTTAGACCCGGTGTTACAATCCAGGATTAAAAAGTCATTATTTAGTCCCTGTTGGACGCTCCCGGATGAGGGAACCGGGATTAATGATCCGAGATCTTTGGTCTCGGACTTGTAGTCCGGGTTCCAAAACCAAGACTAAAGGGGGTTTGAAACCGAGACTGAAGGTCCAATCTGTACTAGTGTTCACTAACTCTCAAGGTGAAGCTATGTAGTTATGGACTTATAGTTTTAGGTGACTGAGAGACTAGAAACTTTACTTTAGGAATTGAGCATTAGTTCGGTCCGATTGAGCCTTCATATGTGTTTTTTTTTTAAAAAAAGAAAATTCTCCATCCAGATTGCAAGGAGGGACAATGTTGTGGTTTGTGGAGACCCACAGCCGGGTGGCGTAGTGCACCCGCCTAATCCCAGAGGGTGAGAACTCGGGGAAGCGCTAAGCGATTCGGCAGGTCTAACTTGGGAGCAAGAACACAAAAACACTCGAGGATTTAGAGTGATTCAGGCCACCGGAGCGTAATACCCTACATCTACTGTGAGTTGTATTGCTCTTGCATATGAATAAATCTATCCTCTGCCCAGGCTGGGTCCTGGCCTCTGCCGGGACTCCTCCTTTTTTCTCTAACGGGCGTCTCCCTTTTATAGCCCAAGGGAAAGCGTACACAGGCGTTGAGACCCCGACAAATGGGTCCAATGCAGATGTATAGTATACTGTGCAGAAGGCATTAATGGTGCTACAGTGGTTGAGAATCTCTCCCCGGATACGCTTCATCGCCCTATGGACTCTCTGACCGAGGAGTGGATTCACCTGTCCCGTCGGCGAGGCGCCCGTTGAGGTAGTGTAGGTTGCGGCGTAGACTGTTGGATCTACCGCGTAGGCGTCATGATGGGCGAAGGCGAGCCATCGTGTCCAACTGGCGTAGCAGTCTGACATGCGTGGCGTGGGCGGCGCCAGCGGCTGCACTGTGTGCCTTGGTAACACGCGATCAAAAGTGCAGCCTGGCAAAAGTCGTCTCGGGCTCTGCTGTGGCAGAGCGCACTTACATCTCCCGTATTGAATGCGGTAGGTGGGCGAGTCTTCCCGAGGAAGCTTCGCGGCCGCGCGCGTGCCTGCGCCTGCGGACATGTGGCGGCTCCGGACCTGCCCCAGGCGGGGTGTCTGTTTCCTCCCCGCTGAGGGGTCCGGGACTCCGTGGGAGGTCCGGGGCCCCAGCTGTTTTGGCTGAACGCTCCCTTTTCCGGGACACGCGGCGTCACCGGACCCTTCTCTAGCAAGGAATGGGTCTGGGGCCGCTGACCGGGTGAGAAGGGCTTCGGACCGCGGGGGTCCGGCTGCTCAGGCCGTCAGCGCGTAGTCAAGGATAACTACGAGGCTCTCGGCTAGACACAGCAAGAGGGGGTACCCTAGTCTAGAGGTACCGACAAACAAAATTCCAGTCACGCCTTACATGTACGGCCAAACTTTTGGCAGATTTTCTTCCTAGGCATAGGCATTCAAATTCGTTGCCATGCTTCATTTACTCAATAGAATCTCCTTTTTTTTAAAAAAAATCACTGACATGCAAAAGAAAACAGGATAGAGGAAAAAGAAATCCAACAAGTCTAGCTATGAACCAGTAGGGGAATACCCTCCTGTTTCATCAAAAAATAAAAAGTCTAGCTATGAACCAAAGCAACAATATAGTAACCACCTAATTTTGTTCCCTCGCAAAAAAAGCACCTAATTTTGTTGTCTAACTCAAATCTACAAATTGCGTGTGATGATGCTACAAAGCAAAGTGTGCAATTGGGGGCCATATTAGCTGAAAACTAGGTAGGTGACTGGTGATTGACTAGGTGTTGAGAACTCAAAGACATTCCTAAACACTAGCTTTTAAGCTTAGTAGAGTCGTTTCCAGCTGTTTTCCCTTGTGCATTCGCTTAGGCTCCACACCGCATACTTAAATTATATTTTCTCTTAATATAATGATACGTAGCTCTTTGGAAAAAAAAACTTAGCAAATCATGAGGGAAGGAAGGTGTCAGACTGACCATCACGCAATGGCTAGACAATACCTTGTAAAAGCTCTGTTTTTCCTTCTTTTTGTACGAATATATATCTTCATTTCTTATCTGACATTTTTATTTTTATTTTGAAAAGCTGTCTGACATTCTTATGAATAATGCGGGGACCTCCTCACAGTTTCCCCGTGATTTTTTCTAAAAAAAACTAAAAATCATCGGTGTTTTGGTACTATAATAAAGTTTGAACCCTATCCCGTTCGAGTCACTATAATAAAATAATGGCACTATAATAATCAAGCTGCCGCCGAACGTGAGGTCCAGAAACCCAGAGGCCATCACGTGCAATGCGTCCCTTTTGCTCTTTTTCTACACACTTTGGTTCGGTCTCTTCATTGGTCATTGCGCACCTACCCTCCTAGTGCTTTCTATATTTTTTTGCAAGTCGTTTGGGCACTACGGCCATATGCTACTCTGTTCACTTCTAGTTCTAGTCCTGTGAAGAAATGGAAAAACATCCAATGCTTTGACAGAAATTTGGCTGCCGATTAAGCCCCTTGATAGTATTAGTATCTATGCAGTCTTGCAAGGATTGGGTTTACTGCTTCAGTTCATATACTTCTGTACGTATCTTAACTAGCATTGAGATTTCAAATTAAATCTCTCCTGCGAGCTTTACGTTTAAAAAGGAAGAAAAGATTTCAGAAGTAGCCTGTAGCCAGCGTATATTTGTGCTCGTGTGGACGTACGTACTAGAAGTCTAGAACCGACGACGTACCTGTAAGGATGCAGGAGGATGCCCCTGACCTTGAACGTCCGGTAGAGCAGCGGCCGGCCGTCCTCGCCGCCGCGTTCCTCCGCCGCCAGCACCTCCTTCTCGTCGGCGGGCACCCAGCTCTTATTCTTCTTGTCCTTGCTGCTTGCGCCGGCGGCCCGCCCCGCGCCGTCGCCGCTGGGCAGCAGCGGGTCGGCGAGGCCGGCGTCGTTACCGGTCGCCGGCGACGGCATGCCTGCGGCTTCGACGAGCAGCGGCTACTAGCTCGCTAGCTGCCGGCGACTGAACTGAAGCTACGGGGGGCAGGGCAAGCACCAAGCAGTGAGGCGCGCGCGCATCTTTTATACAGTGGCACACACGAGTGGACTTCACGGCGGGAGGAGAGGAATCCAATCGAGTGGTGAGGGAGACGGAGACCCATCCCACAGATTGGAGGTTGGTGGCGCGTCGTCGAAAAAGGAAAAGGCCCGAGATGTGCGCGCATCGTGCGGACTGAGATCCTCTTCAGTAGCTGCAGCCTGCAGAGTCAGATGCTGCCCCTCAGATGCTGCCCCGGTGTGGCCTGGGAAGCTGGCTGGCTGTGGAATTTTGCAATTGGCCACTGGGATCAGGCCCATGCATCGGGCAGCGAGTCAGGAGTGGTCAGAGAGTGGCCAATGAGCAATGGCCATGCGATGCTGCTACAATTACAGTCTTGCAGACAAGCACATCGAGATCTCCCATGCTGGAAACGTGCGCTGCTACTAGTCCATGGATGCGCATGGCGGATCTGACCGGGGCCAGGAAGAAAAATCAGATAAAATAACTGATGGGCATTCTAAAAGAAGGCAACTTGCGGTGCCTTCTCGCCAAGACGGAGTGTAGATCTAGATGGTTGTTCATTGTTCTTTCTGCTTCAGCGTCAGCTCCTGCAAGGGATCGAGGTCGTGGACGTTTCCTTAGGTATAAATAAATTAGGGGCGGTTTAGTTCTCAAAAAAGAATTCAAAAAATGCTACGATAGCTTGTCACATTAAATTTAATATTAAATGTAGTTAAACAAAATAACTAATTGCACAGTTTAGCTGGAAATTACGAGAAAAATCTTATGAGTCTAGTTAATTCATGGTGGGACAATATTTATCAAATACAAACAAAAGTGCTACAGTAGCCCAGCCAAAAAAATTTCACCAACTAAACACCCCCTTAGTAAAAGAAACAGAGGATGGATTATGTGAGGAACCAACCCAAGTTGACCCCGTCTAATCGAGTCATCGTCCATTAATCAACTTGATTAGAGGGAATCAACCCCCGTAGTCCTTGGAATGTGTCATAAGCACCGCCCAGAATTTAAACATACTCCACGAGCACAACAGTAACACCATTACGTAGGCACGTCCAACACACGAGATTATATTACAAAGCGGTTCAAAGTTTAATACAACAAGTCCTCAGAGTTTTTGCAGCGGAAAGTTATACTACTAGCACTCCATACATATCGCAAAATAAGAAGGTAACACTATATGCCGATAGTGCCATTCACATAGCCACCGGTCATCTACTCTTCACCCGCACCTCCGTCCGCGGGGTAAAAGTAGCCGAACACGGCCTCCGGCTGCGCATCACCTGCAATAACTTTAACGATAGCACCATGAGTACAAAAGGTACTCGCAGGGCTTATCCGATATGGGTATATAATATCCCGACCTCAAGGAGAATGCATTTGGTTAGTGGCAAGAATAGGATACGGTATTTAACTTTTGCATAAAAACATCTAACTTTGATCAAGTTGTAATAAACAAAAGACAGAGCATATATGATCTCTAAAGCATGCATCAAACAATTACATAAGTAATGTGTTCATAAATCATAAGCTCAATCTTCCATGAACTTCCTCGGTAACTCTACGTTAAAGTCAAAGTACAAGAGCGTGCTCAATGTCTGAGAGCGCGGCTATTGCAATAGATCGAAAACCCGGCAGGGGTGTACAATTTTCCCACACGAGAACAAGACCAACGACCATACTCACGGCCAAGGATAAGTGTTGATTCATGCCTCAACCTTTTGCACAAACACAACTGACTATGAGTGAACGGTCGAGAAGGACAAGTGCACCAGAAACGCCGATCGCACTCCATCACAACTCGCACCGAATCCGATCAAGGCAAGGTATGACTTATGCTAGTTGGCTTACCGTTCCATTATATAGTATGTGGTTTGTACGGAAAGGTGCTCAAGTATCAAAGCGATTACGCATCGGTCCTTAATCAACTCAAGCAAGACTAACCATGTGAGCTCCATCCCAATATGGCCCTATCATACTTGCCCAAGTCCGAATCATCTTTCATATTTGCTCAACTTTTATCCACTCTTGACTACTCATGTAAATTAATCAAATATCCTATAGCTCGTGAGTGGTGGTGACCTTGCCACCTCTCGTCTCGTACCATAGCTAAGCATGGCTAAGGATATAGTTCGTGACACCTATTCAAGCATACTCATCTAAAGATGATATCCTAATCAAGGTTGATAATGTATCAAATAGGTTCTACGCAATCAATGATATATATATATATATATATATAGTAACTCATGCGCAAACAAGACACATATACTTCATTGATCCAAAATAGGGTGTAAGAAATGCTTAGGGGCCTGCCTTGAGTCTCAAAAGAAGCGTCGTCTTCCACGGGTTTCGGCTCACCCTCCTCTTGTTCCTGTGTCACGGTCTCTACACGAATGCAAATGATGCTTGAGAAATGAGCATGCTATGAATGCGTGCAATGATTGCTAGTGATAGGAGAATGCATGCTTTAACAGGGCTAAACTATGGTATAGAGACTGGACATAAGGTACAAAGGTGGGTGATACGTGAATGAGTGAAAGGGTGCTGAACAGGTAATTGCGGACCGTCCGGTTTAGGTAAGCGGACCGTCCGGTCTGAACGGCGGACCGAGTGGCGGACCGTCCGCCGGTCAGTCGCGGACCGTGCTGGGTGGAAAACATGCTCTCTGACTAAATCGCAGACCGTCAGCGTGGGATGAGCGGACTGTCTGCCTTTCAAATCTTGAAAGGCCAGAACTCGTGCAGAGGCTCAGTTGGTTTTGGTCAGGAGCTGGCGGACCGTCCGGCCATGTCGGGCGGACCGTCCGCGACACGGCCGAGGCTCACCGGCGAGTTCGCCGCCGGCAATTCCGGCCACGGTTTGGGGTGGGGTTTGTTCCTAGAGGTGCCTAGGAGTCTAGGGAGTTCACTTTGGTAACTGAATCGCACATGCATTAGGGTTTCGAAGCTCTAGGTCATCAATGGTGATTTGTGCTCTAGGTGTGCTCTTGGCTTCGAATCCTAGGGCAATGCGGATGGATCGGGGAGGGGAAACACTCACCGGCGTCGAGTGGGTCACCGGTAAGGGCTTCAAGTCGTCGTGGAAGACTTGGAGTAGCTCGGGGTCGTCCTCCTTGCTTGGGCTTGAGGAAGAGGATGATGTAGAGGAAGAAGCTTGTTGGGGAAGCTCTTCCCAAAGAAAGAAGATGAAGTCGAGGTGGTGTAGCCCATCGGTGTCGATCTCCGGCGATGCTCCGGCGAGGCTCCGGCGAGGTAGGGCTTCAATGGTGAGAGTGGAGGAAGGGGAGCTCCTCCATGGCTTTGCTAGAGAGAGAGTGTGTGTGTTTGGGGAGAGTGGGAGGGGGAGAGAGCTGGGAGAAGGCTCCTAGGGGATGGAGGGTCGGGCTGACGGGTGGGGTCGGGGGTGAGACGTGGCGCCCAGACTCTGCGCGTGTGACACGCATCGGAGATGCGCTAGCGGACCGTCCGCGAGTGATGCGCGGACTGTCTGCGGGTAGGGTGACGTGGCAGTGAATTCGATGTGCCCGAGGTGAACCGTGGTCGGCCATGTGGCAAGGTCGTGGACCGTCCGCCGTATAGGGGCGGACTGTCCGCCACTACCAAAATAGTTGATTAGTCTAAGGTTTAATTCTCTCCTTAATTGCGAGCTAATTATGCTTAATGCTTTAAGATGCACATGATGACATGTTTAACTAGCTAATCAACATAGGGCTGTTACAGATTAGTCATCGTCAACTCTTCATGTGTATATGATTAATTGTCACATCTGCAGCTACAATCGTGTTCGCAGATCCCCACGGTTCTTCACCCCCAAATCTTCTCAACTGTTGGACTGGCATTAGTTTGTTCTAATGCCTTTACAGGCAAATGGTCAAAATTTCACTCGACAATAAACTTTTACAAGTGATCATGCTTTAATTCACATCACGTGAAAGACACCGGAATGAAAAACAAGGAACTCTGGGCGCCACGAATCAGCTACTCCTTCCGGTCACGGATACATGAGCTCCACCGTGAAAATACTTAATAGGTCACAAGACAAATGTAATGGTTGTTGGCGCTCCTTAAGTACCCATTTTATCCCTAGTTTATCCTTGATAATGGCATGAATTTAAATACACCAAGAACTTGCTGCGGAAGTTCGACATGAGTGACTTGTCTCCTCAGCCGACTCCGATCAGCACATCGACGGCGCTTGATGCAGACTTGGACGGCGAGGCGGTGGACCAGAAGGAGTATAGGAGCATGATCGGCTCCCTCCTGTACCTGACGGCGACGCGGCCGGACATTCAGTTCGGTGTCGGCCTCTGTGCGTGGTATCAGGCTTCGCCGCGCACCTCCCACAAGCAAGTGGCGAAACGCATCTTCAGGTACCTCAAGTTCACTCCTGAGTTCGGTCTTTGGTATTCTGCGGATTCATCTCTTGTCTTGGTTGGCTTTTCGGATGCCGATTTTGGCGGGTGTTGGCTGGATCGCAAGTCGACTTCCGGTCCATGTCACTTTCTTGGTACATTGCTGGTTTTTGTGGTCCTCTCGCAAGCAAGCTAGTGTAGCGCTCTCTTCCACAGAAGCCGAATACGTTGCCGCTGCTAGCTGCTACTCTCAGATTCTTTGGATGAAACAAACCATGTAGGATTATGGGTTGAGTTTTGGTAGGGTTCCCATCTTTGTAGATAACATGTCTTCCATTTGCATTGCAAAGAACCCAGTGCTCCACTCCAGAACCAAACACATAGACATCATGTTCTATTTCCTGCAACATAACCATGAGAGAGGCCACATAGACATGATCCATGTACCATCCGAGAGACAAACAGTAGATATCTTTACCAAACCACTTGAGTTTGAGACTTTTGCTCGCTTGCGAGGGGAGCTTAGGGTTTGTTACCCCTTTTAGTTGCTAGTTTTTCTTTGGATAGCTTTGTAGGGCTTGATTCTTTTTCTCTTCGTTTTTTCTAGGTTTGGTAGCTACATTTTGCACTTGCATTGTACATTTCAGCATTTTTGCATTGCCTCACTTGCACTAGCATTCTTGTATACATTGCTATGACCTCCTAGTGCTTGCTAGTATGAGTTTATAAACGTGATCATGAATAGCTTGCCCCACTGTGTATATGATATCCTCTGAGTTAAGCTATTTTAATTTGAAAATTCGAAAACATGGCCACCCTGTCTTGGCTACTAGCATGTTAGGGCGTGTTGATATGCTTTGCTATCTTATTCATGCTAGTGTAGCTTCTTGATACTTAACTTGTTGCAATTCATCCTGGTTCAGCAATTCATACTTGACATGCTCTAAAATTGATAAAATTGCTTGAATTGTTCTTGAAATGGAACGGAAAGATCTAGGTGGGATTGCTTATCGCACTGATCGAGTTTTCGGGACGGCTCACTTTACACTTGTGAGAACCCGGGCAAGGCTGTGCATGACTGAAACGAGTGTCTTAAGCTTCTGATTGCCTTTGGCATAGGCTTGGCCTCGTTGCTAAGTAAAGCATGACAAGCTTTCAACCCCTGGCATTAATAATTGCTTGATATAAGTTGGTTGCATAATAGATGTTTGCAACATGTCTTGGATGTTTTTGGCTCACCTGTATGAGTTTGATTAGCACTGATTTCCATTCCCTACATGTTAGTGCTAGATCATGGGTGATGCTTTTATTTCTGCTAAACTGAACTTGCTAAGCTCTAGACATGATTTGATATACCCTGTTGAGCTAGATGTAGGTCTTGTTTATGGATGCACACATGCTTGTGACTAGATGTTGCTCATATCCTTGTATCCCTGAATGCTTTCACTTACACCTCCTGCATTGCATTCATTGCATAGCATATTTTCAGGGGGAGTTTTATGTCTGTTTAGCCTTGATGTGTGCATGTGCCAACAAGGGGGAGAAGTTTAGTGATCGAACAAGGGGGAGAATTGTTTGATTTTTGAGAGTTTCAAAAACTTGTTGTGCACAGGGCTTTCAGAGTGCATACATGTGGTGAGAGTTGCACTGGTGAGGGGGAAATGCATTTTAGTGGGAGTTTCTGCTTTGTTTAGCTCCTGGTTTCCTTCTCGCTTCTGGCATGACTGTGTCGAGCCTTGCCTCTGTCTTTGAGGAGTCATGCTTGTGTTTGATCGATTGTGTCGAGCCGTTGCCCTTGTCTTAGGGAATCGATTTTTTGCTTGGTCAAGTGACTTGTTATTGATTCTTTCAAGCTTTTGTCACTTGTTCAAGTTCTTCATCTTCTTTGTTCTTCTCGGTTTTTTGCTTCACTCTTCGTTTGTTTTGGTTTGATTGTGGTGTGTTGACAATGCACTCATCAAGGGGGAGATTGAGGAATGTGGAGTACTCACTCCTAGTTGTGATGAGTGAATTGTCAACCGTGTGGTGTGATCGTGTGCTTGGTCTTTGGTTGCAGGTACACGGGCATCGAGTGTCGACGGAGAGCTGCCGTGGAGGTGTTGTGGCCGATTGACCGTGCGGTGGACGACGGTGAAGGGCAGCCGGGACCGGAGCTCGGGCCGGGCGGCAGCTGTGGCGTCCACTTCTAGATCGAGGGCGCAAGCACCGGTGGATGGAGGGTTTCTTGGTTTGCGCCACAAAACCAAGCTGGCGGACGGCGGTTGAAGACGCCAAGTCGTGGAGGCACGGGCGTCGGTCTTGGGACTGGTGGAGGAACGGGCGTCGACGGCGTCTAGGGCCTCGCTGCGGGCGAGGAGGTGACGGGCGTCGGGCGGCATCTAGGGCCGTCAAAAGGCCGAGGCGGGAACGGCGTCCAGGGCCACGGCGTGGAGGCGGGAATCTTCCCGCGCGTGGAGTTTTGGCGGTTTTCTCAAAACCGGCCACCTACCCGAGTTTCGCGGACCCTCCAAAACTACAGACCGGATCTTCATCTACATGGCGGCATCACAAAGAAGACTTCGATTCGAAGAAAGAACCTCGGCCGTCGGCTGAGATCATGTAGATTTTTCCTGTTTTGCCCCTATGGGCCTTCTAGTTTAATTTCAGCTTTTAGGGGTATTTTAGTCTTTAGAGGGAGGTTAGGAGGATAAGAGAGGAGGGGAGGCCAGTAGAGAAAAGGGGGCTTTTCCCAGGAGCCAGAACGCACGCCCCCTCCCTTGCTCTCCCGTGCTCTCTCTCTCTCTCTCGTTCTCCTTCTCGGTTCTTCCTTCCTCTCCTCTCTAGGGTGAGTAATGGATTTTTGAGAACTTGTACTGAGATTAAATGGGAAAGGAGGCTTTTCCCTCCTTGTGCCCTCGTGGTGTTTGATTTCGTCTCATTTTCGTATGTCTTGTGCTTTGTTTGTGACGATTTTTGGTTTTCGTGTGTATAATCATGAAGCACGAGATCGTAGTTCTTCTCTGAGCTCTTTGTGGTGAATCCATCGCTCTATACTTAGTACACAACGCTTAGGTGTAAGGAATCGGGTGCTCTAGCCTAAGAGGGGGAGGGGGTGAATTAGGCACTAATAAAAACTTTGACCTATGGCTCTAACTAGTTTGCACAAAACTTAAACTAAAACAAACTATCTAGATGTGCAACTAGGTTGTTCTAGTGTGAAACCCCTATCCCAAAAGAGTTATGCACCCTATAACCTTTCCTAACAATAAACTACTCTATGAAAGTAAGGGCACAAAGGTTGCAAGTAAAAAATGCGGAAGCTTAAAGAGCGGGATAGGAGATAGCAAACTCTTGACGCGGGTATTTATCCCGTGGTTCGGTTAGCCACAAAGGCACACCTACATCCACGTTGTTGTAGCACTCACTAAGAGTATTGCTACTCGGCCACCAAGTCTCTTCCGTGAAGACAATCACGGTCACCTTGGCCCCGGGTTCCACTAAGGAGCTTCTCCACAAAGGATGGGGGTCTCCACGTCCCCCGCACAAAGATGTCGTCGCCGCTCCACACCAAGTCGGAGGGTCGATGACGTTGCCGGCGCACCAAGCTCTTGTTTTGGTTCACTAGAGAACCACAGCACAAAGGCTCAAGGCCTTGCAATCTCACTCACTAAGAGCTAATCCTTTACACAACACTCTCAAAGTGTGCTAAGGGCTAAGGATATGATCTTGATGTTTTTGTATGGCTTGGAGATGTTCTTGGGTGTGTGTGGGATGTCCAGCAACTCCAGCAATCTTCAAATGGCCGGGGTGAGGCGTATATATATAGGCCACCAAGTCTTGTAGCCGTTGTTCCAATGGTCAGCTGAAAATCTGCGTATCACCGGAAGAACCGATGCCTCTGGCTGAGGTAGCGTCGGTTCTTCCAGTCACTCATAACCCGAAGTAGCCGTTGTACTCTTGACAGCTGACGCAGTGATCACCGGTTGAACCGATGCTTTGTACCGATGCATCACCGGTTCATCCGGTGCTTAAGAATCTTCTCCTTGGCGCTGACGTCATTGCACCGACGGAATACTCCGATGCACCGTCGGTTGAACCGGTGCTGAAGAATCTTCTCCTGGGCTCTTGATATCGTCTCTGGAACATAGGACGCCCAATGCACCGATGCCCCTTTTTGACCCGTCGGTTCAACCGGTGCCTATAGGCTGACTTGGCTTCGATTCCCTTCTGCACCAGAATTCCATAGCGTCGGTTCTTTCGAGTACCATCGGATGCACCGATGCCCTTGGCGTCGGTTCTTCCGGTGCTACTGACCAGCGGAACCCCCGTAGGGGCGGCCCTTCAGGCCTTGCTACGCCTATCTTTTCTTTCTCTTTGTCATCACTTGAACCTAAATGCCTGAGAATGGTCATCTTAACAATCATATTAGTCCAAGTGTTGTGTTGTCATTCGATCACCAAAATCACTCGAAATGGCATAAATGGTGCCATGTTCCTTACACTAGGATTCACGAGCTCCTTCGAAACGAAGTTTTTGCGT
Organism: Panicum virgatum; assembly: GCF_016808335.1. Lineage (NCBI taxonomy): Eukaryota > Viridiplantae > Streptophyta > Magnoliopsida > Poales > Poaceae > Panicum > Panicum virgatum. Next base: position 61,588,179 of record NC_053146.1, read on the forward strand.
TCTTGAGAAAACCCCATTCTTGCTCGGGAATTCCTCGATTCCTCTCAAATCATGGAGTAATTCGTCGATTCCTTTCGTGGACATGTTCACAAAGTCTTTGTGATCATGCCTACAAAATTTGAGCCCCTCTAGACTTGATTTGATCCTCCAATCATCGAGTTTTCCAAAGGACGCGGGATGGAAAAACGTTTCTGGACTCGAACAGAATTCTCCCTATCAACGGATGAACCGACGTGTTTAAACATATACTCATCGGATCAACTGGAAAGTAGGTGTTTCGACTGTTAGGGTTTTTGACGAATTGAACCGATGCTTCTCTGTTGCGCCGCTACAACAACGTCGGATCATCCGGTGTATTTGTTTTTGTGACAGCATCTCTGGGTGTTGAACCGTTGCACCGACGAGTTCATTTTGTCCCTCATCGGTTTAACCGGTGAGTGGTTCTGTGTTTTGTCCTATTCTGGGCATCGGTTTAACCGACGAGGTGCTCCCTGTGCACGTCGGTTTAATCGGTATTCACTACGGTGTTTTGCTGCCTCTCTGGACAACTGCACCGGCGTTAATTGTTGATTTTGTCGGTTTAACCGGTGCACTGTTTTATCGTGCTGCATGCTCTGTATCATCGGTTAAACCGGCGTACTTAAGTCTTTGTACGTCGGATCAACCGGTGATATATATCGTGCTGAATCTTGTGCTGTTCTTCGCGTTTGCTTCCGCGTTTATTCTCGTTTGTTCCTAGGGTTGTTTTGTGTTGGTGTAGCTCCTCTATAGCTATTCCACACTTCACCTAGGAATCCTGGGTTGGGTGCGCACTTGGGATCATAGGCCGAACTTCTGCTTGCGAGAATTTTTAATCGGCTCTCATTCACCCCCTCTGGTCGCCTTTTCGGTCCCTCACGCTACCAATGCGACTAAAACAGAATAACCAACGTAATGAACAACAATAGCCACATGTCCTTTGTTCCACCATAAAGAAGAAGGGAAAGAAGAATGTTTTACTCTAACACAACTTTTGTATTGTTCCCATACAAATGGATATTTTTTCAGTCACTGAACAAACTTGTACGACCGATGCATGATTTACATCATGTAAAAACTTCACAACGAAGAAAAAAACTCTCAGCTAGGGGAATTTACCATGACTGGCATCACTACTCAAAAGATAACCACAAGCTAAAAACCCCAGCTTGTAGGGAAACTAGCACCACCGGAATGTCTGAAGTGGAATCGAACAGAGCCCGTCCGCGCAGCATGGATTGCAACAACCACTGCTGCGACTACAACAAACACAATCACAAATAAGATGAACAGGATATAAGGCATCTTGCTCCACTGCCCCATTATCCCAAGCGCAAACGGGTAGATCAGCCGCAGGATCCACGCGTTGAACACCAGTCCGAGGGACGCGTCCGCCATCTGCAGGAGTGACCATCCCCCAACAATCGCCTTGCCAATTGCCGCCCCAATCGCGCCAACATTCACGATAATGACCACTATTGTGGGGATCAGCAGCGCCGCCCATTGCACTATATACATCTCGGCATACTTCTCGTTCACGGTGCTTGTAGCCTGCTTCGCAGTCAGCTTGAATGAGACACCCTTCCCACGAAGGACTAGCTTCAACACTATGTGCAGCGTTGCTAATGGATACACAGCTGTTGCCCCAATGATATAAAACTGCTCATTGCGGATCCAATCCAGCAAAGTGAGGCCTGCCCACTTGATTTCGACCATACCAATCAGTTCTGTCATCGCAATCACAATGACAAGGTACAGAACATATGTGGGGAATGGCTTCTGTATGTAGAACTCGCCACAGAAGATCCAAATGACTGGGAAGAGAAGATAGAAAACAAGGAAGACTGATGAGATTGGGTAGGCTGTCATGTTGGTGTAGGCAATTCGTTGCATGAAGTTGAGTCGACGACCAGCAAGGACTAAGGAGTGGGCAGTGCGAGAAGAACATTTCAAGGGAACCGCCTGACCACCGCAGAATCTGGTAAAGGCGCTCAGTGAGGTTGATTGGTGCAGTGCCACGGAAAGCATCTGGTTCTATACGATGCAGTCGGAAGCCGGTCGCCACATCCTCCGTAGCAATGTTGTACACCCAGCCTACTTCTTTGCCAAACTCAGTATCATTCTCTTATGCACACTTCATGACATTATTGAGCTCTTCTTTGATTGATTCCTCATCTGCTGGTGGTGATGTCATGGACCATTCTTGGTTTGCAGCTGATGGTATGGAGTTGATGAAGGACATTGAGTTGCCAAACTTGTTGGAGTTGTCCATTATCTTGAAGTCATCACATCTCCAACGAGGTGGGTCAATACCATAGACAACAATTCGTTGGAACATGCAACCAGTGCCAACATAGGAAGGTCCCTGGATGCCATTTAGACCAAGTAAGGTGGCATCGAAGAAGACGCGGTTGTGATTGCAATACCTGTCTGTTGGGTCTGTTAGATATCTAGGCAATTTTCGGTATATTTTAATTCCAAATATTAATATCAATTTCATGATATAGATGAGTGATAATGTGTGTACAAGATATGTGTATGTGTTCATGTTATTCTCACTAATAAGCACGAACAAAGAATTAAACCAGAGTAGGTTTAGTAAGTACCCCAAGGCGGGACCAGTGCCGGAGGCACCAGTTGCGCCGTTACCAGCTGGAATAGACATGCTATTCGACTGGTCTTGCTCGAAGTAGCCGAACTATGTCGATGCAGGAAGATGTTCGCAGTGCAGTCCCACGAACGGTTACGCCGGGAAGTAGACGAAGGAGTCGTTCAGGGAGCGAGCAGTCGCGTCAAGACGCTCCCCAAAAACCTAATTGCCCGCGTCCCGTGCAGGACCTTCCGCGAGCAGAGGTTCCGGAGGCCCTGCTCTCGCTAGACCTGTGCGCGCAGTGCTAGCGGTGGGGAAGGCAGAAAGCAGCTGAGGGAGAAGGGAGAGGTCTCCTGAAGAGGAGTACCTGGATGAGTGCTTGAGGCAGAAAGCAGCTGAGGGAGAAGGGAGAGGTCTCCTGAAGAGGAGTACCTGGATGAGTGCTTGAGATGAGTGAGGATGAGAGGAGAGGGTGCTGGTTTATATAGGCACGATATGCCTCAGGTTCAACGAACCTGGACATCATGAATGGCTTTGATGAGCGGCAGTTAATGTGCCTCAGGTTCAACGAACCTGGACGTCGTAAAGAGCCTTCAATGTCCGGTCATTAGTGACGACATTAACCCTCTGTTTTAATACTCTTTACTGCAAAACATCCTTCTCATCTCAGCACATCACGTCGCACCGCACCGCACCGCACCGCACCGGCACCTGCACGTCACGTCCGGCCGCGCACGCGCATGCGCACGCGCACCGCACCGCCCGTCCGGCCGCACCGAGCCGCGCCGCGCCTCGCCTCGTCTCGGCCTCGGCCACGGCCACGGCTCGGCGAGGCGAGCGAGCGCGCGCGCGTGTGGTTCACCGTCCTCCTCTTACCGGCTTCACAAGTGGTGTACACGAAGTCCACCTTTTAAGTCGGTTGAGATCCTCCTCAATTCCCGGTACGGAATTAAGCATTGATTCCCTAGCATTAATAGTGGGCTTTAAATTCTTTTAATGCTTTAGAAGTAATGGGCCAAGCCCTTTACTCCAACAATCCCCACCAAGAAATTCAAGCCACACTAGAAATACCCTCATTCCCTCATTGATATACCAGTATTCGACAGAGACTGTTAAGTTGAACTTCCATCTAGGACAAAGGCTACACTTATTCACAACTGTGCAATGGACTATGCCTTGAATTGCCAGTTTTGTGCAAACAAGTTTGACCAGAGCCCTACACTAGTACTAGGCTGCAAAAGCATCCCCGCGGTTTGGAGCTTATAAGTCATACTCCAGACCCTTCATGAGTTTCTAGAGAATACCCAATTCTCATAGACCATGACCAGTGGTCAAACTCATATAGGTGTGTTCCTTTCAGATGTTCTGTAGGACAACATCTTTGTTTCAAGAAAACAACTCATTTGTTTAAAAGAAACCACCTGGCACACATTAAGGTATAGACCAACCTGCCATACAGATTAGAAGAGAAATGCACCTTATACACGGAATGAGCCCTTTTCACAAAGGTTCTATTCTCACAGTCAGACTTTAGTTTGTTTCACCATCCTAATTCACGGGATCTCCGATCACATAGGACATGTTTCCACTATAGAATGACTCACGTGGGTCTCAAGCCCAATTCTATAGATGCATTGTATATCACATTTCGTGAAAGACCCTTTGTAAACTGATCTGCCAGATTTTTAGCCGTCTGAACATAGTCCAGGGCTATAACTCCGGAGTTTCTCAATTTTCTGACAGATTTCAACCGCCTTTTCACATGTCTAGATGACTTCATGTTATCCTTTGAACTATTCACCTTGACAATTACCGTTTGATTGTCACAGTTCATTAGGATTGCCGGTAACGGTTTTTCAACTATCGGCAAGTCCATAAGGAGCTCACGAAGCCACTCAGCCTCAACAGTGGCGGTATCTAATGCTGTGAGTTATGCTTCCATAGTTGACCTCGTTAAGATGGTCTGCTTGCAAGACTTCCAGGAAACAGCTCCACCACCAAGTGTAAACACATATCCACTTGTGGCCTTTATCTCATCAGCATCAGAAATCCAATTTGAATCACTATACCCTTCTAGTACCCTTAGGTACCCGGTGTAGTGAATTCCATAGTTCATTGTTCCCTTCAGATAGCGCATTACTCTTTCAAGAGCCTTCCAATGATCATCTCCCGGGTTTGAAACAAACCGGCTCAGTTTGCTTACAGCAAACGAGATGTCAGGTCTTGTAGCGCTCGCTAAATACATTAATGAACCAATGATCTGAGAATATCTCAGCTGATCTCGCATTATCCTTTTGTTCTTTCTAAGAATTAAACTGGCACCATATGGTGTTGAGACAGGTTTATAGTCGCTATAACCAAAGCGACTTAACACCTTCTCCACATAGTGAGACTGTGTAAGAATCACCCCACCATTGATCTCTTTTACCAGTTTTATATTAAGGATAACATCAGCTTCTCCCAGATCCTTCATCTCAAAATTTTGAGATAAAAACTCTTTGACTTCCTTAATCACATTAAGGCTAGTGCCAAAGATCAGTATGTCATCCACATACAAGCACAAAATCACTCCTTCAGCCCCACCATAGCGATAGTACACACATCTGTCAGCTTCGTTCACAACAAAGCCGGCAGAGGTCAAAGTTCTATCAAACTTTTCATGCCACTGCTTAGGCGCTTGCTTGAGACCATATAAAGATTTTAACAACTTACAAACCATTCCTTCTTGACCCTTTGATACAAACCCATCCGGCTGATCCATATAGATCTCCTCTTCTAACTCTCCATTGAGGAAAGCCGTCTTAACGTCCATCTGATGAACGAGAAGACCATAAGAGGCTGCCAGGGAAAGTAACACTCGAATTGTGGTCAATCGGGCAACTGGTGAATAAGTGTCAAAGAAATCTTCTCCTTCTTTTTGGGTATAACCCTTGGCCACAAGCCTAGCCTTGTACTTTTCAATAGTATCATCTGGCCTAAACTTTTTCTTGAACACCTACTTGCATCCAACCGGTTTACATCCATAAGGACGTTCAACGACCTCCCAGGTTCCATTAGACATAATAGAATCCATCTCACTCCTTACTGCTTCCTTCCAATAGTCAGCATCAGGAGATGAATATGCCTCTTCAATGGTTCTGGGTGTATCATCTATGAGGTATATAATGAAATCATCACCAAAAGACGTGACGTGCATGATATAGACGTGCAGGTGCCGGTGCGGTGCGGTGTGGTGCGACGTGATGCACATTGCAGCACGGAAGGCCAGTGAGTTGTTGACATAGTGGTCGCCATCAAAGTTGATGATGAAGGGTGCATTAGTCAGAAGGGCAGAGACCCGCAACTGCACATTCATGGCACCTGCTTTCTTTTGATGGTCATAGGATGGGCTCTTCTCACGGGAGATGTAGATGAGCATTGGGAGCCGTACGTCAACAGCACTGAAGTCTAGAGGGTTTGCAGAGCTTGCTGGAGCACCAAATTGAGGTTCATCTCCTGGGTGATTCAGCATAACCTGTTGAGACAGTCATGTTAGGGGTAAATGTAAATAGATGAATATTTACTTTCTTAGGTTACTCATGTATGACTATGCCAAGTACAAGATGCCGGTATTAGAAACTAAGCTTTTTCCACAAATAAAAGTGAGTAACATTATATACCTTAACAATTCCAGCATGTTGTCCTTTCTTGTGGTTCTCAGCAGGGTCAAACCATGTCCCTGGCCACTGTGTTCCATCTGCCATCCAGGTTGCTTTTGCACCTTCTTTGACCTCTGCATTGTATGCATCTGAGCGTTCGGGGATTTTAGTAAACAGTGCATCTAGACGCACCTTGAACTCATGCCTGTGATCATTAACAAACTCATCTGGTGCATTTCCAGTGTATGGGCGCGACTTTACGGCAAAATAGTGTTAGGTTGATCTCCTTCCTAATAGACACAACGGTCTATTAGGGTCTTAATTCGCGCTCTGATCGGGGGCGCCCAACCCTTGATGGTTGGTGGGCCCCCGCTGCACAGCGCCAGAATAAAAAGGGGGTGAGGGGCCGGGGCACACGACACGAGGTTTGCCGCGCCGCCAGCACCCTCACCCACGTTCCCTAACCCTAGCCGATCTAGAGAGAGGCGCTGGAGCAGTGGGAAGTCTCACCGCCGCCACCATCAACCCTGGTTCGTCGTCGTTGGCGCCGTCGTCCACGACAACGCCGCCACGACCGTGAAGCTGCTGCATCGCTAGTCGCTGCCCTAGAGCAGATCTTCATCAGCGAACCTGTGATGGCCGCCTCAAGCTCCTTCGGTGGTGATGGTCTCTCTCTTCCTCTCTCTATACTCTAATGTACTCTATGTTCTAGATCTAGGAACCCTTTTGCACTCGTGAAAAGAAAAGATGGAAGATACCCCTCTTGATCCGTGTCTAGTCGATCCTAGAACCCTCACTGATTCTAACAAATAGCTCTCAGGAGCTCTTGGCTCAATGGCTGTGTTCACTTCCCTCCAATTTCTCCAATTTCTCCAAACTTTCCATCACATCAAAACATTAAATATAGCAAATGACTCATGCATGGAGTACTAAATGTAGGTAAATAAAAAAACTGATTGCATAGTTTTGATGTACGTTGCGAGACGAATCTTTTGAGCCTAATTAGCCTATAACAGGACAATATTTACCACAAATAAACAAAAGTGCTACAGTATGCTACAGTGTCCGATGTGCCCATTTTTACCCGCTTTTCGCGGATCTAAACACAGCCAATGCAATGCTTTCTGCAAAAAGGAACCCACAATGCAGCAAAATTTGCAGTCTCAAGCAAGCCTTCATAATGGATTATTGACCCGCCATCATCAGAGAGGTAGGTAGCAGTCCTATCAACTGGGTAGTCTACAGAAAGAATGGATAGGATAGAGTTCATAGTGTATATCATAGGCTCATTTATTGGATCGACAGTATTGATAAAAACATCAAGTCTAGGTAGATTGGAGTTGCCATCAGGGAGATCATCAAACTGTTGTTTCAAGAGGGCAAGGTCCGGGACACGCTTGATAGGGTTGAGCTTTGCAACTCGATTTAGCAGCCAAGTGACACCAAACCAGAAATCCCCAACAATCGATATCCACCAAAGCCACATGCCATCGGCGTGTGGGTGCCTAATACGCCATATGAAAAATAGGATGATAGCAATCAACCTGAGAAAGGTCAGCAACCTGTTGCACAAAAACAAGAAACAAAATTAGAACATCTAGACAGGGAAAATTGCTAGAAATAATTGAAATTAGAATGGCTGGAATGTTACAGTATGAATGACTAGTGTCACCGCACCTAAATATTGTAATATATCACCAATAAATTGTGCTATCCCGTCCAAGATAACAATTATGTAAATTCATTTCATAGTCACTCGCATTCATCCATACTCCTGTGGTGATGGATGGAAATATTCAGTTAGTCACTCGCATTCGCATACTTGTATTGCAAAATGCGCATGGGACATCTCAACTCTCAGCCACAATTATTGCATAGGAGATGCAGAAATTACAAAATCCAAAGCCAAGGACCTGGAGGAACGCGCCATGGAGGAAGCACATCGGCCGAGCACTCCCCAACGACCTGTAAGAGGCGGTGCTGAGAGCAGTGGAGGCAGATTGCCCTGGAGAGCCCTCGGACTAGACGGCGGAAGCTGGGATATGGGACCGTGGGCCGAGGGGCGGAGCGCAACATCGCCGCCCCGCTGCTATCGCCATTGCTTGCTCGTCGCCCGCCATCGGTCATCGCCAAGTTGGCACTTGGCCGTGTGTTTGGGTTGGGGCCGAGGAGAGTGTGTGTAGGGGGGAGTCCCTATGCGGCTTCCGGAAGTTAGATAAGGCAGACATCGCACGGCCCATCATAGCCATTTATCCCGTACAATAAAACTCAAATCACATATTGCTAACGCACCAGCAGAGCACAGGCAGTACGTAGTACAGCAAAAGCAACGATGCTGCATCGCTAATCCTTATCATCAGCAAAGGGAGAATCGACATGTGATAATCCTTTGTTTTTTGTTTCTTATGTTTTTGTTTTGTTTTTCTATTCTAACTCTTGTACTACCAGATTCAACATCTGTGTCAAATCAATTCAACATTTGTGAAAACTACTTCGATACTTTGGAACAATTAATTCAATATTTACTCAAAAAATGTTGGAATAGAATATTACAAATGTTGGAACGACATGTTGAAAATGTTGAACTACTATATTGAAATGTCGAAAAGTAAAAAATAAAAATTTTAAATAACATATTGCATCTTATTTTATTCAATTAATTCCAATAGATACAGTGGTTTAAACGGATTTCAAATTGGATGTATGATTTAAGAGGAAAGATTATTTGAAGATTGACGTCCGTTTACTATCCCATCTCTCTCCCTCCTATAGTATTGTGACAACTGTCCCTTCTACGTTCGTGCCCATATGCTTTGCTGTGATGTGCAGTCTGCCTACTCATATACAATCTCACGCGTCCGATTTATGTTGCACGAATCTCAAACAGTGGAAGATATATAAATTTAAATCTTCTGTAAGATGGATATGATTTCCGGGGGGGCGCCAGTAAGCAGGCTGCTTAAAAAGGCCCTGTGACGAGAACCAGCAGGCGGGCTTTGCATCTAGTCGGCCCAGTTTCTATTGTGTCGAATAGAAAAATACAAATCCGGTATTGTTTACTACACAAATAAATCAGCCTACCACCCCTCAAGAAAAAAAACTAAATCAGCCTACCATTAATTAATTAGTCCACTACTAAAGAACTCTCCTAGAGCTCCTTTGCCCAGGCTAAAAAATAGGCTCCAAAGCCGGCTCGGGCATGGTCGCACGGAGTCGTGCCAAAAGATTATTTTGGAGCAGATCTAGGCAAGAAGTTGTCGGTGTAGCTCAAAACAAGTTATACTGTGGTGGTGAGCCACTAAGGCCCCGTTTGGGAGGGCTTCACCGGCGGCTTCACGAGCGGCTTCAGGTGAAGCCCTCCCAAACGTTTGTTTCAGGACTGGCTTCACGTGTAAAGCCAGTTCTGAAGCTGTCGGCGGCTTACACAGGCAAGGTGAAGCCATGAAATCGTGGCTTCACGCGGCTTACACATCAATCTAACAAGTGAAGCTGTTTTGCCAAATATTTTCTAAAACGGCTCCAACTTCACCAGAAAAGCCGCTCCATCTGAGGAGCCAGAGCCGGAGCTGTTTTTGGAAGAGCCGGAGCTGTTTTTGGAAGAGCCGAAGCCCTACCAAACGGGGCCTAAATGTGGCTCCAACCGGCTCCTCCTTTTCAATCCATTTATGAAAGGCAATGTAAAGCTATTTTGCTAAATATTTTCTAAAATGGCTTCAACTATACTAAAGAAGCCGCTCTAACAGAAAAGCTGGAACAGACTTATTTTCAAAGAGTCTTAAAAAGAAGCTTTGTATGTTCCTTCCCTCTAGAGTGTAGGGAAACCTCTATCAATTAATAACTTCCTTACTGGTAGCCAGCATGGAAGTGACGACTAAAGGCTTAATAGATGATTATTTTTATTTTTTTATTGGTAACTTCTAACTTAGTACTAGTAGCCTTTTAAAAATGGTGCAATCTAGTATCCTACTTTTACTTTCGTAGTAGAACTTTACTAGCCCTTTAAAGAGGGTACAATTCTACTGGTACTACTACTGGCCGTAGACAAGACGGTCGGTCCATCCTATTAGGTCAGCACGACTGCACGAGAAATGGGTGTGCGTAAGCGTAAGCGTAACTGATAATAGTTGACGCTCCCAAAAATGGTAACCACGGGCTGGGACAGAAGTAGAAATACAGAGGACAGAGGTGGGAGCGTAACTGAAGCGTGGGCGCAGTGATCAAGTTGGACGGCGGATACGATGGTAGTACACACACCTGTAGGGGTGCAGGAGGATGCCCTTGACCCTGTACGTCCGGAACAGCAGCGGCCACCGGCCGTCCTCGCCGCCGTCCTCCACGGCCGCCGCCGCCTCCTTCTCGTCGATGGGCGTCCAGTACTTGTCCTTCGGATTGACCGCTGGCCGCCTCTTCCTCCTGCCGTGCCGCTTGCCGTTGCCGTTCGCCGCCACCGACGGCAGCGCCGTCGTCGTGCCGCGGGCAACACCGCCGTTATTCTCGCTGCTGCCCCCGTGATGGCCGGCACCGTCGTTCCCCGACGACGGCGCCGCACCGTCGGCAGAAACGCCACCATTCCCGGCACCGCCGTCGCCGCCGGCGCCCGAGGAGCCATGCCTCCTGCCTGCTAGCGACTGAATTAGCTGGGCTATGTTCCCCAAGCTAAATGATGAGGCACCTGCTGGGTGGCTAGTTCACTCGCTCGGTGCAGCACTAGGAAGAGGAGTGTGAAGAGATATATGCGTGCTCTGCTCACTTGCCTACCAAGGAGGGGTGGAGCAAAAAAAAAAAAAAAACGCGCGTGCTGATCTGAGCACTAATTCCATCGTCGGTCCCGCGCGCGGTCGAAGAAGAAGACCCCTCGCGCGGGCTGTCGGCCGGCCTCGTCGACGGCCAATCGGCGTGCATCACGGGGGCGCACGAAGCTACAGTGCTCTACAGGGTGGACCAGCTTACAATATCATTTAAGTTGCAGCGACAATGGCAGCATCCACAGGACCAGTAGATTATTGCCATGCGTTCCGTTCTGTTCAGCAACAAGAGTTGAATACATTACGGCTGAATGACAAATCAAATAAAAAAAATCTCTTTTATATTTTCCCTTTAAGAAACCTAATAATTCGTAGCACAATGTATTTTGATTTGTACTAAATAAAACAGGATGCATGCCAGGCAGATAATATATCCTGATCGATCGACCAATCAATGGATCAATCATGGATCTATTTCAAGCAATTACACAGCCAAGATCGCATCACCCAAACAGCACGCCTGTTACAATTTTGCTTTTTCATTAACAAAGAAATTTGTGAACCAGTACGCCCCTGGTCCTGATGCCGTTTGAGTTCCATCGGAGCGCAGGATCACGTGTGGGAGCCGGATGTTGAAGCCGAGCGGAGCTGAGAGGTGGAGCCGAGCTGGCCGTGTATCCATTCGGGGTGTCAGATGCGGTTGCAGGGACATGTGGCAACGATCATTAGGGGGCGCACCTCATTTTTTCCGCCCTGCTTACAGTGTGTGACTATGTGACGATGGAGATTTGCAATTTTGCATGGAGGCCGATTGATGCCGCCTAACGGATCGACGCTAGGAAACAAAAACCCTCGCATGCAGAACTGCAGATGGTGGCTCGGAACGGCAATCGTCCATGTCATTGCAGAGCGCAGACGACTGCATCTCTGCATACTACTCCAGCCAGCAGTCCAGCTCTTGCACACTGACGTAGTGACTGAATCTGAAGAATATTGAATTGCTTCTTCGGCAGAGTTGCTGTAGAGCTAGCGTACAACACATGCTGCATGTAGCTTGTACCATCATGCATGCTACTAGTAGTACGTCACACATGGATGCACAGCAAGCAGCTGCACTGCATGTTGTTCTGTTCTGCGATCCGGTCGCCAACAGACTTGGGCAGCAAACATCAGACGCGATTGGAATAAATTCCGTGATTGGAGAGGTCGAATTTTCCCTGTTCTCCTCTCCTCGTCCTTGGCATGCATGTGATGCTTCCATTCAAGACACGGCAGATCTGATCGAAATCCAATCCACGGTTTTAGAAGTAAATCCGATAGCATTTGGATCCACTGATCCACAGGCAGTCCGCCTGTAGTGTGGGCGGGGGCGCACTGATGCAGCCCAAATGCGCCTTTGGCGGCATATATAGTATAGAACTGCACTCCAGCACCTTTAATTTACAATCCACCATGCAGAGCCCATGGTATTCCTCAGGCAAGCCACGGCTTTGCTACCTTCGGATCGGCTTGACTCGGACAAGATAAGAAAGTGCAGTGAAGAATCAAATACTAATTCCGCTTTAGTCCCTTAATTGACGCAGCATGTGAGTACTTGACGGGGCATCAGCGCTGGTTAACTAATACGGAGTACTAGCACGCGACGGACCACCGATCGGATTGCGCATCCGCATCACGCCGGTGGCGCCTGCATGCGCCACCATTGATATATCAGGCCAAATTCAATTCCGGGGCAGACGGCCCATCACATCTGCTGACGACAGCAGCAATGCACCCGTCGTCAGGCCAGCTTTGCTCGCGTGCTCTCTCGCCGCCGATCGATCGTCGTGGCCCGATGAAGCTGCCCGCCACCGGCTCGGCCCCTCGGCCCCGGCGTGCCGCGTCATCATTGCGTCCACTGGCGGGGTTCCTTTTGTGCGCGAGCGGGACAAGCTGCGCGCTGGCTCTGGCACTACCGCCGCAAGTGGCTTAGGTCCTGTTTAGTTTCAAAAAAAAGTTTACATAATACCTATCATATCGAATCTTCGGACATATATATGAAACATTAAATGCAGTTGAAAAAATAACTAATTACACAGTATAACTGATTACCACGAAATATTTGTAAAATAACAACAAAATATGCTACAGTGTCAAAATCCAAACTTTTTCACCAACTAAACACACACTTAGCTTGTTGCGGGCGGAGAGTGTCGGTGAGGCGTCTGGGACGAAAGAAAAATTACCGGCCAAGAGCATCTTCGGTTATAGCCTCTACTTCTTCCTCCTACTTTTATGAAGAGGGGTTCCTTCTATTTTCTGGAGGACTTTTACCTTTAACCCCAGAACAGTTCCTATATTTTAGCCCCTACTCTCCTATGACAGGCGAGACTTTTTTTCTTCGCCAAGATGCCTGGAGGGGGAAGGGGAGACAGCAACGCTGGAGCCTATGCCGGCGCTGGAGCGTGACAGGAGGGGTGAGGTGGCACGGAGGTTGGACCCACGGGTTTAGGCCGTTCGGCTCGGGGGCGTGGGTGTGGGCGAGCGGCGTTGGATCTTGGCAACGGACCGACGCTGCGACGAGGCACCGTCCACAAACACGACGTCACGACGGCTGCTGTTCTAACCCCATTGGAGCAGCTCCTCGCCGCTGCCGCTAACCCCGGCGCCGCTCGGGGAGGCGAGGTCGGAGAAGTCGGAGTAGTGCTAGTGGTGGACGTGGTAATGCGCGGGGCTCCGAGTCGCGACGCGGCGAATCAAGAGCGCGGGCGCGAGGAAAGCGGAGAGCTTGCGGTAGCGCAGAGCTTGCAGTGGCGCAGAGAATCAGGGGCGGCAGCAGATCCCGGGCTTGGTAGAGGGCGGCAGTGCGGTGAATCGAGCTCGATGCAGATCCAAAAGGCGACCTCACGTCAGGAGGGAAGGGGGTTGTTGGTGTTACGTATCACCGGCTAGTAAATTTGTGTACGCGTCACTACTTCGGATGGTAATGCAAGGATTCGACACAAGGGTTTATACTGGTTCGGGCAGAATATCCCTATGTCAAGTTTGCAGTAGGGGTTACAAACGGGCGAGAGAGAAAACGGGCTCCCAAGTCTCTGGATGCGTGAAAATGTGTGTGTGTGTGTGTGAAGGTTCGGTCCCCGGTACCCCTCTCCCTTTATAGTCCTAGGGAAAGGGGGGGTCAGATACAAAATGGTGGAAAGGTAAAAAGGAGGAAGTCGTGGGGGTTGGACGTGACCCGACCCCTCCTTCCTCATCCGGCAATCAAGGTGGGGTCCACGGTCCTTGCTGACGATGATGACAGTCATCCTTCCCCATTTCACGCCCTGTAGCAGTCACGATGGACGGGAAATGCCCTGGCAGTGTAGGTGATGCCCCGTCGACAGTGCTGGTGTTAGTGGACACCCCGTCGATCACGTTGGTGTCAGCGGGGGATGACTGTCCAGTCCGCACGTCCGTCCGGACGGTCATCCCATCCTTGGAGCTGACTTCCAGGGGAGTGGTTGTGCACCGTCCAATCGGTGAGGTGTTGTCACATCCGGATCCCGTCGTTGCTGCCCCGGCTCGTGCTGAGGCATGAGCGATCAGTCACGTCGGCCCGCATGGGCCCTTTTTTTGACCAATGATGATCTCTGTACTACGGAGCTGGCAGGTCGCCACGTGGTGGTGTAATCCCCTCGTTCTATGAGGGTCGGGCGAGGCGGAGGCCTCCCCGCGGGGGTCGGCCCGAGGAAAACGCTCCCTCAAGGGTCGGACGAGGTAGAGGCCGCCGCTGATGGGCCATCTTGGCTTGTCTTGGGCCACACTAGATGGGCTGCGACTGACTCGGGTCAGCCCCTTGTTGGGCCACGCTACTCTAATCATTCTGGCGCTCCAGTGTTGATAGGCACTTAGGGGGGGGGTACTTGTTATTTTCACCCCCATCAGGGGTCCTGGAGATTGGGGCAGCGGCTGTGGAGCTCTTCGGGGTGGCAGCGGACCGGTTCACAGCGGCGGCGTGCAAGAGCAGGGGCGGCGCTGCCAGCCCAGTCCACGGTGGCGGCGCACAAGAGCTTAGGGCAATGGCAGCTCGACGGCGGGGTGCTCGAGCTTGAGCTCGAGCTCCATGAGGGAGGGAAAACAATAGGGACCGGGTTGGAGAATTTGGGTGCCTCCCTACCTAAGGGATTCAAGTTACCCCTACTTTGAAAGTAGTGATCCAAGTAGAGATCCTGCTGGAGTTGCTCTAATGAAACCGAGAGCTTTGAGGTGCACTCGGCCACTACAGATGATTAAGGTGACTAATTAACTGACCTGCACATGATGCGTGCATGATGTCTCATCCAACTCAAGATTATTCCTTACTAGCAGTTTACCATACGAGCATATAATATATCACTATCTCTATCATATATAATCATATTATACTTGGCCATACCGGCCACCCAGGCACAACATGACACTAGCCTGGCGAAGCCCGCACGCTGTGGCACGGCAGCCCGCGCATTGGCCCAGAGGCACGACAGCACGACAGGCCGGAGGGGCAGCGGCGGCCTGAGCGGGGGTGACGACGGTGGCTAGGGAGGCGGGGACGATCGGCGCAGGCGGCGGCCGGGGGCGACAACGGCGGCCGTGGAGGTGGGGACGACCGGCGCAAGCGACGACGGGGGAGCAACACTGCAGCCCGCGGCGCAAGAGAGAGGATGGAGTGAAGAGAGAGGGGGGAGGGAGTGGAGATTAGGATTTATTAACTTTGGACTGTTAAACGGGCCGCCCTCATGCTAGCCCATTAAACGGGTGGTGCCCATGCTCGGGCCGCGTGCCGCGGATACAGCCCAAGCACGCCACTAGGCCTGGCACGGGTACATTACTAGCTCGATCGGTCACGGGCCGGACTATTCTTGGACTGTGTTTTTTCGCGCTTTTTTCTTTTTATATTTCAAAAAAATCAAAATTTCAAAAATATATGGCCGTTTTGAAAAATATCAAAAATACCCCCCGGTCGGCCCCCCATAGGGCGACATGCTCTAAGTGTAATTTTTTTCAAATTCGCAACGAGGTCCCTGGCCAAAAAAAAATGCAAGTGGGCCTGTCGCCCCCCTCGGGCGACCACTGGGCCCCGCCCACAGGCGCGGCAGGGGGCCTGTTGCTCCCCCCTCGGGCGACCGGGGTACCCGCCCCTATATAAGCATCCGACCCCCATTCCCTCCTCATTTGAGCCTGAAAATTCCACCAAAAATCCAGAAAAAAAGAGAGGGGTGAGGAGAAGGGAAGCGGCGAAGCCCTGCCGGATTCAGCACTTGTGATCTGCAGGTTAGTACATTTAGTTTATATATTTTTCCATTGGTATTGTAGAGTAATTTAATTTAATTAGTGCTATAGTAGAACCATTTAAGTAGGAGTTTAATGATACTTTAGTTTTTAGTTACGTAGTAGTAAATTAGTTTAGAAAATTACTACTACGCATTTATTATTACAATTGCAGTACTATTAGAGACGTGTTTATAAATTAATTATGATTTAGAATAGAATTTGGCATATGCAGTATAGAATTTGAGTGTCATCACGTAGTTATGAATACTTATACGTTGTAGTTGAATTTCATACTTAGTTTTTACGGATTATTAAATAAGGTAGTGAAGTAAAGAGTATAACTCGATAAGTATTCTGTGATATATAGATATGTCGAGCAAGATGCAGTTTCAAGTATTTTATGGTGACTACAATGTTTTGTATGGGCCAAATGGAGTAGATCTTTCTGCCTTTAAGTGCACATCTAGCGCCATAGATAAACCTCTGGAAAGGAGTTTTGGTTCCATATGTAAGTGGCTGCAGCGTGGGTTCCGTGTTGATCCGTTGACACATGTGATCACCGTCCAGTCTCTTGTTAATTGGGAGGTAGAAAGTGATTTATGAGAATTGATGATGATACACAACACTGATGACTGGTAGAAGTACATGCAAGCAGCTCTAGAGTTGGGGTGGCCTCTGGCCATTCTTGTTCAAATCCGGGAGAAGACACAAAATGAAATCCAACATGGTGCAGATCAAGCAACTCCGAGTATTCGAAGAGAGACCAATTATGTTGAGCAAGATGAGTCAGAAGAGACAGAGAACCAAAACATGGGACCACAGGGCCTTGCTGATGAGGGAGATAGAGGATACATAACATTGTGGACGAGATGGAGGCAGAAGACCAAACCGCAATAGAAATGGAAGAATATGAGGGCTCATCTGATGACGAGCAGTACTCATTGCCAAAAGAGTGGAATGAGCATGGTTTTGGCAGTCATGTCGCAGAAGACGTACGAAATCAGGAGTGGGAGTACAGAGGGAATGAGGTAGTGCAAGGTGCAACATATCCAAACATTGAAGCCGTAAAAGATGCTGTGAGACTATGGGCAATATCATTGTAACGAGAATTCAGAGTCGTAAAGTCTGGCAGTAAAGAATATGAGGTGAAGTGTGTGAATGATGGATGTCCATGACGAGTACATGCATTTAAGGGAAAATGGAAGTCGGAGTGGAAATGTTCCATTGTGACAGAGCACACTTGTTTGCTGTCAGAAGTTCTTCCCTCGCATCGCAATATATCATGCGACTTTGTTGCAAAACAAATATATGGGTTGATTATGGACAACCTAAATTATGAGACAAAAATGATTGTTCGACACATTGAGCAGACTTACCAGTACACCATTAGTTATTTGAAGGCATGGCGGGCTAAACAAAGGGTGTTCGAGATGCGGTTCGGCACATACGAGGCATCATATGATAACCTACCTCGTATGTTATCCCAGGTTGCTGCTAGAAATCCTGGAAGCTTTTATGACACATACCTCGTACCAGCCGTGACTAGGGGGCAAAAAATTATGCAACGAGCCTTCTTTTGCATAGGTGCTTGTGTTAGAGCATTTCAGTGTTGTCTTCAGATGATCTGCATTGATGGCACATTTCTGACTGGAAGGTATAAATGTCAGATACTCACCGCAATCGGGGTAGATTGCAACAACCAAATAGTTCCGCTCGCATTTGCATTTGTTGAGAATGAGAACTTAGACAGTTGGTATTGGTTCATTGAACGAGTGAAGGTTCATGTTGTTACTGCACATCCAGATGTGTGCCTTATTTGTGATAGGCATGCAGGTCTGCTGCAATCAATACTGAAATTGCAACGTGGAACTGCGACAACGCCTCCATTGTGGCCCGATGTCCAAAACAGGTGGTGCATTAGGCATATGGGTGCAAACTTCTATGACCACTTCAAGAATAAGGATCTTAAGAACTTGTTTAAGAGGTTGTGCACCCAAAATCAACAGAGAAAATTCAATGCATTATGGCAGATGCTTGATCAGTTGACTGCAGAGCTAGCGAAGGTAAGGGCAGCAGGAACAGGCACGAGTCAGGCTGCAGAGGCTAGGGATTCAATTGAGAAGCCATTTTCACACTAGATTCGAGGTGCACCTAAGGAGAAATGGTCATTCCTTTATGATACCAACGGAATACGGTATGGTATTCAGACAACGAACCATGCAGAGTGTTTCAATATGGTTATGCGTTCTTGTCGTGCCTTTCCTCTTGTGGGAATTGTTGAGTTCATCATGTATGGGTGCATGAAGTATTTCAGAGAGCGTTACATGGCTGCAAGCATAAACATCAGCAACTCCCAAATTCAGTTTTGCAGAAGAGTGGCACAATGTATGCAAGAGAAGATTGAAAAGGCCAAACTGCACCGCGTCATATCGACAGGTACAATGGAGCATAGATTTGAGGTTCTATGCAAGGATAGAACTGGTCGTGGTATCCGTAGAGATAGGGTGGTACAGGAGAGTTTGATTACAGTAGATGGCAAAGCCTTCTGCACCTGCATGAAGCCTAAGTTATTGCATTTGTCATGCTCGCATCTCATTGCGGCATGTGCAGAGTCTGGGTTGCAGCCAGGAGTATTTGTTTCACCTTACTTCAGCAAGGAAGCAGCTGTATCCACCTGGGGACATGAGGTATACGGGATTGGAATAGTGGGGCCTTTCATTCAGGATAATGAGAATAAGATGTTTATTCCTGATCCAGCCACTAAGAAAGGCAAAGGCCGCCGTCAGACACGTCGTATTCGGAATGGTATGGATGAGTCCGAAGCAAGCAAGGCACAAAAGCGTTGCAGCCAATGTGGAGCATTGGGTCACAACTACAAGAAGTGTCCTCAGAATGCAGTTCACGATGCTGCTGACGTCGGTCCTTCCGGAAATCCCAGAGATGGAGCACCTCCTACGTTCAGACGACCATCGGCGAGAATTGCTCGTGGAATGCATTCGGTGTCATGATCCACAATTGTATCGAACATATTTGTAATATGTAGTAATCGTACGTGCAGTTTGTATGGAACATATCTGTAATGTATAAATATCGTGCGTGGAGTTTGTATCGAACCTATCTGTAATATATAGTAATCGTGCGTGGAGTTTGTATCGAACCTATCTGTAATGTATAAATATTACGCGTCTAGTTTGTATGAAACATATATGTACCTATGTGTTCTCATATATTTTTGAATGCAGGTATGGAGATGGACTCCTTGCTAGACCCAATTATCGACTCGAGCCACAGGTCTTACTTTGCAGCAGTTGAGCACCGAGCCCTAGAGGTGCTACGTCCTCATCCACCCGGGGAGGCGATCTCTATACACCACGATTGGTGTGACAGGTATGTAATGAAATATTATTGTTTATCACTTATGTATTCGTCGGTATTCCTTTGTTTCGACAATTTTGTTTATTGCAGGTTACGTGAGGCCGGTCTACTGACTCTGAGCGAGGGTAACAAAGACGACGGAGATGATGATACCGGCAATGCTGCCGGTTCACAGGATGAACCATGCACTATTCCTTACTGCAACTGTCCTTGTCACAAGAAGAAGGGCCCTGTGCCTCCGGCACCACCGCCTGCACCATCTGCAATGGGTGGATACTGCGGAGAAGGATCAACGCAGTTTGCTACGTGGGGGTACGACTACTAGGACTACCCTAGTGCTAGTGACATGCTGCATCGTTGTGTTTGTTGTGTTTTTTTTTTAAATTACCTAAGGCATGTTAGGTTAGTCCGGAATCTGTTTACCGTAGTTTGCAATGGGTTCTGCCATGCCACTGCATGTGTGATGTGTGTTTCATTATCGTTGTATTATGATGTAAAATTTGATGGTTCACATTAATGTAATGCATTTCTTAGTTCTTATTTCTTATCGTTATATTAATTAAATATGTGCTTTTTAGTATTCTAGTGACATAAAAAGCTCCGAAAATATTAAGGACAAGTTCAAACATTTCATAGATTCCCGGCTACAACTGCAAATTAATGGTAAAAGTTACAACACACAGAGTCAAGCTCTCAACGGAAAACATAAACAACTAATTGCAGTGGCATGTGCACGCGACAAGGTAATTTCTTGTTGCATCTAAACCTACAATGCCTTATGGAATGTAAAATGCCGGGATTACATGGTACTACTCTACCGAGTGCACCGAGGATATTTGCCCTTCCTAATTGCTTCGGGGCCGGCTTCCTTCGTACGGCGTGCCCTCTCTCGCTTTCTCTCCCTGTCAGCTTCACGTTCGGCCGCCGCCTTACGATCCACCTCCTCCATCCTCTTGCGGATCTCTTCTTGCGCTTCTCCTCTTGCTGTTCCTCGTGCTTCATTCGGCGTCAACGTTCTGCAGCCCACCTTACTTGTTGTTCCACAAAGTCCTTTGCCTGCTGCGACTGCACGGTGTCGAACCACTGCATAAAATCACAAAGAGGCGGAGGAGACTTTGTCCAACAAAAATTAGAATCATAACTCAATGTTAGGTCACAAAGAAAAATAGTGTATGTTGTCCTGCTATCTTGGCCCGGTCTTTGCCGTATCGCTTAGGTGGATCATATTCGTAGTTCTCACACATAAAGAACCTCATGCCGTAGTCATCTCCTAAAACCTCAGATTGCATGAACTTGCATAACGAACTGCAGAAGCACATTGGCACATCAATTCCTTCAGGTACGGTGGCTACACACTTGCTCCAAGGAATGTAGGTTGATCCTGACGAAGACATTGGCGCTATAGTGTGGTGCGCCAAATGACGAACAATGATTTAAATAATGCACATATCGTATACCAAATCGATGCGTGAAAATATAGGTACTGTCATAATTCTATTGTCTTATGCTGCAATATCAATAAGGTACTGTCATAATTGTAGCGAAAATGGCCTCTCATGCCATATTTCAATATAATGTTTTGGCGATTGATGACACACACAACACTTGGACTAATATGATTTTTAAAGATGACCATTCTCAGGCTTTTAGGTTCAAGTGATGACAAAGAGAAGATAGGCGTAGCTAGGCCCAAAGGGCCGCCCCCTACGGGGGTTACCGGTTGAACCGACGGTCCAAAATAGGGCATCGGTGCATTGGGCGTCCTATGTACCAGAGACGATGTCAAGCGCCCAGGAGAAGTTTCTTCAGCACCGGTTCAACCGACGGTGCATCGGAGCATACCGTCGGTGCATTGGCCGTCCTTTGTACCAGAGACGATGTCAAGTGCCCAGGAGAAGTTTCTTCAGCACCGGTTCAACCGACTGTGCATCGGTGCATACCACCGGTGTAATGACGTCAACGTCCAGGAGAAGATTCTTTCAGCACCGGTTGAACCGGTGAGGCATCGGTGCATTGCATCGGTTCAACCGGTGGTCTCTGCGTCTGCTGTCAGGACTTCAACGGCTACTTCATGTTGTGAGTGACCGGATGAACCGACGCTACCCCACCAAGAGGCATCGGTTCTTCCGGTGATACGCAGTTTTTCAGCTGACCGTTGGAGCAACGGCTACAAGACTTGGTGGCCTATATATACGCCTCACCCCGTCCATTTGAAGTGTGCTGGAGTTGCTGAACATCCCAAACACACCCAAGAACATCTCCAACCACCATAGAGCTTCATTGTACATCATATAGGCTTAAGCACACTTGTGAGAGTGCTTAGTGCTTGTTTAGGGATTAGTTCTTGCGAGAGCTCCCTTGAGAGAAGTCTTGCTGCGGCAAGCAACTTGTGATCCGTCGTGTGACCCTCCGTCTTGGTGTGGAGTGGCAACGACACTTTGTGCGGGGGAAGAGGAGGCCCCCTCCTTGGTGGAGAAGCTCCGTAGTGGATTTCGGCCGGGTGACCGAGAGAGACGGTGGCGGTGCACGAGACTCGGTGTCTTGTGGGCACTTGCCTTTGCTTGCCGGCATCGCCATTGGTGGCGTAGTGCAAGACGGTGATCGGAAGAGCCTCGGTGTCCCGTGGACGTAGGCGTTTATGCCGAACCACGTTACATGACCGTGTCTACTCGGGAGTTTGCATCCCTCTTGCACTTACCTCTTTACTTACCGCATTACGTTTCCGCACTTACTCTACCTTGCATACCTTTACTTTCCTAGTTAGTTTGATTAGGATTAGCTAGGTTGCAAGTCTTTTTAGGGGTAAGTAGAGAGTAGCATAGATAAACCTTAGTCATAACTAGCATGCGTAGGACGTGTTAGGTTTATCTTATGCAAGTAGTTTGAGCCCTAGGTTAAAAAGCGATTAGCGACCCTATTCACCCCCTCCCCCTCTAGGGTCGGACACCCCGGTGATCCTTACAATAATTCTATTCTAATGCATAATTAATTTAAAAACAAGTCTGTAATAGTACTCAAATTGTAATACTAAACGAGTGTTCTAAAACACCAAATCTAATTCAGCTAATCCGCTAATTAAATAAAATTGTTATACAATATCAACGGATTCAATTCTATTCTAATGCATAATTAATTTAAAAACAAGTCTGTAATAGTACTCAAATTGTAATACTAAATGAGTGTTCTAAAGCACCAAATCTAATTCAGCTAATCCGCTAATTAAATAAAATTGTTATACAATATCAACGGATTCATACAGAAGTTACCGGTAGATCACAAGTGCGGAATTCGGCAGAGCTTCGCCGCTTTTCTTCTCCTCACCCCTCTTTTTTCCTGAATTTTTAGGCTCAAATGACAAGGGAATGGCGGCCAGGGGTTATATATAGGGGAGGGACCCTGTCGCCCGTTGGGGGGGCGACAGGCCCCCTTGCATTTTTTTTTTGGCCAGGGACCTCGTTGCGAATTTGAAAAAAATTACACTTAGGGCCTGTCACCCTATAGGGACGCGACCGGAGGGTATTTTTGATATTTTTCAAAACGGACATATATTTTTGAAATTTTGATTTTTTTTAAATATAAAAAAAACCGCGTGTTTTTTCTGTCCGTGCTAGTGCTGGCCCATCGAACCTAGCCCATTTGGCAAGTCATATGATATATTACTACACCTCTCTCATTTTGGTTCTGGGCTGGACTACGGTATACTACAAGCAATCCATTAGTTTGGAAAAAAAAGATATATTATTTATTCTCTCATATGGTCATATATATTTAGTTTTTTTCTCTCTTGGACTCACAAATTCGTTTTCCTTTTCCAACTCCCAAACTCATTTCAAAGGTGGTGCCACGCCACCCAAACAACGTGGCAAAAGGGAACAAAGATCGCACAGACCTGCATGTCATCCTGCTGAATCCTTTCTTCTTCCTCCTCTGCCCTCTCAATGTTGACGCACCGTGGGTGCACCCTTCTTGCCTTCATCTCACTCACGGGGACGGCGCGGCAGCAACACAAGCGAAGCGTCCGGCGTTTCCGCCCCCCTTCCTCGGCCTCTCGACGACCACCTCCATCACCTCAGGCAACCCCACGGTTCCGTCCACCCTCTCCATATCGAGCGACCCGCAAACTTCGACCACCAATATTCTACCAAACAGCGACTCAGCAGTCACCAATTCTGCCAATGCGGCGGCGTGCGCAGACACCTTTAGTGAGAGGCTGTTCAGGACCGCTTCCCACCGTCGCGCCGTCAGCTCGGGCACCGCTAATTTGTGGTTAACCGTGCGGAATGGATCCGTGCGGTCGATTTCCCGACATAGCATATTTCCATATCTGGAATGGAGCCCCGCCGCGCGATTCCGAATTTGACATGCAGCAAACCAACGTCCACCTCCGAACATGCCATGTATTTGTCTTTAAGTGGGCCGTTTTCATTCTCTTTCTTGCTTCCAGATTGAATTTTCTGTGGGCTGTTTTCAGTGGGCCGTTTTCATTCTCTTTCTTGCTTCCAGATTTTCTTTTGAGAAGCTAAATATTTCGGGAACATGGGAATGAGGGTGTATTTTTGGGTGGGGGGATAAAAGTAAGTTTTGTTTCAATTTTATTAACACATATAAAAAGATCATTAAAAAAACTATGAAAAAAATACATGAATAAGATATATGATCTTTTCCAAATATTGTTTAGCATAGCAAATATTTATACAGCTGACATTTAAAAAAATGAACTAAAAATTTTTCAGCTGACAAAAAAACTTTTTTCTTGACTGCCGTGTAGATGAACAGTTACTTTCTGCTTGTGCTGCTCAGCAAGAAATAAGAACAAATAAAATAAAATAAGTAAAAAAAATTTGTGAATATAATAGAATTACAAAAACGTTTCTTACCTTTTACCCATGGCTTTGTAATTCTCAACTTCAGTTCCCTATTTTATTTTTATAAAAAAAAGGCTACATCAAAATTTTGGCTATGACAAAAATAATATTTAAAAAAAGGTGGTCTCCACAAAATTTCTGAGTGATAAAAAGTGGTCTTATATGTTGTCTTGCAATGTCCTTTATTTCTGGCATGATCAATTCGTTCTCCTCATGAGTGCATAGATAATATGTTATAGATTCACGCAATGGCTTCGCATGCTCCTGTTGATGAACGGGAGGTTCAAAAAACTGAGCTAGAGAATGGTGCTGCTTTTTGATTAAAAAATAAGCATGGAGACATTTAACAATAACAACAACAAAAAAGTAACCTCTTTGAAGTGGAAATGTGTCTTGCCATCGTACGCTAGAAGAAGTTGTAGAACAAAAACCCCACTGTCATTGCTGACATGATATATAAAAAGTTACTAATATGTTATGTGGAGAGAAAAAATTCATAGCAACTCAAAAAAAAGGTTTTGCAGAAAAAATAGACTTGCGGTGGAGAATTACTCAACTGGTTGGTCTGGTTGGAGACACTTCCAAAAACAGTGGGCATGTCGTATATGTCAACCCTTGTAGATCTTGAATGAACTGCTTTGAAGACTTTTCTGAATTTGCAAATAACATTGAAGGCATCTGATTGTATTATTGCTATATCCTTGAAAGGGCATATGACTTCGAATCTACCATCTCTGAAATTGGCTACAACAATATACTAGTAGCTGTATTTCTTAGGGGCACAAACACCAACAGTAACAAAAAAATAAAAAGAAAAGTGAAAAGTTGTTGTTTTATTTTTCAGGTGTATAAAAAAATTGAAAACAAAATAATTAAAAACTGTGTTTATTTTCACCAAATCCGCATTGTCTAGTCTGAATCCAATTTTCTTCTTTGAAAGACTAACAACTATGTCAGCAGGTATCGATTCAGTATCTTGAAGCATAACCTGTGAAAAAAATACATTGATTCATAATAAAATTTGCAGAAATTAAAAAGAGAAAAAGAAAAAGAGTTGTTACTGCAGCGTGTCAGCTTACTGCTAAGTCATTATGGATGATGAGCTTGCCGCACTCATCATCGTGTAAGAGTCCGCGAATATGTTTTGTGTACTGCGTTTCCATGATAGCAACACCCATGATGTTCATGACATGATGAGATACAGAACCATATACTTGCATTGAAAGACCAAATGTCCGATGATCAACCCAATTGACAGAAACCATTTTGACAATCCTTGGGCTTTATATGGGTAATGAATAGAGAAAGAGAACAAAAAAAATGTATATTAGATGTATGTTAATCATAAATGAATAGAAAACAGGGACAGCAGGGCACTTGGTGGGGAGGGGGGGGGGGATATTATGCATGTCTGCAGCTATATATATATATATATATATATATATATATATATATATATATATATATATATATATATATATATATATATATATATATATATATATATATATCTTCTTGCAGGGAAGGGAGGCGGTATGTTGCTCACAATATGTTGGTGTACAGCTCTTTGAACAGGCATTGAAACAAAGATATGGCAGTACACAAGAGGATTCATTGGTATCATGCTTTCGGTTGGAGTCTGTTGTGAGTTTCTAAATGTTGCAATTGAGTCATCAACTTGTCTTATAGTTTCCTCATTCCAGATCATGTCATCAAGATCAGAACACATACCATCAGTGTCTATATTTAAATCAGCAATAGGTGCTGAGAAGCTTGTGTCGTAGTGCTGTGTTTCAAGTTGTTCAATTGGATATCTTCATTTGTGGGATGCTTGTGAACAAAATCTGTAGAGATGAGAATATCTGATTCTGATAGGTGGTGGTCATCTGATTTTTTGTTATCCATAGAATCAACCAAGACTTGGGTGTGCTGAGGTGTCGCAAATTGAAGTTTCTTCTTGCGAGCTGCAAGCAATTTGCTGATCTTTTCTAGCTGCAAATCATTTAATGATGGAAATCTAGTTTTTTCACACTTGTTTCATCTTCCTTGATACTACCACTACCAGACATTCTGAGCAATGATGCTGGTAATGGTCTTTTCTTCAATGGTGCACTGTTTATTGAAGATGACCGACATGAAACATTGTCACCTTGAAGCTGCACTTTCTGTTCTACAGGAGGTAAATGTCCATCAACTGAACCATACTCCATGCTTAATTTTACTAATGAAAAGGTAAAATCACTGAGGTTGGCTGACTCCTGTTGTGGTGCAAGATCCAACTGCTGAGTGCCAAAAATTAGTTTCTGCAGATCTGCCATAAAAGAGGTTTGACTAGAGCAAATATCAACAGCATCCTCTGAATGTATTGGCTCCAATTCATCAATGAAATTCTCAAAAATTTCTAGAGCTTCAGTTTGAGCATCAATGATTTCAGGGACTTGAAACTCTAGTGGGGGGAGCATGTATTTTGAAGGCAAATGCTCATTGTGACATGCCATTTCATAATTGACTGCAGCATCAAGAGGTTCAGCGGGTGTAACTAACTTGGTTTTTCCATTGTCATGTGGATCATTACTCTGCAAAGTTGTTGCAGATGTTGAATTTGACTGATCAAATGCCACTGCAAGTGCACTAATTGCTCTAGTTTCAATTGCTGATAAAGAAACAGGAACCTGGGTGGAACACTTGTCATTTGAAATGTTTGTCAATTTGCACATGGAGCTGTTGTTTGTGTCGCGGATAATTCTTGCAGCTTGGCTTATCTGTGAGAGCAACAATGGTTTCATTGAGTTGATGTAATGTTTCCATGATTCATTGTACATTAGGTGTAACTGTTTCCTTGCCTATGAAAAATAACAAAAGCATAAATAAATAGCTAAAAAAAAGAATAGCATTATTGTACATTAGAGCAGAATGAACAGAAAAGAAGATGGTGTGTAAGGAACGGGGGGGGGGGGGGTGGGTTGTGAACTATTGACCTTAGTGTAATAGTCCTCTGGAAGAATTGACAACTTGTGTTCCATGTCACTGTTTGTATCGATGAAAATGCCATCCGAGATGGGATAGTGAGTGAAAAAACATGACCTCCTGATATCTCTCAGCTGCCAAAAAAATGAGGAAAACATATGCTGAAATTTCTTTGAAAAATAGTTGATACAAAGATGAAACATGCACTGAAGACATCTGTGTAAGAAAATCATACAGGGATTCTTCCAAAATTTGTGCCATCATCATTCATTTTGTCAAGCTCAACATATGCCATAATGATTTCTGGTGACCAAATACTTAGACGAGGCATATAATTTGGAAGGCTTATCTCTGAGGTATCAAGAAGATCAAGATATATTATCTGTGGAAGGAGACAAAAAAAATCAGGGGCATTGTGAAGGAAACAAGAAACGCATATATACGTTTTTGCAACATACCAGTATTGCGATTGTGCAGCCCCCTAATGAAGCAGTAGTGCACTGTTTGCGAGCTTGCTGGAATTTGGAAATAGATGACACAAGCTTGTCTGTGATGATAGTTGACCAATCATATGAAATGATCTTTTCTGGCTCATATATAGCTTCATAAAACTCAGGGCTTGCACAATCACTACTGGTTGGGCACAGAAGAGATGTTAGTGCAAAAAGAGCAAAGATTCTCATAAACTTATGACCAGCAAGATCAGGGGTGATTAATGCTTTCAGATCATTGATAGTTGGATGGTTTCCCTGGCAAATTGTTTCCTGCTGAACAAGATTTTTTGCATCTTCACTGCAAATTTTGGGGAGAGGTTGGCCACCAATTGGGGTCCCAAGAACATGATGTATGTGTTGGCTTGATAGTGTAAAACTATGACCATTAGGAAAGAAAAATGTCCTTGTGGGGGTATCAAAATGATTGACAAGCCAAAAGATGATTTGTTTCGGCAAACTATTGCATGCCAAGTCCAGTAGATGATGGAACCCAATGCTTTTGACAAGTTCCTTCTGTTTTGAATCCAGTGCAGCAGTAACTTCAAGAAACTTTTGTAATGATAACTTGGTTGTGAAAGATTGCTGTTAATAAATATAGCAGAGGAAAAAGATTGAATAATATAAACCAATCATTTGATATGCAAAAAAAAGTGAATATAAAAAATATCATATGAGTGGGTTTTTGTACCAATTCATCTTCGACAATCCTCTTATCAACATTGGTATGGCAGTCAACTTGTGCTGTTGCTGACTTCATTTTTTGGTGACCTTTATAACAATGAAAAGATATAAGGTAAAAAAAACATGGAACATACATGGAAGATTCGAAAAACAATTTATTAAAGTTGCAGCATACATAGAAGATCATAGGGAAAAAAGGTGAGAATATTTGATACTATTTGAATCACTAATGTTGTAGCATGAATGTATAAAAATTGTTTTGACAAGTGCAGTAAAAGAAATGTCAGATCACTCAATGATATTCCGTATGTCAAAAAAAAAGACCAACATATAACTCAGTGATTGAAAATTAAGATAACTGTAACTACCTGCATGATATTGATGATGCAAAAAAAATGAATGTGCAAAAAAAAAGTACCATACAGTTAAAAACTATAAAATTCCCTTGGAGTTACTAATAGAAAGGAAACTGTTAGATACAGCAACATTTAGATGATAAACTAATTACGGTGACAAAACAAAAAAAAGGAGTGCTGTGAACCTCGATTTGGTTGAATTCACCAGATCCCCCACCCCGACCCCCCCACCCAACCCCCCACCCCCACCCCGGCCACCCCCAAGCAAACTAGATTCGTTTAGGGTTTGTCATATTCGAAGCCTTGCATCAGTTCGTTCGACGATGGGTGTGAAAAAATTGTACTAAAAAGTATGAAAAGAAGGTGAAGAAAAGGGATTAGCCAGTAGCAAGAGTTTGGAGCACTCGCACGGCATATGGGGCGAGTCATGGAGTGCGGAGAGCTAGCCTGCTAGAAATTAGGCACACGGAGAGGGGGGGAGGTGCAGCTAGAGAGTTGACTTACCCATGAACAACGCGAATGATAGTAACCGCTACCGGAGTTGCCGAAGATTCGACGCTATAGGGAGCAGCGCGGCCGCCGCGCCCCGTCGCCAGGAATGGTGAGGGAGACGGATCAGGAGGCGGTGCGAAATGTTGTTAGTCAGGGAAAGAGAAATGTGATCTGACCCAGGACGACCAACTTTATGTCAGAATTTTTTTTGAGGAAAAAATTTATGACATAAAAAATATAATCATGTTTTTTGTCTAAAAAAATAGCCCTAATTAGTCGGGGAAAGAGAAATGTGATCTGACCCAGGACGATTATGGCTTGTTGAAAATAATTTGGGACTAATCAAAGGCTCATCTTTTCTGGGAAGCAGCTTGCGGATGAGCACACATTTGGTTGTCCGCTACTATTATACAGAGGTAACATGTATATAAAATCTTCAGATAATGCAGTTGCTTCTCAATTTTGATGCTACGACACGTTGGTGGACATTGTGAGGTATGCATTTTCCTGGGAGGTGGTGTGTGGGGGGGGGGGGGCAAGCCCCCCTATTTGCTTTACAGAGAGTTAAAGAGACCAAAAAGTTATAACTGAAAAAGAATCTAATGTACGCCCAAGTTTAACCTTTGCCTCCATTGATTCCAGACAAGTAAGTTCACTTGTGTGAAAAGACCCGCACTAGCAAGACCATCACCAGGAGGTTGAGTCTTCTGACACAATCGATAAAAAAGAAGATTGCACACAAGTATGACTTGATTGACTCTAATAACTTGGGTCGGGTATGGCAAAAAAAAAGTTAACGAGATTAGCTATAATCAGTTGGGACAATTATGACAGGTGAAAAAAATACTATAAGAACAATATAAGAACAAAAAAAATTATTAGGAAACAAATTACTATAAGAACAATATAAGAAAAAATGTTGACGAAAACATTGTACTGTTCATTAAAATTGATTGGGAAAATTTTAAATAAAAATATTGTAGAGTTGAAAACTATGTTCAATAAAATTGATTGGGAAAATTTTAAATAAAAATATTGTAGAGTTGAAAAGTATTCGTTGGGCAAAAAAAAAAGATTAGCGTGAAAAAAGTTTAAAGAAACAAAAAAAATTAGTAAAAAATTGTTGCACTAAAATATTTAATGGAAAAGAAAAATAATTTGCACTAGAAAATATGTAAAAATTTTGCACTAGAAAATTTTAGCAAGGAAAAACTTTTGAAGTAAACATTTTGCAAGAAGCATGAATTGTCAACAAAAAAGTATGCACCCTAACTCATTGGGCCAAGTACGGCAGTATGACGTGATTAACCCTAATCAGTTGGGCCGAGTATGGCAAGTTAACGAGGTGGGGCCTAATCAGTTGGGGAGATTATGGCTAGTGTAAAAATGATTGGCCCTAATCAGTTGGGTCGTAGTATGGTAGGATGATGTGACTGACCCTAACCAGTTAGGATGACTATGGCAGTATTACGTGACTGACCCTAACCATTTAGGACGATAATGGAAGTACTACGTGACTGACCCTAACCAGTTAGGACGAGAATGGCAGTACTACATGACCGACCCTAACCAGTATAGCATGTCATCATTAGTATATAGTTAAAACCCATTATACAAAAAGTATATGGTCATGGAGTAGAATCCTAAAAAAATCTAGCGGAATCCTAAAAAATCTAGCGCACCCTAACTCGTTGGGCCGAGTATGACAATATGACGTGACTGACCCTAACCAGTTAGGACGAGAATAGCAGTATTACGTGACTGACCCTAACCAGTTAGGACGAGAATGGCAGTACTACGTGATTAACCCTAATCAGTATAGCATGTCACTGTTAGTATATGGCCGAGTATGACAGTATGACGTGACTGATCATAATCAGTTAGGACGAGAATGGTAGTACTATGTGACTGACCCTAATCAGTATGGTAGGTCATCCTTAGTATATAGTAAAAACCCATTATACAAAAGTATATGGCCATGGAGTCGAACCCTAAAAAAATTCCAGAGCACCCTAAATCGTTGGGCCGGGTATGACAGTATGACGTGACTGATACTAATCAGTTAGGATGAGTATGGCAAGAAGTTAAACGAGATTGACTCTACCAGTTGGGACGATTGTGTCTTGTTCAAAAAGATTGGCCCTAATCAATTAGGACGAGAATGACACTATGACGTAATTGACCGTAATCAGTATGGCAGGTCATCCTTATTATATAGTAAAAAACCATTATACAAAAGTATATGGTCTTGGTGAAGAACGAAGAAAGACAAAACAAAAAAATGTTGACAAAAATATTGTACTGTTGGATAAAATTGATTGGGCAAAAACATTTAATGATAAGAAAAAATAATTTAATGTAAACTTTTGATAACAAAAAAAGGTGATGACAAAACCTTTGGGTATAAAATATAATTAAGAGAAAATATTAAGACAAAAATTTTCAAGGAAACATTTTGATAACATGAAAACAATCTGGAAAAGATATTTTTCTAAAAAAATAAGTAGAAAAAATATTAGTTGAAAAAAACAAGATGAGAAACAAATAAAAAGGGTGGGCAAAAAAGATATATAAAAATTTTGCTCTAGAAAATTATAACGAGGAAATTTTTAAATTAGACTTTTTTCAAGAAGCATATTGTCAACAAAAAAAGAGCAGTACAAACAAATTGAGGAAAAAAACTTTATACTAGAAACTTTTAATCAGGAAAAAAATTTGAAGGTACACATTTTTTTTGAACAAGTATATATTCTCAACAAAAAAACATTTCGTACGGGAAAAAAGAGATGATGACAAAACTTTTGAGGTAAAAAATATAATTAATGTAATTTTTATGATTTTGTAGGAAAAATTAGGGAATGAAAATTTTTCAAAGAATTTTTTTTTAAAAAAAGAAATTAGATAGATAGAAAATTTGGATAGAAAAATTTTCAAGAGGTAAGATGAAAAAATATTGTATAAGGAAACTTTTTAAAGTAAACTTTAAAGAAGCACTATTGTCAACAAAAAAAGAGCAGGACAAAAAAGTTTAGGACAAAATTTTATACTAGAAAATTTTAATATGAATTTTTTTTTGAAAGTAAACATTTTTTGAACAAGCATATATTATCAACAAAAAACATTTCGTACAGGGAAAAAAGAGATGATTAGAAAACTTTTGAGGTAAAAAAATTTAATTAAACTAAAATTTTTGATTTGATGATTTTGTAGAAAAAATAAGAGAGAGAAAATTATCAAAGAATAATTTTATTAAAAATATAAGATACATAGAAATTTTGGAAAAGGAAAAAATTTCAAGAGGTAAGATGCAAAATATTGTATACTTTGTTGTGGAAAAGAGTGATAAAAATTGAACGGAAAAAAACTTTTGAAAAAAAGTTTGTCCGTAAAAATTAATGAATGGAGAAAACTTGGAAAGTTAGATGGTCCCAAATTGTTGTATATAAAAAAAAGGCCGAGCAGACTTGTCTCACAAATGTGCTTGTCAATAAGAAAATGTGTAAGGCCCATGATTTCTTTCTGTCATGGGAGGCAGAAAAAACAAACACCCAAAACCTAAGAAAACTCCATCGATCCAGTCCATTCCGCCTCGCCTGCCGCGCCGCCTCCCCGAACCGTCGTGCTATCGCCGGCAGTAGTCTCGTGCGCTTCCTTTGCGGCGGCTAATCGTCGCAGCAAAAAAGAATCCTACATCCCCTCAGCTGCCCGGTTTCTCCTTGCGGCCACAAGGAAAATATGATCGCCCCTACTATTTTCCCTTGATACACAAGGAGAGCGCCCCAGGTACGTCTTTGAAATGTCGGGATAAAAGATTTGACAGAGAAATGAATCTTAGTTAACACAAAGGCATAGAATTATGTTCTTGTGATAAAAGCATGATTTCGTTTGTGACATATGTCCGGGGATCTAGTCTATTCACAACATGTGACGCCACCAAGACACATAGCACATCAAAAGTATCCATTAAAAAGGAACAGTAGAACTGCCGGATTGCTGTTCACCTTACAAGCCTTACAGACATCCTTAATTCTGTAGCATTGCTGTTCTCATACGGTAGTTTTTTCCTTTGTTTACTTGATCTTCTGACCTGTGGAAAACAAAATCGTAAACTGATCAAAAATGCATGTGTTTACTAAGGAAAAAAAGGTAAAACTGAACTGTAAGTGAAATTTTCATATGCAGGAAAAGTGTTTGTGAAAAACATGGATGAAGCTAATATATGGATGTTGAATATGTTTCTCGAAAATTTGTACAGGTTTGTTTCTCTATGATTAGGAAATAAACACGAAGAAACACACAGATTACAGCACACTAGATATAAGTAATGTTCTTCTTTCAGGTTTTTGCGAATCGGGTTTATGATCGTCGCGAGAAGGAAAGAAATGAAGCTTTGGCACAAGTCGAAGCTATGCTGCTCGAGGATGGAAGACCTACATAAAGAGTTGTTCAAGAAGTGCAACGTGCAGTTGACCGTGGATTTGATCTGAACTCAAAACATTTTGATTTGAATGAGGTTTGGAAATGAAGTTATGTGCAAATTAAATCACTGTCAAATAAAAAAAAGTGTTTCAGTGCATTTTTTCCTGTAGGTAATACAAGCAGTGGAGGGTGAGGGCTTTAAGCAAGGAGAAGGTGAATGACAAGGCCACGTGATGAATGTGCAAGTAGTTGATGATTTGCTAGATGATGGTGGAATACATGCAGTTAGCACAGAATTGTGGTGCAATGACATTGCTGAAGATGTACTTTTAGAAGAAGATGATGATGCCGTAGAAGAAACAGATATGGACAATATGTTTGATGAAACCAACTACCCAACACTGACTGAAATAGAAAACGCAAAAGAACCAGAAATTGGCATGTGTTTTGCTAGTAAAGATGAGGAATATCATTTCTTTAAAGTGTATGCTAGGAAGATTGGTTTTGCAATCAGGAAAGACACACATACAAGTCAAGAGTGACTGGATTGTTACATAGACAGGTGTTTGTGTGCAACAGACAGGGCAGAGGTGTGCTGAATGATGACCCAGGAAGAAAGCGAAGGAGCAACGTTGTCATGCGCACAGAATGCAAAGTCTCAATGCGTGTGAAACTAGATTCAAACCAGTGGAAGATTATTGGTCTCAACTTGGAGCGCAACCATGAACTAGCCCCATCAAAATGGCTTGTTCATTTCATGAAATGCCACAAAAGCATGACACCAGCTGAGAAGAAGTTTATCGAAATATTGCAGAACAGCAGGGTGCCTCCAAGAAAAGTAATGTCCATATTCAGAATGCTGAGGATCCATCTTCGAGCTGTGGGTTTCGATGCAAGAGATGTCACAAATTTGAAAAGCCAAGAAAATAAGAAGCATAGGAACAAGTATGTTGATGAGTTGCTGACATTGTTCAAAGATAGGCAGAAGAGAATACCAGGATTTTACTATAGCTTGCAGACAAATGAAGATGGAACAGTACGTAGTGTGTTTTGGACAGATGCAGTTGGCAGGTCAAACTACAAGGTTTATGGAGTGTACATATCATTTGACACCACGTTTAGCACTAACGTCTATGACATGCCATTTGCACCAATAGTGGGAGTGGACAACCATGGCAAGACAATTCTATTTGGATGTGGTCTTCTGAAAGATCAGACAGCTGAGAGTTTTGAGTGGTTGTTTGACACATTCTTGGCTGCTAATGATGGCAAAATACCAAAGACAATAATAACAGACCAGGACCAGGCAATTGCAATTGCACTGAATTCTAAATTTCCATATTCAGTACGAAGGTTCTGCTACTGGCATATCATTAAGGTAATGAAGCAGAAACAGTATGCATACTTTAAGGCTCGTAAAGGTTTGTACAGAGAAATCAAACGAGCTGTGAAGGACTCATTCACACCAAGTGAGTTTGAGCAAAGGTGGCATGAAGTTCTAACAAAATACAATGCTACAGACAACAACAGATTAAATTACTTGTATAACATAAGGAGGTACTGGGTGCCAGCATACTTTATGGACTGTTTTTACCCTTTTTCAAGTACTACTGGACGAAGTGAGAGCACAAATGCAATGTTCAAAGGATATGTCGCCCATAAGGACACAATTGTAAATTTTTTTGCTGCTTATGAAAACATACAGGAGAAGAGTTTGTCATCGTTGGACAGGTGCAGATTTGATTCTGAGTTGAAAAAACCCAACCAATGGTCATACAATTGTTTGGAGGAGGATGCTTCGAAGATATATACAAACGCAATTTTCAGGAAAATTCAAAAGGAATTCAGGAACAGCACAGCGTATGGGGTTGCAGAAATAATTAATGGAAGGTTATATGAGGTGAAAAGGAAAACTGAGTACAAGGATCTTGAATTTCATAAAGATTTGTTCACTGTGGAGGTCGCAGATAACAAGAAAGAGTTCAGTTGCACTTGCAGGAAACTAGATAGGGATGGCATTCATTGTTGTCATGTTATTAAGATTGCTGAAAGGTTAGACCTTTTGGTATTACCAGAAAGCTTTGTTAAGTATAGGTGGACAAAAAGAGCAGACCATGATGTTTCGTTAGCTACAGGTCAAGACCTAGTAGTTGGCGGAAGCAAAGCAAGTGAATCTATTCAATACTGCATAATGATGGTTGACATTGCAAACTATTGTTCAAGCATTGCTGGTGACAAGAAGGCAGTTACTTTATTTGCTACAGAGTTTGAAAAACTAAAGGAAAAAATTACAGAAGAAATGAAAAAAAATTCTGAAGGCAATGCTCAAACCAACCCAGAGAACATGATAGGAGGCCAAGGGAGCCCTGCTGGAAGCAACCAAGAGAACGAACCAGCACGTGAAACCCCAATCTACAAAGACCCCCCACGTGTGATTAAGAAGAAGTCGAACACAAAGAGAAAAATTCCAATTAGAGAGAAGGTGGAAAACCAGATGAGGGCATAGGAAGCAAAGAAAAATAAAGTGAAAAAGGCACCTACAGTGAAGAGGTGCAGTGAGTGTAAAAGCACAATGCATGACAAAAAGTCATGCCTAGAAATTGGAAAGATGCTACAGCTACCACAGGTGATTTCATTGTGCAAAAAATTGATTATACAATTATATGTTTTGGTTGACCATATATTATTTTGGTCAGTTGAGGCAAAATATATATTAATATGCTTTTTTTGAAAATATGTAGAGACTACAATGATGATGAAGTTCCTTTGATCACAAGAAATACAGTAGATGAAAATGAATGTGCAGGCTGAAGTAAGTAAGATACTACAAACAATGCTGAAGTTCCTTTCATTGTTGTCTATCTTTACTAATGTCCTAATAGATGAGTATAGAAAGTAACCGTTTTTTTCAAAACAAATTTTGAATATACAGGCTGAACTGAAAGGGAAGGTGAACTCGGCTGCTACACATGCTACAACAATGCTGATGTTTCTTTGATAATACAAACATGAAGACATTGTCTATAGCTATAGATTTTTAGGATATTGTTGTGTTTAAAGAAAAATGCAATATCTGAGTATGATGATGCTATGTACTGCTCAATTTTTAAGTGAAAAAAAAACACGACAGGATACTTACCTTTGTTTTTTTTTGAGAAGCTTCTTGATACTTGGAAGGATGGCAAGATTGCCCTCGTGACAAAGCATGTAAACAGCTGCTTGTGCTCTGAGATTATACATTTGTTCCTGCAGTGTGGGCATAAACATTTGACCATAAATATAAAAACATTAAAATTCATTACATTGAATGTTTTTAGAATATATGGGTGCAAAAAACAAAGAAATCAGACATTATGTTATCAAGTGGAGCCGCCCTCCTCCCATTCCATGACCTCATGAAATTCATAACAAAAATTCCACAGTCAAAACTGCCAAAAAAAAAGAAATGAAAAAAAGGATTAGGCTTGAACATGGGGATGTGTGTTAGCTCCACACAAACAAAAGAAGGAGATGTATATATGAAGATATATATTATGCGTACTTTGAACTCTGCTGTGGTGCATCTTGGTAGGCTGTTCTGAAATCAGCTATGTTTATGCGCCCGTCTGAATCGTACATTGCTTGAAAGGCCCTTACAAAATTTGTTTTCTATAAATTTGAACACAGAAAGAAAATAAAAAAAGGGGTTATGAGAACCAAAAATTCATGCTAAAACAAAATTTGTTCACTAATCAAAAATACATACTTGCAATGAAAAAAGAAAACAAACTAAATATGAGACATCTAAATCAGATTACTCTAGTATAAAAAAATACATCAACAGAAATACAGTTTGACAGAATATATGGAAGCATACCACAGCGCTAGTAACTTCTTTCATCTCATCAGTTAATTTGGTGGAGCTTAACACATCAAAACGAGTGTCTCTCATGTTTACCACTTGAAGCCACCAATGGCCACCATGTAGAACAGGAATCATAACCTGGGAAAAAAAAGGAGACAACAAAAATATTCAGAATAGAAAAAATGAGTGATAAAAATATGACCTCACAAAGAATATGAAAAGATCCGGAATAAAGACACAAACCATATCAACTTTATTCAAACTGAATTTGATGGTGGAATGATGGAGCTTCTTCTTAAGCAGTTCAATGTCAAGACCATTTATTTTCATGTGATCCTAGTAAAAAAATTGTCAATTTTTAAAAGTCAATCATACATTGCAAAAAGAAAAAAAGAGAAAAAAAAAAGGAAAAAATAAAAGTGAATAATTAACTTACAACTTCAGCAGATGTCAAGAAGCCCTTGGTTATTTTTGGTTTTGAAACTTTGCTTTGATCATGCATAAGTGCTTCAGTGAATACGTTCATCACAAATGTGCCGAGTGAGGGACCGAAACCGGCGACCAGAGGGGGGGTGAATGGGAGCCGATCAAAATTTCTTCTGAAATCGATCCGTCGGCCTATATCCCAAAATCACCATAAGCCTTCAAGAGTTCTAGGTGAAGTTTGGAATAGCTATGAAGGAGCTAAACCATCACAAACAAGCCCTAGAACGAGCGAGCGAAAACTCGGAGGCAAACGAGAAAATCAGCAGACCTGGCAGACGCAGACCGGTCAGACCGCCTACATAGACCGGTCAGACTGGTTGGGCTGGAATTGAAATCCCAGACCGGTCAGACCGGTTTCACCGACCGGTCAGACCGGTTGCTCCCAGACAGCCCGCAAACAAAGCTTCAAATGTTGAATCTCGAGCAAATGAAGTCCAAATCCAATGAAACCTGGAGGATACCTTCACATCTGTCCCGTGAACATATCCCCAAGAGATCTCTCCCAAAAGATTAAAGGATCTTGAGAATTCGGGGGAAGATCAAAGTGGATTGGGGTTTTCTCAAAAACACAAAAACTCCAATTCGTGAGAACTCGCAATTCCAGGGGGTTTGGCACTAGGCTAGATGCATAGGAATCATCACAAAGAGTTCGGCAAAACACGAATTCACGGGCTTGATTCCTCTAAACACGAAACATCCCAAAAAAGGAGAAATCAAGTCCAAAACGCAAAAGAGAAAGGGGAGGACGGATACTCAGTGCCCAAAGGTGAATCTCAAACGAATTTCATTCATTAATCTCAGAGGAATTCACCTATACAAAG
This sequence comes from Panicum virgatum, assembly GCF_016808335.1. Lineage (NCBI taxonomy): Eukaryota > Viridiplantae > Streptophyta > Magnoliopsida > Poales > Poaceae > Panicum > Panicum virgatum. The sequence continues at coordinate 61,627,241 of NC_053146.1, forward strand.
ACTAGAGCCTACCACACCATCATCCACCCTCTAGATTGGAGAGATTAGCTATAATCTAACCTTCCTTTGCGTTGGAGACCTTGGCCCTAACCTGGAGCAGGGGGGAGGGGAAGGAAAAATCGAAAATGACTCAAAAGGCTCAAGAGACTCACCCAGCCACGGGCTGGTGGGGGTATTTATACCCAGCTGCTGCGGCCAGACCGGTCAGACCGGTCGGGTCTGCAGCAGCCCTGTACACGTCCTCAATCAACGGTGGAGTTTCTTTCTTCGACTCGAAGTCTTCCCTGTGATGCCTCCACGTTGACGAAGATCCGGTCCGCAATTTTTGAGGGTCCGCGAAACCCGGGTAGATGGCCGGTTTTGAGAAAATCACCAAAACTCCACGCGCGGGAAGATTCTCACCTCCACGCCGTGGCCCTAGAAGCCGTTCCCGCCTCGGCCTCCTGACGGCCCTAGACGCCGCCCGACGCCCGTCACCTCCTCGCCCGCAGCGAGGCCCTAAATGCCGTCGACGCCCGTCGCCTTCGCTAGTCCCGAGACCGACGCCCGTGCCTCCACGACTTGGCGTCTTCAACCACCGTCCGCTTGCTTGGTTTTGTGGCGCAAACCAAGAAACCCGCCTTCCGTCGTCGCTTGTGCCCTCGATCTAGGAGTGTATGCCACAGCTGCCGCCCGGCCTGTGCTCCTCCACAGCAGCTCTCCGTCGACACTTGACGCCCGTGTACCTGCAACCAAAGACCAAGCGAACGATCACACCGCACGGTTGATAATTCACTCATCACAGGCAGGATAGAGTACTCAACATTCCTCACCGAGCCATTTCTTTGGCCTCATGGTATCACCAAACTCTCTGACAGTGATAGACATTCGCCCAATTTGCACACATTCTGGACTGTTTTCAAAATTGAAGAAAAAAAGTAGCACAAAAATGTTAGGGCCTTTATCTCTGCAGCGCGAAAAAATGATGATAACAACTATTCTATGCCATTGGGGAACCGAAAAAGAAACTTACTTGGGATCTGTATCCCTAATCCGTTTTGTGGCAATGTGGTAGACTTCTTTTTCAAACTCTGAGAGCACAACTTTTGGAGCCTTTGCCTTCTCACCTTTTAGGAATGATTCCAGAATCCTCAAAGCACGTTTCTTATGGCCCAATCCAGAAAGATCCTTCATGGTTGTCTTTGTACTTGTCTCTGGTAAAACAATCTCCAGGGGTGTTGTCTCTGTCAATGTCGCTGGAACATCTGTATTTGGTTCAGATCTATGCACACTGGTTACTGAATCTTTTGATGTTCCATCATCTGAGGACTTAGTTGTAGCAACTTTTAGTTTCTTGACTGGTGATCCACACAGCTCTGTACCAGAAATATTAGCAGCCAGGGGGCTATTCCTTTTTGATTTCCCAGCTGAAATGCTGATTGAATGAGCATCAACTTGACTCTCAGATGTGGTGTGGTTTGCTGGAGACATTGTTGAAGACCCTTTCTTTTCCATCTCAGACCCGTCAGATGTTTGCCTGACAACAACATCAGAAATGGCCTTTTTGTCTCCAAGTAGACCAGTATCAACTTGTTCAGGATGTGCTAAAGAAGGAGTTGACCTGAGAACAGAACCATCAATATTTGTGCGTGTAGCATTGGAATCATCATCGTGTGTGCATGATAAATCACCAACAACATCTTTGATGATCTGGGAGGTTGGTGAGATAACTGGTGACATTTCCTTACTGATGACAATAGGACTGGGTGCCTGCTGCTCATCACTGTGGCCATTTTCGGTTCTGGAAGCAAAGGACTTGGCTTGCTGCAAGTTGTTTGTGGTGTTAATGGCTGCTTCATTTACAGTAGCTGAATCTTTGGGGGCGGGAGAATTACTGCATGGATGCATGTCAGTCTGAGCTGGGACTTCATTTGCACTATTTGGATCAGCTGTTGGTGTGTGAAATAAAGCTGCTCTGGAGGCTTCCTTAGAAACATTCTGAGTAGCAGTTTTTGATTGCTCCAAGCCAGTACAAAAAGATTTCACCATATCACAACACTGGCTCACAAGCAAAGGTTCGATAGATTTGACATATTGCTGAACAGAATCCTTGAAAAAACTCAAGCACAAGATCCTCAAATGCTGGTGCACCTGTGAGAAAAAAATGTATAAATAAAAAACTAGAGCCACAATTTTAGGCAGAATTGAATGAAGTGGAAAGGTGGGGAGAGAAAAGGATGTGCACCTCTGCAGGAGCTTCAGAGCCTAATGTGGATTTTATAAATGCATCAACATCTGGGTGCATGGATTCCCCACATAAAACTTGCAGTGACAACTGACTTGCACCTGGCAACACTTTACGTGCAGACTCAAGATCAACAGTGTAACTCTGGCCACGAACTGAGCTGGTTGGCCTTAAAAGTGGTGACATTGGGGAATTTGCCTATTTTTTTGTTTGTGTATAGATTAGTTATTATATCAGAATGAAAAAATGATGTATATGAAAAAAAGGATAGCTGAATGAAATACAAGTCACTAGTGTTTTTATATACCTCGTGTTGCTCATTGGTATTGTGTGTACCATATTGGACATTTGTAGCAAAATTGCCACCGTGCGTTCCAGGTTCATGAGGAGCGTTGGTGACATCTGTCCCATTAAATCCACGCAGTGTAGAAGGGTCCATTTGGTGTTCATTGAATAGTGTGTCCTCAACTCTCTTGAACTATTATAGAAAACATTAATTCATAAAAAAAATTTAGAAAAACAATGAATGAAAAACAAATAGAAGATAAATTTTGACATGATGAAAAAAAATACACAGGGGGTACCTGAATGTCTTTGGTTGCTGACTGAGCACCATTGTAATTAAGTATAGCATTGTCATCCCACACAAGAATCCTGGGCAGAGTTGGTTGAATAATGGTACGATCCACAACCAAGTAATCAAAATATGCAGCCTGCATGGGGAAAAAATAGAAAGGAGAAAAAAAGTTCAGTCAAAAATTGAGCTGGAGTGTCTGGTAGTTGTTAAATAGAAAAAGGTTCGTAGTTACCACAAGAACGAAAAGACACCCACCGAGTGTTGCCTTCGCAGTACTGTTTCCTTTCCTTGCATTATTCTGGAAATTCATTACACCAAGGTGCAAGCAATCTGCTACAGAACTGCACCAATCATAATCTCTAATTCCTTTAACAAAATATATGCTCTCATAGGACTGATGACTAACTGTGGCGCTACTTTTTGGACACAAAAAGATGCCAAGAGTTACGAGCAAGAAAATCCTAACAAACTTGTCACCATTCAGCTGAGGGGTGATCATAGCTATCAGGTCATCAATTTTGGCAGCTTGGTTTTGCTGATTTGTATCTTTCAGAATGCCAGACTTTGCACAACTAGATGATTTGTTTGGGACTTTCTTTCCTCCAAATGGAATACCAAGGATCTGATGGACAGTAACTGCATCAATCTTAAAAGATGAGCTGCCAAAACTCTTGAACTGTCTACTCTTTGGATCATAATGCTTGGCAATCCATAAGACCAGTGCATTTGGGATTGATGTACATTTGAGGGAGAGGATTGAACCAAACCCACAGCTTGTAACTGTATCTTTTTTTAGGACCAGTCAATCTTCCAATCAATTTGACCATCTTTGCAATATTGAATTGAGAACTAAATTTCTGTGGAAGCAGAAAAAACAAATTAACACAGAATATAAAAAAACGACACACAGAGAGGTGTGTATGAGGGGAGTAGAATACCACAGGTGAATTACATACGGAGCATTTCTTTAGCTTGCTTGGCGGAGATAGATGACTGTCACCGCTATCACTGTGGCTTGCATCAGCGTTTCCATTTGAGGTGCCCCCCTGAAAAACAAGGAAAAAAAAGAACATGCATATAACACAAAAAAAAGTACTGCATGTGATGTACCAGACAAAAATATAAGCCCAGCCATATCATGGTTTTGCATGTGTTAAAAAACTGCCCCAAGTTGACCTTGTTAAAAAAATTAGCCTAATCATAACTAAGACCTTAAAAAAAGCAGTAGCAGCTGCTGTTACTGCAGTTCTCTAAAAAAAAGAAAAATTCTATGTAATTGCTTGGCACATGCCACCTAGTAGAATGTCACCACACCACAACTACATCTATGGTAAAAGAACACATAGGTAGTAGCAGCGTAATTAAATGGTTGATTAAAAAAGTAGAGTTGACACATTCAGAAGCCGGCATCGCAAGAATTAAACTGTAGAAGCTTTCTTCTGCAATCCAATTAATTAATAAATTAAGTGTGACCAGTTGGTGAAATCGAGATCAGATGGTTCATAGATGGTTCATAAGCTGGGCAAAAGGTATAAGCACAAAAACAAAAATTCCACACATGATAATCTAGCTGGTAATCTGATAATCTGTCAATCTTGTGCTTTCCGAGGCAAAGAACCATGAGTATAGGCATATGAGACTTAGAAATGCCACCACTAGGAGAATACTGAAATATTTGTAATGTTATAGGCATTTAGAAGATAAATAAAACGTAAGAAAAAGTTCTGTGTAAGTACTAATTATCCTACATGAGGAACAATTTAAAACAGAAGCAAGCGCTTTAAAAAATACTCATTATAAGATACTTAGAATCTAAACCTAACAAGAACAAAATAACAGTATATCAGCAGAAAAAAAATGTGGTGCAAATTAATATATCAAAAATTGAGCACGAACAAAATATGTAGTGAAAAAAAAGTGACACAAAAAATAGTATGAAAAGGAGAAATAATCAACAACCTTAGAGTTAGTATTAGAAGCTTTGTCTTCACTGCTTGATCCGTTAGGATCGCTTTCGCTGATAACATTCATGCCGTCTGCTTTTTCCTATTAAAAAAAGTGCAATAAATTTGATTAGAAAAATAAAAGGATTCAACAAAAAATACAACTGAAAAAAATACACTAGGATTGGAAACAGGTGTAATGGGGTTGAAGCATAAGACAGCGGGGCGAACAAAACATGCATGTAATCGAAAAGAGGCACCAAAAAAATCGAATCAAAACCGAACAAACGAAGCGGAACTGTACAAACCCTAAATCGAGCGCCTAGCGAACAAAAAACTAAACGAGATCGCGCGGAAATACTAGGGCTGCGAGTTCCATAAAACCTGAATACGACCAACTCCCTAAATCGACTAGGTCTCAGATTGAGGCTCAGATTCGGAAAAAAATAGAGGTCAAACCGGGAGCACTAGGACGATAACTAGGACTAAACAAAGCAGATGATGGGTGCGACACGAACATCTTACTAATTGCGCAAATCAACTACTCCCCTTGTTATTAGTTGCGCAAACTCGAAATCAAATAAAAAGGAAACGAGAATCGGCACGAACCTCTTACTAATGTTGATTCCAAATCGAAGACTGCTCCAACCCTGTTATACGCTTCAAATACAAACATGAGAGAGGATGAGGGCTCGCGCTGGGGAGCAAGGAAGAATGAGAGAGAGAGAGAGAGCGAGCAAGCGATGGGAAAAAACTGTGCGGGGAAGGAGAAAGACCTGAAGAACAGGCGCAATGGAATACGACCGAGCAGAAAATGGGGGAATGGAATGAGCGCCGGCTAATGAAAAAAAAGGGCGCGATGCAAAAAAAAATAGATGGCAACGGCAATAAAAGTGGGATCCAGAAGAAAAATAGTATGGGCCGCTGGGCCAGGTGCGCGACGGGCCAAGAAAGAGAAATGCGAAGCAGCGTGCCGCACGTCGACCGTGAGTTTGGTAGAGTTTGGAAACTGACAGTCAACCGCATATTCGTCAGCTCCAGGTGCGGACCGGGCCGTCTGCTCTTCTCCAGTTCTCCTCCTGGCTCGGCGGCTCCGACGCTGGCCGCGCGCGGCGCCCGCACCAGCACGCGCAGTATAGCCTCCGGTTTGGTTTCCCGTGAGCCTCTGATCTGGTGGCCGGCGTGCCCGTAGCTTGACTCCCGCCGCCGGCCACCGGCCACCGGCCCCATGGTACGACACTACGATCGCCCTTCCTCTGCACTCTGCAGTCATGCACGCGCCCATGCTGTTTGTTGTTTTGCCTAACAGAAGGCTGATACGAGCGTCATGCGTCTTTGTGAAGCAAAAAGCTTGAGAGCTGCATGGATTACTATAACGTAAAGAGCTGGTGCTGCGAAGGTGAAGTGGTTAAGCCGTCAAGGTCATGGCACAGCACGTGCAGTGAGGAGAAGGATTCCTGACATCGCCTTTTGGACTGCTAAGTGGACGAGTACCTCAGTCTCAGTTGTGCCCCCGATCATTGCTGTTGCGGTTTCATAAGCGGTAAGTGGTATAACTCCTCTAACTCAGTAAATTTACTCTGTTCACAAAACCGATTTCAAAATTCATGTTGATTTTCTCTACTCTTAATTGCTGTGCATATTTCCCTGAAAACACCGTCACATAATGCATTTACTCTTGCCAACATCTGAAACCAATTGCAACTAGTATAGATATTATTTACAAGAGCAAGGGACTAGCAATATGCTGTGGAAACTAGATGCAGCTATGGTCGAATATTGTAGATACAGTGTTAGAGTTACTCTACGTTATACTTTATTCGTGCTTGCTTTTTAATTACTCTAATTAAGCTGTTCTGCAACTGCAAGTGCAAAAGCCTACAGAATAAATCTTCTCAAGCTAATGAAAACTTTTGGGAGGTCATCTTATTGCCAAATGCTACTGGAGCGATTAAATTAATATTTCAATCATGATTAGGCGTGTGGTTAATTAATTGTGCAGAGGACTTAACAAGTGGCAGAGATGTTGCTAGGCTACAGCCTCACGGGTCTAGTTTGATCTGATATCACATACACATAAGTTAGAATACAAAGCAAGGACAAGAAAAATCTTGAAAGTTTTCATGTCAACATGTCACGATGGATAATACAGCCCTTGATTGATCTAAAACCATAGATGAAAGCTTCCAAATTATTCCACCATAGATGATCCAGTCATTAATTCCGCTTTACCAAAAGAAGTTGCAATTTCTGACCAGTCTGAAGGGTATTTGGCACGCGGAAAGTGATATACATGATAGCGACTGAACAAATGGACATCAGCTGCAGAATAAACAGGATGGCAGGTTTCTTCCCCCACTGTCCCATGATCCCGAGTGCAAATGGGTATAGAAGCACAAGGATCCACACGTTGAACACCATTCCAAGCATTGCGTGCTGTGCCTGTTCTGTGAACAGCCCCCAGGTTGCGGCCTTACCTATTGCCACTCCAACAGCTGCGACATTCACAACCAGAACTGCAATGGTTGGGATTAACAACGGCACCCACCTCACGACGTACAAGTCAGCAAAATTATCATTGGAGCAAGCTTCTGTCTGCTTCGATGTGAGCCTGAAGTGAATACCCTTCCCTGTGATGAGCTTCAACACCATGTAAAACACTGCTGTCGGGTACACACCAGTTGCGCCAATCATGTAAAACTGCTCGTTGCGGCACCAGTCCAGCAAGGTGATGCCTGCCCATTTCACCTCGAACATGCCGATCACATGGATCATTGCAATGATTATTACGAGGTATAAGATATATGGGCCGAAGGGCCTTTGGATGTAGAATTGCTCAGAGATGAGCCACATAACGGGAAATAGGTTGTAGGCTAGGATGAATATTGTGACGATTGGATAGGTTGACATGTTCAGGTATGCAATGCGCTGCAGGTGCTGCATCCGAGGACCAGCAAGGAATGCATTGCTATGGGAGAAGAACATTTCAAGGGAGCCACCTGACCAGCGTAATACTTGGAGGAGACGCTCAGTGAGGTTGATTGGAGCAGTGCCACGGAATGCAGCTGGTTCTATGGAGCAGTAGATGGAGCGCCAACCTTGCCGGTGCATGCGAAATCCTGTCACCACATCCTCCGTTGCGATGTTGTACACCCATCCAACATCTCTCCCCCATGGAGTCCCATCCTCATAAGCACATGTCATCAGGGTACTCAACTCATTGTTGACCGACTCTTCAAGGAATATTGGTGTGATAGACAGTTCTTGGTTCACACCATCTATCATTGAGTTTATGAATAATGTTGATTGGCCAAATTCTTTGGCCTTGCTTATTACCTTGATGGTGTCTGCTCTCCATCGTGGTGGCTCCATGCCGTAGAGTGCAGCACGACGGAACATAGTTCCAGTGCCAAGGTAGGAAGGCCCTTGTAGACCATTGAGGGAGAGCATGGTGCCATCAAAGAAGACACGGTTGTGGTTGGCATACCGGTCTGTTGGGTCGACATCATCAAAGCGTTGTGGAAATTGGACAAAGGCGGTGTTTTGGCCATCACGGGGGTCAAGCATAAAGCACATGGCGGCTCGAAAAGCTTGTGAATTGTTGATATAGTGATCACAGTCGAAGTTGATGAGAAAGGGTGCGTTGGAGAGCAAGGCAGAGACACGGAGCATCGCATCCATGGCACCAGCCTTCTTTTGGTGGTTATAGCCAGGGCGCTTTTCGCGGGATAAATAGACAAGCATGGGGAGGCGCATGTCAACGTTGCTAAAGTCAAATGGATTGTCAATGCTTGCTGGCGGTCCGAGTTGTTTCTTATGGCTTGGATGGTTTAGTATGACCTGTCAAAGAGCATGTTAATTCCCAATATCTAGTGGAAATTCCATTTAATAAAATCATTATGAAAAAGTGCAGCTTATACCTTTACAATTCCAGCATGTTGTCCTTTTCTATGGTTCTCAGCTTGCTCAATCCATGTGCCAGGCCATTGTGTTCCATCAGCCATCCAAGTTGCCTTGACACCATCTTGTTTGGTATTCTTGCTGTTGTATGCCTCAGATCTTTGGTAGATGGTGTTAAAAAGAGAGTCTATCCTCACCTTGAATTCTTCGTATTCTCTGCGCACACGCCTGTGATCACTCATGAACTCTTCTTGCATACTTCCCATGTATGGTTGCTTCTTCACCCCAAAGTAGTTCTCTGGGGCTCTTGGCTCTATGCAATGCTTCCGGCAAAAGGGAACCCACAACTTAGCAAAATTTGCAACTTCAAACATTGCCTCATAGTGGATTAACGTTCCACCATCATCTGAAAGGTAGCAGGCATACTTCTCCACTGGGTAATCAGTGGCAAGGATGGAGAGGATGGAGTTCACCGTGTAAAGTATAGGCTCATCCACCGGGTCGACGGTGGTGACAAAGACATCAATGCCAGGCAGCTTGGATTCGCCGGAGGTGGAGCATTCGTACTGATCTCTGATGGCAGTGATGTCTGGAACACGCTTCATGGGGTTGAGCTTCGGGAGCTGGTTGAGAACCCATGAGAAGCCGAACCAGACGTCCCCAACCATGGACATGAACCAGAGCCACACCCCGTCATGGTTCCTGTGCCGAATGCGCCATATGAAGAATGCGATGACCGCGATCAACCGCAGAAGAATCACGAACCTGACAGATAACGGGCAGACATCAGTATATCTAGCCGCGGGCAAAGTCACAGACAACTTTGATAACAGTTAGTTTCACAAGAGCATGTAATAATGGTGGCAAGTTTTGCTATCGAGTTAGCCAGTTAATTAGGAGATCATTGATGCAAAGTTTGTGCTAGAGACAGTCCACGATGGATGGCCAAATCAACCTGTAAGGATGCAGGATGCTGCCCTTGATCTTCATGGTCCGGAACAGCAGGGCCTGGGTAGAGTCGCCAGGCATGTCTCCCTCCTGGACGGCCACCCAGACATCACTGTCCTTGGCGTCGTTGATCCGCTTGGCCGCGGGCGAGTAAGCTGCAGCGCTGTCACGCCGGCTCTCCCCGTCGGCTGCGCCATTGCCGGTTGTCTCGACGTGGAGGCTGGCATTGATCCGGCGAGTCACTGCCACTGCTGCCGCCATCTCGGACGGTGAAGCTCTCCTAGTGCGTGTCAAGTTGGTGCTTGCCGCCTGGGGTTTATATAGGGCGGGAAAGCGAAGTTCGTAGGCGGAGAGGAGTATCATTTTTGTTCTTTGTCATGGTCAAAATACAGCAACTGCTGCCTTTATTGTTTTCCATTCTTCAGACCAGCCTATCTAGTGCACTACAGCAATCAGTTAGCTTCTGACCCATCAAAATCTACAGGCCAAAAGTCACCTTCTTGCTAAATAAAAATGTTATTCGGCTCGCGTCTTTGGAAATTTTCCACACGGATGGATGTGACATCTTTGCACAAACGTGCACTCTACCCAAGGGTTATTAGCTTGTTGTTTTGATCGATGTGCCTACAGCTCAGCTGGGCTGAAAGCCACGGGAGAACGCATTGTGCCGCTCAATTGTGCAGTGAACAGCAAGTTCTTGGACTTCTTTTACCAAGTCTCCTGTGGATGGTACTGTTCTTGACTCGCTGTGGGTGTGAGAACTTTGAGAAGCACAAGATTCCGGCGTCAGGCGAAGTGGTGAATCGGTTTCGGAGCACTGTTGGGAGTGGCGGACTGCCCAACTCTCGATAGAGAATGGTGAAACCAGCGGCCCAACCGCCCAACCAACGGCTGCGGTCTCCATGTATCCAACACCAGCTCAGCTCGCCCACTGATATTTCAGTGCACCTTGGCTTGTGAAGTCTTTCTGAAGAATGTTGCCTAAAAAAGAAGTACAATCAGGCAGAAAATCTCTGTACTTTTTGTTTGATTGTCACCGCAAGGAAAAAAATGCCCCTGAATCTTTTTCATTTGACCAATCATATTTGTTGAAAAAATTAAGTTTGTCAGATAATAATTGGAAGAAATAAGAGTAGACTGATCTGGAGTCCCTGTACTTGAAGTAGAAATTCTAGTGTCTGCAAACTTGGCAAATCTCTAAACTCTCACTTTCAGCTTGTCCTTCCCAGTATACCTAGGTCCAAATTTTTCATATTGTCCTTTTAGAATGAAGAGGAAGCAGTGTCACACTGTTCGGCTGGCTGTGGCTGATGGCTAGTGCTAATTTGTTGTGAGAAAAATACTGTTGATTGGCTGGTGGCTGGTGACTGGCGTTGATTTATCGTGAATGGGTCTTGCGTCTTTGTAGTCGGCCGTTAGTAAAGGGCATGCATGGTTACATTTACGTTAATTGTTTACTATCTGGTATTCCTCCTAGTATGTTTCTGCCTTTCTGGTATTTTCGTTACTAGTGCAGATGCACGTGCTACATGCACGTGTTTTAGAAACCTTTATCTTTATAAAAATTTAGTCAATAAAGTCAAGCAAAATAAAAAAATCATTCAATGATACCATACACATATATATGAGTAAATCACAAATAATATTAGAACAGAGGAGAAGAATTATTTTCCTCTCACAATAGTTACTGTGGTTTGATATCATGTAAACAGACATTGCATGATTACTTTATTATTGTTCTCTGCAATCACGAGGTTGTGTACATCTTTCAGTTCTTTCAAAGTAATATAGGACAATAACGAATATAATAGTGATCTGCATTATATTGTTCAGAAAGATTTAGCCTTCAATATCTCCATTCTACACTACTACTCCAAACACCTCGCAACAATATTCAAAGGTAATTGGTGATCTGCAGAGAAGAAACAACGCAGAAGTAGCTATCACGGATGACTAGTGCCAATTATTTACGCCCATGTACTAATCAACAAAAATATTGGTTCTTGTTCATATACTCTTATCAGTCTCCTTTCAAAGCACCAGCAACCAGCTACTATATGAAAATGAGTGGGGTTATCTATAGAATGATATCAACTAATCAACTAAAAGGTTAAATAAATCTTAAGAATTTCTCAAGAAAAACTCATGTAACTTGTAAGTTGGGGACCTTCTGTAATATTAAAAAAAATACAGGGCCTCGCATATGACAATATAGCTCTAAGCTTAATATCTTGCCTTTAGTTTGGAAATCCCACCATATTATAAAAGCATATTGGCACATTTGATGTAGCGCTCAGTTTGATGTAGCGCTCAATCTGGAATCATCGCAATGTTTTTTAAGAAAAATGAAGAGAGCATATTTACAATGTGACATTCACTTTCATAGTAGCAAAATGAGTGCCTACTTTCTGCCTGTACTAATAATTTGCATAAGAAAAATATACGTGTTAGATAGTAATCTTACTATCACAAAGAGCTTATGGATCAAAAATCAACTTTCCCTCAAGTCAACACAGCTTAACCCTCAAAAGGAAAAACAATACTCCGTGAAATCCAACAATCTATTATTAATTCAAATTCAACAATATACTCTTAGAAAATTATTAAAAAAGACTAGAAATCAACGATAGAATTTCTTGAAGTAGGAAAATAGCGATGCAAGGAATATTAGTTAATTTTACAAAGATTGTAGCTAAATTTTTAGAATCTAGACCTGGTATTCCATTTCATTTACGTTAGTTGTTTACTATCTGGTATTCTGCCTTGTATGTTTCTGCCTTACTGGTATTTTTGTTATGTTTTGTTCAATTTGGTATACACTTGTTGTATTTTAGTCTATATACCTAGTCCAATGTAGACCTTAGTTTTGAGGCGTGAATATCTTTTACGCAATCTCCTAAATGCGATAGTATTAGTAGATTCAACAGAAATTACTATTGCCACTTCTACTCCTTTTTCAAAAAAAAAAGTTTCTTGTGAGATATTTTATGACTACAATCGCTTATATCAAATAGTGTGATCAGATGCACCTCAAGAAACTCTGAACAGATAAAGTAATCAGCAATTCAGCATAAGAATCTAGACCCTTTTTTTGCATATACAGTTGGTCAACTTCCACGCTTCTCTCTTTAAAAGGAAAGAAAAAGATATAGAATATGCTTAGTCCAGCTTGGGCCTAAAATACGAGGCATAGACTATCCTTTCTTTGTACAGCCCATTGGGAGCCCAGTTGCTGGTGTCAGCCGGGCCGGTCGTCGTCCAAGGCCACTCGGGCCACTAACGTACAAGGCCCCTCAAAAATATCTTGAAAACAATGAAAGCCTATGAAGAAGAAGCATCTGATCTGAAAGCCTATCAACGTAGAGATCTGTTTCAAATTCTCACAACAATCAAGCCCACGAAGCCGTTGCCCGATGCCAAAAGTGGCCGCGCATCTGGCTCTGAAGCGTTCATTACGCACGTAGAGAGAGCTTGTGGCGTTCGTCTCCGGCAACGTCGCCGCCGGCACGGCCGCTATCCGATCCCTTGCCCCTGACGTCTACATTGCATTCCGTCTTCTCCTTCCACGAGTAACCCTCTGCATCCTCCGCCTCTAGTTGAATGAAATCAATGCTTGGTCCGAGTGAGATCCTGCTGTCCCGTGCTGTATCCTCTGTTCGATCAAATGCCTGCATGAACTGGTGGTGTGTTTTCCCACTAGAACGTCAGAACTCGTGTTAGTTCTCTATTTATCTAGTTTGGCTCCATTCTAGATACCTGGTGCTAGACATCCACGTGTTCCCTCCGTCTTGCTGTCTGTTCTTGGCTGAAATTCAGTTTGAGAAGTTCTGTCCCATTTTGTGGAATCTATAGGTCATGTATTCTTGGCATTACAAAGGATATATAGGGCTTATTAAGTAGGTTGCGAAGAAAAGTGAATTATGAACAGCTTGGTACTAGAGCAATAGTATGGATGAATTGAGACCTATACAGTATATATCCAGTTATATCAGGTAGCAAATAAATTATGCCTAGTTCAAAGCAAAAACAACTGCTAACATTAGCTGCCAAACATACATTTGCCCTGCCGTCGATGAACAGGGCTGTATGAGGCTGAAATTCAAATGGTCTGCATTCAAATTAGTACCATTTTTCATTATTACCTAGTAAGAATGCATCAATTTATTTGATACAATGGGACATAATTGGTCCCTTTGTAACTACACAAGAAATTACATTGTTTTTACTGTACCACCTAGAATGGGATAACACTGGAAAGTAAGATATGGAGACCTACATACAATAGGGCAACAAGTACAAAAATAAACGGTAACAAGTCTACAAGGATGATCGGCCTCTTTGCCCACCGTCCCATGTTTGCTAGTGCAAATGGGTAGAGTAGAAACTGTTAGTATTGATCTCCACCAGTTGGCCCAACGGCGAACTGGGCCCTTGACTCGCGTCCTGATCGGGGACGCCCAGCCCAATAGGCGGCTGGTGGGGACGCCCAGCCCAATAGCCCGTCGCGCAGTGCCATATATAGAGGAGATGGGGAATGCGGCATGTGATATGAGGTTCGCCGCCGCTACAGTTCCCACCGTCCTAAACCCTAACCCGATCTAGAGGGAGGCGCTGGAAGCGACGGGAAGCCGCCGCCACAGCACCACGACGCCGTCGTCCCCGTACTGCACCACCCGTCGCTGTACTGCACCACCCGTCGCTGCCTGTGCGCAGCCTCCATCGCCGGACGAGGTCGCGCCGGAATCGTGGACGACAATAACAGTGAAAGGTATGTCTCTCAGTATAGAAAATCCCGCCGATCTACTCCTAGAGGTCATAAAGAATTCAACAATGGTATCAAGAGCCTTCTCTAGAGAGTAGATCGACATGGGAAAAAGGATTTGTTCGCGAATCGAAAGAAACAGAAACAAAAGAAAGCAATTCGATCTAGAATCGATGTTGAAAGAAGAAAAGAAAAGACCCGTACCCTAACCCTACTGAAGAAAAGGACTGGCGGGATCTAGATGGGACTCGCGCCGCCGGTCGCTCGACGCCGTGCGGGAAAGACGAACAGAGGCGCCGGCGCACTGCTCCGTGCTCACCCTCGTGTGAGCGCACACGCCGGCGAGAGGATACGCAGCGGCGCCACCACCCCTTGCCGTCGCCGCCTTCTCTCCTTGGTGCCGCGCTCCGTGTAGAGCCAAGGGGGAGGACTGCGGCCGCGAGCCGTGGCGGGCCAGGCCACCCCGCCGCCACCGCCGTTTTCGGTGTGCTCGCAGAGGAAAAGAAAGGGAGTGAAAGAAATCAGAGAAGGGAAGCCCAGGTCTGCGCGCAGCCATGGCGCGGCCATGGCGCGGCGGCCAACCCTGGAGGCACGCCGGCGAGGGAGAGCCGCCGGTGCCGCCGCCGCCGCCGGCTCAGACCGGGAGAGAAGGCAGGGGGGCGTTAGGGTTCCAAGGGAATGCACTGGCGGTTTTATACCTTCGAGAACCACGCTCCTCCGTTCGATCCAGATCGGACGTCTGCGATCAGGCGGGCCGGGGAAGGGGATGGAGCAAAGAGTTGGGCCGCCGGTCCAGGAGGCGGGGCCGAAGCGGGCTGAACCGCTGGCGAGATGGGCCGCGTGAAGGTGACCCAGCGAGCCAAGCTACACGGGCTGTTTTCCCTGCTGGACCAAATTCACAGTGAACGTTTTTTTTAGAGGTATTTTGAATGTTTTTTTTATGGTTATGTTCATAGTTTGTTCTCCATTCAATTTTGCACCTACGTGTATATTGCTTAGGAGAATAAAAGAGTATAGTGATGCCTCTGGACATAGAATCTTTGTCTTGTTTCCGCTGCAAAGTAAAAGTCTCATCCTCTATTTAAATTGGAACCAACAGGAAAATTTAAATAGAGGAGTAGAAAGATATTTGTTTAAAGTTAATTTATGATATTGTTATTTTCTGACCAACGTTAATGATAACAATATTATAATTTTAAGTTCAATGATTAATCTCTGATTTTTGGCATCAGAATGATCATTTTTTCAGAGAAAAGAGAAAGACAAAGAATTGTTTCTGAAAAGAAAGAAAAGTTTTCCGCTGCAATAAAGAAAGATAGACTCAGATGAGTTTTTCCCTGTGCGAAAAAGGAGTCTCTATGTTTAAGGTTAAGAAAAGGTTCCGCTGTTGTATGTCAAAGAAAGAATGTTTTGGCACCATTTTGCCATTGTAAGTATCAAGTTGAGCATTAGCTTGCTCTTAAAAGAAAAGAAATTTAAAGTTTATTATGATATTGTCATTTTCTGACCAAAGTTGATGATGGCAATATTATAATTTTTTATTCCAGTCATGTGTTCTATTTCTGCCCAACGGTGATGTAGAATTGAAAGTAAAGGAAAGTTGTATGTTTTAATTTTGACCAACGTTAAATTAAGACATACAATTCTTCCCAAGTAGAGAGAAATTAACAGACAAAAGTTGATTCCGATCAAAGCCACAGATAAAGTTTTGAGGTTACTCAGCTGTAGAGTTGAGGTTAAGAAAGAAAAGTGCTGGTTCCATTCTGACTTTTAGTTGATATGGAAAGAGATGCAACTGTTTTCGAGAAGTTTTTGGTTTCTCTCACTAAAGTTTTACTGTCGTTAGATTTACTGATTAAATTGGAACCAACGGGAAGATTTAATCAGAAAAGAAAGTATATGCACATGTTTTAGTCATTGTGACTAAAATTTTATCACTATAAAGTGTTATCTCGTCCTTCAACAACAGTAAAGATAATGGTTGAAATGAGTTTGATGCATGTTCAATTTGACCAACGTTGAATTAAACATGTGTTACCAATGCATTTAAAATTTATTACCGCAAGTCGGAAAAGTTTTGGCACTTGTGCAATTCATATCCTGCATGACAGGGAAAGTTTTTGTGATGACTCACGTGCGACATGAGTATCACATAAAAGTGAAGAAATCTAGGGGAGCTTTTAAAGTTATTCCAACAATTCCTATGCACTACTATAGTGACATGTTGGATAGTGACTTGAAAAGAATCGAAGGACAAAAGAAAGTTGTATGCTAACCAATATTGCAAGAATGATTTGCAAAAGTTTAGCAAAATGAAGAACTTGATGAGTTCTTGAAAGTGCAACAAATTAAGAACTCTGAGGAGCTCTTGAAATGGAATGAGGAAATGGTACTCCCATTGTTTTGCATGACTTGATCATGTGAATAAATTAAGTAATAAAGGCTCCTCGTTCACAAGTGTTACAAATAGTTTCGAAATTATGGCAGCAAAGGTTGTGCCATATTTCGAGGGGGAGAAAGATTAAAAGATAAGAAAGATTAAGATTTAGAGAGAGAGAATTTCCCCGCAAAGTTAAATGTGATGCATTTTTAAAGCAAGAATGATCTATTAAAGAAGAATATAACCGAAAAGGGAGTACAACGGTCATAACAATGATACCCCAAACATTGATACCCCAATTACAGAAATAAGTGAAATTCTTGTAGTTTTTTCAGCTCCAAATAGGAAGAAAAAAATAGTCGAGTCTCAAAGCAACTGAAAGAAAAGATGATGCTGATAGCACCTTATGAGACTAGTAAAGATTAAACCCAAATAAAAGCTTGGAGATATTTCATCTTTACGATAGATGAGATAATCTGGGGAGTAAAATATGCTGTCAACTAAAGCTAGAAGAGAAGTGAGATTGTACGTTCACTCCCATAATTCAAGCACTCAATTGTCTCAACATATGTGTTGGCATTGTATGAATGGCAGAAATTGAGGTGTCTCATTCATCAATGTGGCAAGAAGCCATGAAAGATATCATGAGACCTAAAAGTTCCAAATTTATTTTGGAACATAGAATAAGTTCTTAATGGAGTCAAGACAGTAGGCTATAGTGGGTCTACAAGATTAAAACGTGACTCCAGAGGGAACATGAAAAGTTGCTAAGCGCGACTTATGGCAAAAGTTTTGTGCAAAGAAAAGAATAAGTTATAACGAGACATTTTATTCAGTCTCATGAAAGGAATTTTATTCAGTCTCATGAAAGGATTCTTTTAGAATCATAATGGCATTGGTGCATACTAATTTGACAATTGATCAGATGGATGTTGGAGCAACATCTCCTAACATAGATTTGTACGAGAAAGTATGTACCTGACATAATCAAATGGTTTCATTGTGGAAAGAAAAGAACATTGTGATACCACCTGATGAAATCAGATCACAGAACAGTGTATCAAAAGTTTTGTGAGAACAAAGGAAAGTTTTGGGTTTTAAGTAAAGATGACAAATCGCGAATGTGCAAAGTTCAAAGATGGGAAATTCTTTTCCCGCAAAGTTCAAAGAAGGTTATTATGATCTCTAGTTCTGATTAGATAATCTCGGTGAAGAACCATTCGTTCTAGGAATGGAAATTTACTGAGATAAAAGAAAAAAGGGGTATCAGGACTATCGCAGAGAGCATACTAAGAAAAGAGTTCTAAAGATATATAGTATGCATGCGAGTAACCTACGCCTGTCCTATTGTCAAGGGTAATAGTTTTGGAATTTTTAGGTTTCCAGGAACCGTTATATGATCGATCAAAAGAAAAAAGGTTCCATGTGCTTCAGCTGTTGGAAGCAAAATTAGTGCTCAAAAGAATTTACCCTAACATAGCGCAAGTATCCGGGACATTTTGGCAGAAGTCCAGTCAGCAATAGATCACTGGAATGGAGTTATAGAATGTTTTGCAATTTTGCAAAATATTGTCAGCCTCATGCTAAGTAAGAAAGGAACATGTACTCTCAAAAGGTTGTGAGTAAAAAGAATTAGGTTTTGGCGAGATGTTTAGTGAAGCCCACAGTAGTAGCTAACACTCGCGCTTGGAGTTTTATTGTGGAAAAGCTCCAAAGCAAAATAGTTGTGGTTCATGGGTTGTGTACCCAAAGTTTAGCATGATATGTGGCTACAGGACAGGCAACATGGTTAAGAAAACCATTACCCGGAATTGATAATGGTAGACAACAGCAATATACCATTCGAATGTTTTCACTCCTATGGCAACATGTTAAGTGTGCTGCCAAACACATTGACAATGGCTTATATGTTGCAAAGGAGAAAATCCAGAATCATATGTAATCATGGAGCACCAAAGTATCAAACAAGTGTTTGCGGATCCGCTTACCAAAAGGCATACCGCCCAAGTCGACATGGGTTTTACGGGAAGCCTATGATTTCTGGATTACTAAAGGGCCCAAAGAAAGGTTAAGGTCTTGTTTCAATACAGAAAGGTACATTGTGGCTGTTAAGTCTGACGATAACTAATAACTGTCATGATGAGGCACGCTCTACGTACTGATATGCAATGAGATGAGGCCAATAGCAAAGTAACTAAAGAGAAAGTAAAGAGTTAAGTTAAGTTCAAGTTGAGAAGTTTAAAAGTGTAAGGTGAGATCAAGGGGGAGAATGTTAGTATTGATCTCCACCAGTTGGCCCAACGGCGAACTGGGCCCTTGACTCGCGTCCTGATCGGGGACGCCCAGCCCAATAGGCAGCTGGTGGGCCCCCGTCGCGTAGTGCCATATATAGAGGAGGTGGGGAATGCGGCATGTGATATGAGGTTCGCCGCCGCTATAGCTCCCACCGTCCTATACCCTAACCCAATCTAGAGGGAGGCGCTGGAAGCGACGGGAAGCCGCCGCCACAGCACCACGACGCCGTCGTCCCCGTACTGCACCACCCGTCGCTGTACTGCACCACCCGTCGCTGCCTGTGCGCAGCCTCCATCGCCGGACGAGGTCGCGCCGGAATCGTGGACGACAATAACAGTGAAAGGTATGTCTCTCAGTATAGAAAATCCCGCCGATCTACTCCTAGAGGTCATAAAGAATTCAACAGAAACATGATCCATAAGTTGAACAGCAGACCCAGCGCGCTGCGTGCATTTTCTTTGACACTGTCCATGTTCCAATGTATACTATGGTTTTACCTAGGGCTACACCAATGGCACCAACATTGCAAATCAGAACCGCCATTGTCGGGATGAGCATTGGCACCCATAGAAAGTCATACAAGTCGGCATACTTGTCATTGGTGTCAGCAGTTGTTTGCTTGGAAGTGACCCTGAAGTGTATGCCCTTCTTTGTGAGGAGGTTCACCGCCATGTGCAGCACTGCTGCCGGGTATGCGCTTGTTGAGCTGATCATGAAGAACTGCTCATTGAGCCAGTAGTCCAGCCATGTGATCCCTGCCCACTTTATCTCAAGCCAGCCAATCATGTGAATCATCACAATGATTATGAGAAGGTACAGGATGTACCTAGTGAATGGTCTCTGGATATATACTTCATCAGGGATAAGCCACATCACTGGGCTAAGACAATAGAACATGATGAAGATTGATGTGACTGGGTAGATTGTCATGTTGAGGTAGGAGACCCGTTGAAGAAGTCATAGTCGTTGGCCACCAAAAAGCGGGTTGTTATGGGAGAAGAACATCTCTAGAGACCCACCTGACCAACGCACAATTTGAACATCCCATTTTTTTTTTGTTTTTTTTCTCTTCGATTTTCATAGGCGGGCGTGCAACCGGCTCTGAAAATGCCTCATTTACAGAGGCGTTAGCTCAGAGGCAATTGCCCTTGCCCGCCTCTGAAAATGTTTTTTTAACCGTCTTAGATAAGATTATTGTAGTAGTGCAAGATCGCACATGTAGTTGGTGTCATGCACCTTCTATCACCAGCTTACCAGCATCTATGGAAGTTTATTCAGGTGGGCACCTATCGCCCCCCAGTGTTTCCCTTAAAAAAACTCTATCGTATGAACAACCATTCGTAGTATACCTTTTCAGTAACTAAAATAACAGAAAAGATATATATATATATATATATATATATATATATATATATATATTTGAAATTTTGCTGCCATAAGTGTTTTTCACCCGCCCTGTTGCCTAACTGACACTGATTACATTGACATTATAATCAACTAAAAATACAATACTTTTGTTATATCTCCATGGACGGGAAGAAATTAACAACGAGAAAATGGACACCAATGTACACCAATGCGAAAACCACGAATGCCACCGGAAACAAGACGAAGAGGATGTTGGGATTCTTGCTCCGTCTTCCTATGATAGCCAAAGCAAATGGTTGGAGGAGAATCATGAGCCACAAGTTGAACACCAAGCCCAGCGCCGCATGCTTCTGTTGCTCCTTAGGCCAAGCCGCACCATACACGACCGTTTTCCCCATGGCCACGCCGATTGCCATAGTGTTGGAGAATAGAACCGCCGCCGCCGGGATCATGATAGGCACCCACCGTAGCTCATACATCTCAGCATACTTGTCACCGTCATCCTCCATAGTTGTCTGCTTCGAGGTGACCCTGAAGCGGATGCCCTTACCCCTCGTGAGGAGCTTCACAACCATGTGCAGCAACACTGTCGGGTATGCACTCAGTGAGGCGATCGTGAAGAACTGCTCGTTGCGCCACCAATCCAGCCAGTTCGTGCCCGCCCACCTTATCTCCAGGAGGCCGATGATATGGATTAGCGCGATAGTGATGATGAGGTAGAGGACATATCTAGTGAATGGCCTCTGGATTAGTATTTCCTCTGGGATAAGCCACATCACCGGGCACAATGCATATAGTAGGATGAAAACTGAGGTGACGGGATAGATGTTGTAGTTGAGGTACACGGTCCGCTGCATCGGGTGAAGCCGGGGGCCGGCGAACAACGGGTTGTTATGGGAGAAGAACATCTCTACTGATCCACCAGCCCATCGAACAATTTGGTAGAGGCGCTCAGTTAGGTTGATGGGTGCGGTGCCACAGAACGCGTCCACTTCCATGGTGCAGTACATGGAGTGCCACCCTTGCCCGTGGATGCGAAAACCGGTCACCATGTCCTCGGTTGCTATCTTATATATGTACCCAACACCCCTGCCCCAGTCGGTCCCTATATCAAAGGAAGCTGACACGACCGTCGTCATCTCAGCAAGGAATGATGAGTCATCTAGGTTTGGGGGTGTGATGCCGCGCTCCTGGTTTAAGGCTGCTAATACTGATTTCAAGAGGGGAACAGAGTTACCGAACATGACAGTGTCGACCTGAATATCATCAGATCTCCATCTCGGCGGGTCGATGCCATAGAGGGCGAGGCGGCGGAACATGCAGCCGGTGCCAAGATAAGAAGGCCCCTGGAAGCCATTGAGGGCGTACATGGCGCCATCAAAGAAAACCCTGTTGTGATTGCCGTACCGGTCCGTGGGGTCGACGTTCTCAAAGCGCTGGGGGAACTGGACGAAGGCCGTGTTGTCTCCATCCCTTGCATCCAGCATGAAGCACATAGCTGCTCGCAGGGCTTTGGAGTCGTTGATGTAGTGGTCGCAGTCGAAGTTGATGACGAAGGGCGCGTTCGAGAGCAGGGCGGATACACGCAGCGGTGCGTTCAAGTTACCCGCCTTCTTGTTGTGGTCGTAGTTTGGGCTCTTCGCACGAGCCATGTAAACGAGCATTGGGAGGCGTACATCAATGCCGTCAAAGTTGAGTAGGCTCACACTGCTCACTTGTAGCTCAGGTTGCGACTTACTACCACTAGGATGCTCTAGCACAACCTGTAAAACAGAGAAACACATCGTTAGAAATTTTTCAAACCGACAACTTTAAGCTTCTTGATATGTCCAAACTATGCATCTACAAAAGTCAAAATAACATATAGTTTGAAACCGAGGGAATAGCACATATCTAGATCTTCCAAATTTTAGTAAAAATATGTCTAACTTATTTAAGCTTCTTGATAACCATAATAAAGATGATTCTGTACCTGAACAACTCCTGCATGATGCCCTTTCATATGGTTCTCTGCTGGCTCAACCCATGTCCCTGACCACTCTGTCCCATTAGCCATCCAAGTCGCCGTTGCATCCCCTTCTGTTGCTTTTATAGCATTGCAAACATCTGATCTCTCCCGAATGGTGCCATCGAGCGCCGCCAACCTCGCCTTGAACTCCTCGTACTCCATGCGCACATGGCTATAGTCGTTCATGAACTCACCCGGTGATCTGCCGGTGTAGATCATCCCTTCTCGCTGGAAGTAGCTTTCTGGCGCTCTCGGCTCGATAGAGTGCTTCCGGCAGAAGGGCACCCACAGAGCGGCGAAGTTCGCAGTCTCAACCAACGCCTCGTACTCGATCAGTGTGCCACTGTCATCGGACAGGTAGCACGCGTACCTGTCAATGGGGTAGTCGACGGCGAGGATGGAGAGGACGCAGTTCATGGTGTACAACACCGGCTCGTCGACTGGGTCAGCAGTGGTGACGAAGACGTCGATGCCTGGGAGGATGGAGCTGCCATCAGGGAGGTCGTAGTGCTGCTGCAGCACGGCGAGGTCAGGGACTCTCTTGATGGGGTTGAGCTTGGGGAGCTGGTAGAGCAGCCACGAGAAGGTAAACCAGACGTTGGCGACGACGGAGGTTACCCAGAACCACATGACGTCGGAGTTGTTGTGCTTGATGCGCCATCCGATGAATAAGATGATTGCGATGATGCGTATCAGAATCAATGCCCTGTTTATCATATACATAGCTTTAAGAAGACCAACCTTTATTCGAGACTACATATTTCAATTCTGATATATGTATGCATGGCTTAAGGAAGACTAACCTTTATCGACCAACAGCCTATCAGTGATAACTAAGTTTTCCAACCCACATCCGATGCAACTTTGGTGTTGTGGTACAGTGAGGAAGGGTGAATAGTTTCAGAAAGTTCTGTGAAAATTGGTGAATTCGGTCCTCCACAGAAGTTCATAAAAGTTCACACTACTTTGATCCTTTACATTTGTCCCGGCTAGTACCGGGCCCGAAACTAATATAGACATTAGTTCCGGTTCCAACGACTAGTGGACGAAAAGACTCTTTAGTCCTGGTTGATGGCTTCAACTGGGACTAAAAGTCTATCTTTAGTCTCGGTTGGTGGCTCCAACCGGAACTCAAGAGCCCAAACCTTTAGTTCCGATTGGTGTTACGAATCCAGACTAAAGAGTTATCCACTAGTTAGTTTAAAAGAAAGATATTCCAACTAGGATCGCATGTGCTGTGTAGGTAGGGTGGTAACCAAGCTATGCGTGAGGTGAGATGTCTCAGGTCCGAATCCCACGGATTGCAGTTTGGATTGGCCTTGCAGACCCCTTTAATCCCGGATCCCGGTTCAGAAACCGGGACTAAAGGGAGTTGGCGATTGGGATAAAAGTGCATTTCTCTACTACTGTCATATTTTCTACTTGGTTTCTTTTCAAATCCTGGTGTCATGATCATATATATGATCGATCCAGATTCCAGTCAAATTTGGTCCACCAATTTAAACCATGTTTGAGTAAACCTTCTAAACAGAATTCATATTACGGGTCCCCCCTGAGAAAACTATCGACACATATAGTACTAGTTGTCTCTGGTGCAGACGGAGGCCAAATCCACATATTATGAGCACGATGACGATGTATGCAAGTCCCATTTTTAAGTTAAAGTATTTTTTTAATGTGCGTCGTTTCTTTTCTGTGATGTTCACCTGTACGGGTAGAGAAGTGATGCCTTGACCTTCTTTTCCTGGAACATCAGCGCGCGCGGCCGGCCACCGTCACCACCGCCGCTCTCCAGGTCCGCCGCCGTTGCTGCCGCCGCGTCCAGCTGTCGGGGCACCTCCACCCAGTACCCGTCCTTCGCCTCGGAACCCTTGTTCGCTTTGGCTTTGCCGTCGAGCGCAGTAGCCACGACCACTTTGATCAGCGCTCCGCCGTCGCCGCCGCCGTCGCCGAGCAGCGGCTCGCTGAGGCCGGTGGCGCCCGGCACCGGCGCCGAAGACATGGAGCCTGCAATCATGCATGCACAGGGTTAGTTACGTGCCTCGATCGAGATGTGCGCGATGCAATTGCTGGTGGTTTTATAACCTAGTGGTCTCGTGCCATATATAATACACACCAGGGGATGCTTAGCTGCTGCTCGTAGCTCGGGAGGCAACGTACCCAGAGGGAGGAGAGGACTGTATAGTACACCGCAGCAGGTATGTAGCCATGGGGGGCCATATATATGGAGTACAATAACTAGGTTAAGGACTCCATTCGTTAGTAGTAAGTAGTAACTTAATTGAGTAATAATCCTTCAGCATCACCTCTCACATGCAATGCGCGTAAGCTAGGCCAAACGTGTCACAGCTCACAGGGAACCCTAATTTGTTTGCTACTAGGCTAAACGTGTCTCACGGTTGCTGACATGGCAGCGCTAGTGTTTTTCGTTCCCATGTTGGGTAGATCTTGTCGTTCCCAGGGCGTCATGCAGAGGGACGTCATGCAGAAGGGCGCGACAGCTACAGGGAGGTAAAAACAAGCTATGATGAAATTGCTGGAGCCCTCGGCGCACAGGACAAGATAGAGTGCCGTAGTCTTTCATACCAAAGATAGATAGATAGATAGATGCGTGCCACTACTGCATGCATGCATACCCACCAAAGTAAAGCAGCTAGCATATCTCATGGTCCTCGTGGCTACAGCTACGTTTGCGGACATGGAACGATTGCCGTCGATAGGCTAGGAAGCTTTTGTCTTTCTGCGCGCGATGCCATGGTATCTCGGCATGAACGTTTGATTCGCTACGTGTAGATTGATTGTTGGTGCGTTGTGCCTAGTGGCTAGTGGCGGTAGCCATCAGATTCTCGCGGGCATGCTTCTCATGTGGTCCAGTATTCTAGATACAAACGGTGCTCATTTATTTCCAGCTAGGAACCTGATTAATTAGGCGTCAGAGGGCGACCCTATCAATTTGACCACGTTCTAGGAAAAGCAACAAGAACAAGCTAGACAGTGCCAGCCAAACTGAGATTTCTGGTAGTTTTTACCATACTCCCTCCATATTGGTAAAAGAAGTCGTTTTGGACATGTTTTGGGTCAAACATTGGAAATATAATCATCAATAACTTTTAAATTATTGAGTTTGCAAATGTGAAAATTATATGAATATATTTGTCTTGAAAAATACTTTCAAAATAATATACATATCTCACTTTTCTATAAATATATTTATAATAACAAGGGTCAAAATTATGTTTTGGAGACCGTGTCGTTGTCCTAAACGACTTCTTTTACCACCACGGAGGGAGTACTCAGCAACTCTATGATTTTACTAGCAACATATATAGAGTTGCCAAGAAACTAATCAAGTAACGGTGAAAATTTACAAAGAAATGTAATAGTTTCTTGGATCACTAAAAGTAGATTGAGAGGGTAAAATACTTAACTGAGGGGAAAACTTTGGTAATAGCTCAGTTGGATTGAGCTGAGGAACACACACATCTAGGTTCAAGTTCTTATTAACTTGGCCCGCATACTAGCATCACTACTACAAAACAGTCTTTTGTCCCGGTTCCACATGGCCATTTGTCCCGGTTTTGGAACCGGGATTCGCCTTCCGGGACAAAAGGCTGGAGGCTTTTGTCCCGGGCGGCAAAACCGGGATAAAATGTCCCACACGTTTAAAAATTTTTTTGCACCCCGCAGGATTCGATCCCAGACCTCTTGTTTAGTGCATTATTTCCTTGTCAACTCATCTAAATAGTATATGTGACTCAGTATAGAATAACTTACTTTTGAACTGTCACGTGGAGGGGCTTTTTATCCGAGTTGGTAACACCAACCGGGATAAAAGGGTCATTTTGTCCGGGTTGGTGCCACCAACCGGGATAAAAGGGTCACTCTTTTGTCCGGGTTGGTGTTACCAACCGGAATAAAAGGGTTGGGCCTTTTGTCCCGGGTGGAGCCACCAACCGGGACAAAAAGGAGACTTTTTGTCCGGGTTGGTGCCTCCAACCGGGACAAAAGACCCCTGTCCCCCAGCTGGCCCGGCTAGCCATTGGACCCGGGACAAAAGCCACCTATTGTCCCGGGTCCAAAGGCAACCGGGACAAATGATCTGAAACAAAGACCTGTTCTGTAGTAGTGCATGCATTTATAGTTGGGACTCGTACGTCTAGCAGAGCTCCTCCAGAGTAGCTTCTCAGTTGAATCCAAGAGAAACTCTGCCAAACAGTTTGCAAGGAAATAAATAGAACACCGCAGAATAGTATCGGAACTGCGAGCAAGATCCATGGAGAGCTTGCGCAATATGCCGTGAAATGCCGAGGGCAGCGTCGCCTTCTCGTCGATGTGGTCCGTACGTCGGCATGCAGGTACACCCAGCCCAGGCCGGACAACCGGGCCATGGAGGCGCCTGTCAAAGTACTGGCCTGTAGGCAAAGTGCCAGACTACTGCCAGTCCCATACCTGATACCGGACAAGATGAACCGCATCACGCTACGTGCCCACGTCAATTTTGTGCTCTGTCTTCTCCGTGCAGCATCTGGCTGCTAGCTAGGCCCGTGTGTATGCGGGGAAGCCAAGAATCCACGACGGAGCCAGGCGCGCTGGAGCACAGCCGGACAACGTCACGCGACAAGCACGTGCAGATTAATCGAGGAAAAGTACAGCTCAGAACTAGCCGGTTCAAACCTTGGGCCTCGCCCGTGCCCTTCGCGGGAATGAGATCATGCATGGCCTGGCCTGGCCCGATTATAAGCGTGGGCCGGAAGAAGGCTTCACAACACCAGCCCCGCCTATAACCCAGTTACCCAAATTGCGGCTCGCTCTCCTCCCACCTACGGGCCACAGGGCCACGGGCGCTCGTTCTCCCCGCGCCGCCGCCGCGCCGGTTGCTCCTGTTGCCTAGAAAGCAGAAGCAGCGGAGCCGGCGCCGTTCGCGGGGCGGCGCGGCGGCGCCGCAGGCAGGAAGCTCCCGCCTCGTAACGTCGCTCCAACCGAATCCCAAGGTTTGCCTCCCTTCGCCAGCCCCATCCTCCCACCACTTGCAGTCTGCGCCTCCGTGCCTCGACCCCATTGTGTCCCACCAGCAGTGCCTGCGCCGCGTTCGCTTGCGCGAGTGCAGTCCCATTGGAATTGTGGAATCCGAGCTCTAGATTTCACCACCGTGGTTGCTAGTTGCTTATTGCTACGGAACTTAATTGTCTGCGTTTTAGTGCTGTACGTTGCAAATGTCTGGTGGAGTGGGCGTAGTGAATCTCCTGACATTTGGGACAAAAGAGGTGGGCAAATAGGTTCTCGCCATCGCCCTGTCGTACAAACTAGGATAAGTTTGTTTGGATATTGTGCATAATTTACAAGTTTGTGCCGGCAGCAAGAGAGTGCTGCGTTGGTTTTACACGGGCCGGATGTGCCTTCTCGCTCTTTTCCTTCAGTTTTAGAGACTACTAGGTAAATTGCGCGCTACGCTGCGCCTACTTGAAAATATAGAGTAAAATGGTTGATGTGTTGATGGTTAGTATGCGTATAGAGCAGGAACAGAAGTACACTGGAGGGCGTGGGAATTGGTTGATTGTTGCGTATGGGCCAAATCCATATCCCGCGTTGGGCTTCCTCTCTCAGGCCACGAATGGGCTGATTGCTGCGTATGAGCCAAATCCATGCTCCTCGTCGGGCTTCCTCTCTCTCCAGGACACGTGTCATGCCCACAACGTCCGGGCGCTCCTAGCCCTCCCTTTCCATGGCGTATAAGAGTAAGAGTAAGTATGCCCCTGTCCATATGCATTGCAACAAGACAGGTTCGGCAGGCTTACAGCTACTGAAGAGCAAGGCAGCACTTGCCTGAAACAGGATCCCTCAAAAATCAAAAGCCTTCGCCCCACGGTTGATAGCTAATCCCGGTTACTTGCAAGGTGTTGTCATGTTAATTGTCTGTGATGAAATAGTGAAGTGGTTCACAGTGTTTTGACTCCTTCGAGGAATATAATCAATGCTTTACCAAGGGAAAACTATGAATTCAAATTACAAAGACATTTGTGTATTGCATACCGGGAAATGAGCATACTGATTGCTGAGTATTGCTTCATCCAGCTTGAACTTTAGAAATTTACAGTGCCATCCTGCTATGAATGCCATGACAAGTTTATTTGCAGGATTAGGTATTATTGTATCATCCCTCCACTAGTTGTCGAAGTCCCTCCACATGGCGCTGACATCTTAAATGCCCTGCAAGATTTGAACTAATTGTTGCAGCATTCGCCTATGAGACTCATTCTCCTGAATGGAACAACACACAACCTTGCATGCTTTATCTAGCTCTTGAAAATTCGCATAATTCAGCCTCTGATCCAAGATTTCAGAAATGTCACCTTCACTTACCTTCATTGCCGTCCACATTGGAAGGTACCTTATGGTACCATTCTCCATCAACTTTCAATTTGCTATGCCTGAAATAACCTCAAAATAGCATCATTTCGTTGCTGTACACATCTGCTTTTGGTATTATGGGACGATCAACAATCCATTCCGGTGTAATATCATCTCATTCTTGAAGAGATGAGCATCTAGTGATCCAAGCAGAATCCACCAAGATCTGGATTAGCATCAGCTTGATTAAAAGCTGCTGGCCTTTGGCCGCACGCCAGCGTTCGACGTCAAAAAAGTGGATGGCGTTCAGCCACAGCTCCGGTTCTTTTGCAAAAAAAAAAATCATTCAGTTTTCTAGAAACAACAAATAAGTCCAGACCATCATGATGGTACAGTACTCGTGTTGGTTTATTTTTCATATAGACCCTCGAAATAATTTTTATTTTTACTTGAAGAAAGAGAAATTCGATAGTGCAGCTGTATTTACAAAAAAACCCTCCCTCCGCATAGCATTTTTCATTTAGCCCCTCCCACCCCACCGCCGCCCTCTTCCTCCTCACGCCGCCTCCGCCACGAGCTGCACCCCCCCTCCTCCGTCGCGCCGCTCCGCTGGCCGCGTTCACTGCATACCTCCACACCCCCCCCCCACCAGGACGGCATGTACTATCATCAAGATATTTCAGGGTAACCTTGATGAAACCAATTAAATTTTCTACCTATCAGTATTTTTTTCTTATAAATTTAGTTAAAGTTATAGAAGTTTGACTTACAACCAAGCTAAGAGTGAACTGTTATTTAAAACTGATGGAGTATTATTTTTGTAACTTAGGCTAAAGTGTATCGATTACACATGCTGCTAAATGTTGTGCGATCGGGCGGTCACATCATGCCGTTTTGTACTTGAGTCTCATATGATGCACTGCCGAGGGACCACTTGATTTTCCTTGGATCATCTTGTTTGCAAGTTGCAGATTGATACAAGCTGTTATTGCCTTATTGGTCCATGCATAATGCGCATCTGTTGTTGGCTGTTGCAGAGGCTTTCCCCAGCATGCAGTTCAGTCTGCAGGTGATTTTCCCCCTCTAAACCTTCAGGATTCATCTATAGTGAGGATGAAGAAAAATGGTTCTAGTTGGTTTTTCTGCTTTGGTTGTACGCAAGTGAGTATTTGAGTCCCGATTCTCTTTCATGGTTAGTGCATCTCAAGATTCGTTTGTTTTCAAGCATTGCTTATGGATTAAAATAATTGCATTCATCTAGGTTATCAGTTTGTTTGTGGTCTTCCTCTTACTATGTAGTTATTGTAGGATGTTTCTTGTGTCGGACTCTTTTGTTTCCTTAGTGAGTACACTATATATTTCTATCTTATATGTCTACAAGACATTTCTGTAGATAGTTTTTCGTGGACATTGAATTTGTTGCTGCTAGAATAGTGTCTGAAACTGGCAACAATTAGTGAAGTGCAGCTTACCATGCTTGAGCTTCTAAACCAGCTCGATGGTTTTTAAGTGTAACAACTAAAAAAATGAATTTCTAAATCCTAATAGGATGCATGTTCTACTTCCTTGTCCTGTATTGTTTGATGATTTGCATGATTTTTTGTACTGATGGGTGCTTAATGTTTAGCCCTTGCAACCACATTTTGCTATCTTAAAGAAATATTCAAGAAAAATGAACTTGATGTGAAAAGATTACTGAAAAGATGAATGGAAGCAACCTCCTTCAGAACCTCTCGGGTACTTTGATACTTTTATTTCTTTTCTAATTTCACTGTCCATAATTTCACCAAATTGATTTGTTTCCTATTCTAGGGTTTGCTGCTATTGCATTGTTTCTAAAAAAACATAGATCCATCAAATCTTCATTTTCTGTACTATTGTTTTGTTCTAATGGTTCAATTTGTATTAGTTTACTGAAATTCAGGTTATATATGATTGAAATTGGAGCACAATACAACTTCTTTGATATGTGTATTTTGTAGATAATCTATCATCTATCACTGTCTATTAACTGCAAGTTGGCCCTTTGCCATTGAGAATTTGTTTTGGACTCTATGTAACCATAGGCAAGGAGGTGCTGGGTTTGCTAGGAGAATTTGCCTCCAATGGAGAGAATAACAAGTGGTCAGAAGTACAGGATTTTCCATTGAGAATTTGTTTGGACTCTATGTAACCATAGACAAGGAGGTGCTGGGTTTGCTAAGAGTTTCAGGAAGCAAAAATCATTTGGTGCAAAGGATGTCGTCTCAGAAAAATCTGACTTTCGCCATCTAAATGGTATGTCTAGAGATGAAGTGATAAGCTATTTTAAGTCTGAGATCAGCAAACTGAAAAGGATGCACGAATCTGCATTGCAAGAGAAAGGCAGAAGAACTATTCAGGTTCAAACGGGAGAAGGGGTCACATTCTCTTAACAATGACGTGGAATTTGAACCTCTGAGAAAGAAAATTCCGGAGATCATTTCAAGAATGGACCAGATCATTTCCAAGAATATAAAGGTAGCTGCGATCTGCATGACTCATGATGAGCTAGGTGAAAGATGCAGACTGACAAGCAAAATAGATGCTTTGTAATATGAAAATCAGCATCTACGAGGATTGCTTGCAGATAAGATGAAGGATGTTAAAGCATTGTCATCTCAGCTGTCTGAAGCCAGTACAGAACTGTCTCTTCAGTTGTCATCAGAACAAGAGCTCCTGAGACAAATTGACAAAATTAGGGAAGAGTACGAGGACCTCCGAATTGAAGGCGATGTTAGAGATGGGCTGTACCAAGCTGTTACAAACAATTGCTTGATGATTCTAAGGATAACATGGATACTGCTGCAATGAATTTTAGTGCAAAAATATCTTCACTTGAATCTGTAATCTCTGAAAAGGATAAGGCATTGTGTTTATACAATGAAGAAAATCATAGGTTGAAGGAGAAGTTTGCAGAGCTAGAAAAGGGGCGTTTGATCCAGAATCACCAGGAAGATCCTGAAGTCATCAAGCAAGAGAGTACAGAAATTGTTCTGTGTGAATTGTGATATTGAAGTGGAGCCTTGCACATCACCAAGAAGATCAAACAGGTGTGATTTGCAGTATGGCGAACTTGTGGAACTGAACTCAAGCTTAGAGATTGAATCAGGTGCCCTCAAGGTAACTGATAAGAAAATGTGGATCATATTAGTAGTCCCACTAAGAAAGAGTAGGAAAGAAGCTGGAGTGCATTTTAGTATCTATTATGATGTTTCAAAAGAATTTGTGGAGATTGAGAAAAAATTGTCAGTGGAAAGAACTGAAAACAAGTCTGCTAATCTTCCTTACACTTTCCCAGGTAGTTTTATTTTCTTTTCAAAAACAAGAATCCAATGTAAGTTTTCATTTTATTGGTTAATTCAGGTCAGAGGATTTGAGTGATCATTGCAGCCACAAGGTCAGACAAGCCGTGGTACTAACAAAAATAGGGCTATGGTATAAAGAGATGCTTGAAACAAGACGTTCTGAGCTCCAAAAGGCTGAAGCCAAGGTATTTACAGAATTAAACTTCTGTTTGCTTGCAAAAAATATGTGATGCATTATAATTATAAGTTGAGTAAAATGCACTGTGGGTACATGAACTTGTAGTGTTGTGTCAAATAGGTCCATAAACTTAGAAACCGGATATCTAGCCCCTCGAACTTGCGAACCCGTTCACCCCAGGTCCAGTCCGGTTTTGCATGGCACTGTGCGTCCGCGGTTTGCTACAGTAAATCCGGATTTGCTACAATTACCGCGGTTTTGTTTTTTCTTTTCTAATTTATTTCGGCTGAATCTTTGAAAAATTATAACTCTTCGATACAACATCGGATGAAGATGATTTTTATATGAAAATTATAGCCCTCGACGAGATCTACAACTTTATAGTTTTGAGTTTTTTCATTTGATGAAGTTAAGTTGCCCAAAAAAATTATACAAAAGTACAGCACTATAATAATCACGTACTTCTGCTTGTCGCACTAGAAAATTAATATATTTTTCTGTTTGTTGTCAAATGAAGACACTTGTATACTAAAATTTTAGTACTCTAAAAGATCTAGATTCTTAGAGTTTTAAGTTTTTATATTTGAAGTTGTTAAAATGTCGATAATACAGTATAAAGCAACATATTAAGTACGCAAAAGACGTTGAGGCTTTATACTATTTTATCAACATCTTAACAACTTTAAATGTAAAAACTCAAAACTACAAGAATCTAGATCGTTAAAAGTTTTAAAATTTTGGTATACAAAGTGTCTTCATTTGACAACAAATAAAAAATTTATTAATTTTCTAATGCGACAAGCAAAAGTACGCGATTATTATAGTGCTGTACTTTTGTATAATTTTTTTGGGCAACTTAACTTCATCAAATGAAAAAACTCAAACTATAAAGTTGTAGATCTCGTCGAGGGCTATAATTTTCATATAAAAATCATCTTCATCCGATGTTGTATCGAAGAGTTATGATTTTTCAAAGATTCAGCCGAAATAAATTAGAAAAGAAAAAATAAAATCGCGGTAACTGTAGCAAATCCGGGTTTACTGTAGCAAACCGCGGACGCACAGTGCCATGCAAGCCATGCAAAACCGGACTGGACCTGGGGGAACGGGTTCGCAAGTTCGAGGGGCTAGATATCCGGTTTCTAAGTTTATGGACCTATTTGACACAGCACTACAAGTTCATGTATCCACAGTGCATTTTACTCTTATAAGTTCATTGGGCAACACCTCTGATATAATTCTGTGATTCAGGTTGTCATATTGGGAGACAAGATAAATGCACATTTAAGCCTTCTTCGAAAGATATATTTAACTCTTGATCGCTACTCTCCTACGTTGCAGCATCATCCTGGTGTAAGTACCATGTGCCAACGCCATATAAAATGCTAATGTTTCTTAAATGTCTGTCTCTCCTGTTTCACCTGATTATTGACTAAGTGCTCAACCCAAGATGATATGTAATAATTTTGTTGTCGTTCTTGCTAGGAGTTATCCATATTAAAGTCGGAAATTCCATATATTTTTGCAATGAACCAGTTTAATATACAGAACATCGCAAACATTTTACATGGTTGTTGTTAGGAACCCTAGCCCTACCGGGGATTGGACGGAGGTTGTAGGGGTGCGTGAGCGATGAGCGAGGCGAAGGCCGGCGAGGACGGCGAGAGGGCGCCGTCGCCGGCGCAGGAACAGGAGAAGGCGGCGCTAGGGCTAGGGCCGGCTCCCTTGAGGAAGCCGGAAACAATAATATGTTTCTGCTTAATTTTCCAAAGGGTCTTACACAAGTATTTATATGTCTCACGCTAATTAACAATAAAACCCACTACTAATAAGAATATGAAGATAACGTGGCCCCCTTGGGCCTTGGCGCACCAGCCACCTAGCCACCTTGCACGGCTCGCCTCTTGTACGTGAGGCCGGTCATAACATCTCTCCCGGCCTTCGAAAACAGCTCGTCCTCGAGTTGGAACGCTGGGTACGCAGCAGTGAAGTCCTCGCGACGTCCCAGATGGCTTCTTCTTCTGGTTCTGGCAAGCCGCGCCACTGGATCATGACGCGCCATTCACCACGCCGCTGGCACAATGCGGCCATCCTGAGTCGGAGGGAGGGCACCAGGCGCTCCTGGAGGGTCGCCGCAGTGTTGCTTAAGGAGGCTGACGTGGAAGACATCATGCAGACGGGCGTCTTTCGGGAGCTGCAGACGATACGCCACACTTCCAATGCGTCTGAGCACCCGGAACGGCCCGGCCCAACGCGGCCTGAGCTTGTGCCTGGCACAGGGGTCGAGGGACTGCGCCGGGCGGTGAAGGAGACGCAGACAGACCCACGCGCCGACCTCAAACTCCACATCCCTGTGGTTGGCGTTGTAGTACTTCTTCGACAGCTGCT
The DNA here is from genome assembly GCF_016808335.1 of Panicum virgatum. NCBI lineage: Eukaryota > Viridiplantae > Streptophyta > Magnoliopsida > Poales > Poaceae > Panicum > Panicum virgatum. The sequence continues at coordinate 61,661,886 of NC_053146.1, forward strand.
GCGCCTGGAGGAGACGCTGTCGGACCTCAACGAGCATCTCATCCCTGCTACGGAGAAGGGCGTCCGTAGCCTCAGTACGCACAGTTCCCGGCCGGTACGGCAGGATGGCCGGCGGGGAACGGCCGTACACCACCTCGAACGGCGTGGCGCGAAGGGCGGTGTGGAAGGACGTATTATAGCAATACTCCGCCCAAGACAGCCAATCCACCCACGCGCGCGGACGATCTCCTGTAACACACCGCAAATACATTGCGATTACCTTGTTAACCACCTCCGACTGGCCGTCCGTCTGAGGGTGGAAGGCCGTGCTCTTGCGAAGCGTGACGCCCGCCATCTTGAACAGATCGCGCCAGACATTGCCGGTGAACACCGGGTCGCGGTCGCTGACGATGGATGTCGGAAAGCCGTGTAGACGTACGACGCCGTCGAAGAAGGCGCGGGCGACCGACGCTGCCGTGTATGGGTGGCCGAGCGCAATGAAATGCGCATACTTGGGGAAGCGATCGATGACGGAACATCCAGTGGCTGCAACAACCCAGCTGGCCGTAGAGCCTGGGTCTTGTTGCGCTGACACGTGTCGCAGGTGCGCACCCAGTCCTGCACCTGTGAGCGATCGCCCGGGATATATAAATCCGAGCGGAGGCGGTGCAGCGTCTTCTGGACCCCTTCATGACCGGCGCCATGAGCCAGTTGCAGTGCCTGTTGTCGCAGGTCGCCGACGTCGGGGACGAAGATACGGGAGCCGTGCAGCAGGAGCCCCGCATCCTCGCGCCAAGCTGCAGTCAGCTCGCCTGCGCGGAGGCGCTCCAGTAGAAGCACGGCGTCTGGTGCCGCGGCCGTAGCACGGCGGACGTCGTCGAGGTAGGCGAAGGATGGCCCCGAGAGGGCCGCCACGGCCGCTGCACCACCCGCGGTAGGAGAGGACTCCTCGTCCCGGCGGGAGAGGGCGTCCGCCGCGACGTTGAGGCGGCCCGGGCGGTACTCCACGGCGAAGTCGAAGCCGAACAGCTTGTTGACCCACTGATGCTGAGGAACGGTGGAGAGGCGTTGGTCCAGCAAGTACTTGAGGCTGTAGTGGTCCGTCCGGATCAGAAAGTGACGCCCCCACATGTACGGTCGCCAATGACGAACAACCTGCACCAAACCAATGAGCTCGCGCTCATACGCAGCGAGCTTGAGGTGTCGAGCAACAAACGGTCGGCTTAAGAAAGCGAGGGGTCCGGCGCCCTGGTGGAGGACAGCACCAAACCCCGCACTCGAAGCGTCGCTGTCCACCACGAAGCCCTTGTCGAAGTCCGGCATTTGGAGGACTGGGCTGGTGGTGAGGGCGCCCTTAAGCGCCCGGAACGCCGTCTCGGCGTCCTCGTCCCAAGAGAACGCGTCTCGCTGTAAGAGACGCGTAAGCGGGGCGGCGATGATCCCGAAGTCCCGGATGAATTTTCGGTAGTAGCCGGCCAGCCCGAGGAAGCCCCACAGAGCACGAGCGGAGCGCGGGACAGGCCACGAAGCCACGGCCTCCACCTTGTCAGCGTCCATGGCCACACCCCCGGCGGAGATCACGTGGCTGAGGTAGGCCACCGAAGATGCCCCAAATGAGCATTTGGAGCGCTTGAGGTGGAGGTGGTGATCCTGTAGAGCCCGTAGGACGATGGCGACGTTCTGCAGGTGCTCCGCCAAGAGGAGCTGTAGATCAAGAAGTCACTGAAAAACACCAGCACGAACCTGCGCAGGTACGGGCGGAGGACGTCGTTCATCAGCGCCTGGAACGTGGCTGGCGCGTTGGAGAGGCCGAAAGGCATCACCAAGAACTCGTAGTGCCCCTCGTGAGTGCGAAACGCCGTCTTGCTAATGTCGTCCGGCTGCATGCGCACCTGGTGGTAGCCCGAGCGTAAGTCCAGCTTCGTGAAGAAGATGGCGCCGTGCAGCTCGTCGAGGAGCTCGTCCACCACCGGGATCGGGAACTTGTCCTTGGAGGTCTTCGCATTAAGGGCGCGGTAGTCGATGCAAAACCTCCAGGAGTTGTCCGGCTTGCGGACCAAGAGCACGGGGGCGGAGAACGGCGAGGTGCTGGGCCGAATGATCCCCTGCTGCAACGTGGCCAAGCACTGGCGCTCAAGCTCATCCTTCTACAGTTGCGGGTAGCTGTAGGGCCGGACGGCGACAGGAGTGGTGCCCGGCAGGAGGTGGATCATGTGGTCGTACGGGTGCGCCGGCGGCAGCCCGCGAGGCCCGGCAGGAGGTGGATCCTGTGGCGCGGGCTGGGCGCCCGAGTGTCGACGTGTGGAGCGCCCAGCCCGCGCCACAGGATGCGGCGGCCATGGCGTGTGAAGGTCATGCAGAGACCCTCGAAGTCCCAGAGGATGGGCCCGAGCGACCGGAAGAACTCGACGCCCAGGATGAGGTCGAACTCGCCCAAAATGATGCCGAAGCACGTGACGGTGAACTCCTCCGAGCCGATGGTGAGCGCGACGTCGCAGGCGACCCCTTGGCACGGCACCCGGTCCCCATTGGCCACCAGTACACGCAGCGAGGGGTGCGGAGTAGTGGTCAGCCCCAGGCGACTAAAGAGGTCGGCGTGGATGAAGTTCGTCGTCGAGCCGGAGTCGAGGAGGGCCACCAACCGTTGTCCACGTACGGTCACGAGCAGCAGCATGGAGTTTTTCGTGCGGACGCCTGCGAGGGCGTTGAGCGACACCGTGGCCGGATCCCCGGCGGATGGGGTGTCGCACGTGGACTCCAGGGGTGTAGGGGCAGGCGTGAACTCCTGGAACACAGCTGCCACCGCGGCCTCCGCTGGAACGTCGTCGTCGTCGACGTAGTCGTCGTTGACGAGGTAGAAGAGGCGCTGACACACATGGCCGCGGACGTACGGCTCGTCACAGTTGAAGCACGGGCCTTGGCGACGACGTTCCTGTTGTTCCGCCGGCGAGAGGCGGCGAAAGCGCGACGGCACGGGCGCTGGCGGCTGGGCCGGAGCGCTAACCCCTCCAGTGGGTGCGGCGGCCTGCGGACGAGGTGGCTCTAGCGGCGTAGAGCGGCCCGTCGGAGACCGATAGCCGCGCTGTGTCGGTGTCGCTCCGAGGGCGACCGCGCGACGTTCATATGCCCGCGCATAGTACATCGCCGTCTGAAGATCTGGCGGGCTGCGCATCTCCACGTCCGCCTTGATGTGCTCGGGAAGGCCGCCCACAAACAACTCGGCCTTCTGAAGAGGGTTGAGATCACGTGCATGGCAGAGGACGGCGTTGAAGTGGTCCGAGTAGTCCTGGACCGACGAGAGGAAGGGCAGTCGCGCGAGCTCGGCCAGCCGTGTGCCCTGCGTTGGCGGCCCGGAGCGGAGCTGGCACAGGTTGCGGAAGCGCTCCCAGGAGGGCATGCCCTCATCTTGCTCCAGTGCGTAGTACCACGTCTGCGCGGCGCCGCGAAGATGGTACGAGGCCAACCAGGTGCGATCCGAAGCCAAGGTGCGTTGGCCACGGAAGAATTGCTCGCACTGGTTGAGCCAGTTGAACGGATCCACCCCGCCGTCGAACGTCGAGAACTCCAATTTGTAGTACCGCGGTGGGGCCGGAGGACCAGTAGGAGCACCGCTCAACTGGTTGGTCGTCGGTCACTTCCATGCCGCCATCGGGGGGGCTCTGGGCAGGGGCGGGCGGAGGAGGGAAACTGGGCGCCGTCGCATGTGTAGCGGCCGGTGTGGTCGCCACAGCCGAGGTGTAGACCGGCGCGGACACCGATCCCATCGCCCACGCCTGGATTGGAGACGGCGAGGACGACCAGCATAGAAGATGGAGGGGAACACCGCCGACCGCCGATTGGGGCGTCCCGAAGGGAAATCCCGCCGGCTGGGGGGTTGTTGTTGGGGGCGCCGGCGGTGGTGGCTGGGGCGGCGCCGGATGGGGTGGGGGCGGCGGCTGGAGCAACCCCGCCCAGGCGGCCTGCATTGCATCGACGCTGCGGCCGATACGGTCGACCACGGCGGCCAGGGACTCCAGGGTGATGGGCGCCCCCGACGTCGTGGAAGCAGAGGAGATGGTGGGCGCGTCGACCTGCGAGGATGGAGGAGCGGTCGGCGCAGGTGCTGACGGCGGAAGTGTGGATGTGGGAAGAGAACCTGACATCACGGATACCAGGCTGTTAGGAATCCTTGCCCTACCGGGGATTGGACGGAGGTTGTAGGGGTACGTGAGCGATGAGCGAGGCGAAGGCCGGCGAGGACGGCGAGAGGGCGCCGTGGCCGGCTCCGGAACAGGAGAAGGCGGCGCTAGGGCTGGGGTCGGCTCCCTTGAGGAAGCCGGAAACAATAATATGTTTCTGCTTAATTTCCCAAAGAGTCTTACACAAGTATTTATATGCCTCACGCTAATTAACAATAAAACCCAATACTAATAAGAATATGAAGATAACGTGGCCCCCTTGGGCCTTGGCGCACCAGCCACCTAGCCACCTTGCGCGGCTCGCCTCTTGTACGTGAGGCCGGTCATAACAGTTGCCTTGCATGCAGCTGCTAGATACTTTCCTGAAGACCTTCAAACTTGTTTGAGATTTGAGAAGTAAACAGAACGAAACATAAATGAGGGCAGCTTGGTGAGATGTCCCTTGGTGGCTATCATTTTTTGTGGCATCAGGAACATATTGTTTTATGGGCTTTGATTTACATATATTTATATTATTCAAATGGTAGGGCGCGCATCGCATGCCTAATGTTCTAGTTGTGGTGAACTTTTCCTAGGGTCCTCACCTCAGTTTGAAATTGCTTTTCTCCTTGTTTCATCCCTTGAAGCTTCTGGACATGTACTAGTTTCGAGCCTGGGAGCAATCCTTTGAACACTGAGCCAAAGGTACCTTGCCCCAGTTTTTCTGAGGAATTCTTTGTGCAGTGCTGTAAAAAGGAATAGCCATAGACGATGAGAGTCATTATCTGAGAAATCCTTAATATCTTTACTATTATGCAAACAGCGCATAGTGCCATAAAAATACTACCCAGCAGGCCAGCATCAATTAACATGATAAGCCTCAAATGATGGAACTTCTTTTCCCTACCTTGAATTAGAGGATCTGATACTGCAAGACATATATAAACACCACCAGTATTACCATTAGATAGTTGCTTGAGATCATCTTTGTGCGCAATTGTTCACCATTCCAGATATTGCAACCATCTTTATGTGCATATGCAGTGCAAGTACAATTTCTCAGGCATATAAATATGTACTAGCATGGAGTAGTACTCCATGCTTTGGACTTTCAATGTTATTGGGTTTCGTGAAATTTTGGTGTTGGTGATCTTGAGAAATGCATTGCTCACTTTTTGTCTGTTGATTTATTTGAGTTGAGCACATTGGGTATCTGTTTGCCTCACATTTTTTTTTGTTTCTCCAAGAAAAGGGTGGGGGGGGGGGGACCCATACCTTGACTCCATGGTCAAAGATTCGAACTCCTCGAGGAAGCTGGTCTGAGACGTGGTAAGCAGAAAGATTCATCAGATCCTGTCCTGCAGACTCTAAAAGGCCCGCATATATAATACATCATACAAAGCTGCAGGAAAATACCATTTTGTTATGCATTCCTTTGAATCATTGGAACATGTGTGAAGTTGGAGTTGACCATTAAGGCTTAGAACTATTCTTGTGATTGTGGACACATCCTTCATGGTGCACCTAAACAGCTAAACATGAGCACGCAACTGTTAACGAAATCATAGCTGTATCCACTCTTCTATCGCATTCCAGGGATGGATGTGAATGATTTTCCTATGCCTGATTTTAGATTGCCAGTAAACTTCCAAGTGATTCCAGAATCCAGATTGAGACATATTCTTCTAAACAAATATTTAGACATTGGTTCATTGTTATTGGATCTGCATGAAAGGAGAGAGGACCTGGTTCAGGATCTTCTTGGTCCCAAGAAACACGGTTCTGGTGGCATTCACATGTGATATATTAGGAAACAGTAACATAGAAATGATGCACACTGAAATTTTGGGAGCCACTTGCTTAGTTCGTCACTCCCTCCTTTCGAAATTATAAGCCAAAACAACCTATAGTTTACGACGGGAGGAGTATTTTATATTTATTTTGATAATCAACCTCCACCTCATTGTAGCCTCCAAAGCATCTGTATTTAGATTCCAAAGGAGTTCACATTTATTAAGACAAATGGGGAAGCTTGCATGTGTAAATGCAACAGTAGTCCCTTTCTTATCTTCGTTTGCTACAGTCTGGACTAAACCTATAGTATTGAAGCATAGCACAATACAAAAGCTGAGCATATTAGGTTTATATTATGTACAGCTTCGCTCACTCATAATAATAATCTTCAAGCATTCGCCCTAAAAAATTGCAGATTATCTGATTTATGAACTTTGGAAATGTTAACTGCCTGAAGTAGCACTGTGCGTCTGGGAAGTTGTCGTGCTGTTTTGTGTCTGAGAAGTCTGACTTGAAGATATATCTGAAAAGAAGTTTATAGCATCAGGGCGTTCACCAAGAACTCTCAATGACCTTGGAACAGGAGGCATGTTAACGTCGAGGAATCCTTCGAGGATTTGAACAATCTGACCAGTTGTGGGTCTTGCATTTTCATCATCTTGGATGCACCAACAGGCAACCTTACAAGCTCTTGTGAGTTCATCAACATTTCCATCTCCATTTAGCCTGGGGTCCATCAAGGTCCGTACATCCCCTTCATGAAGCTTGCTTGCAGCAAAGGTTGGGAAGAAGGTGGATCCGCACTCTTCTCCGTGATCAGAATTTCTCTTGCCTGATATGAGTTCGAAGAGCATCATACCATAGCTAAAGACATCTGCCTTTGCTGTTATTGCCACACCACTGATCCATTCAGGTGCGAGGTAACCCCTTGTTCCTCTCATTGTTGTCAATACACGACTGAAGTCTCTGCCTAAGAGCTTGGCTAGACCAAAATCAGCAACTTTTGGCACAAATGACTCATCCAAGAGTATGTTTTCTGGCTTGACATCACAATGTATAATGCAATCCCTACACTTTTCGTGCAGGTAATTTAAGCCTCTTGCTGTTCCAAGTGCTATCTGGTATCTGATAGCCCAGCTCAGTGCCGTTTTCTCACCAGGGAATAGCTGCAAGTCCAGGGAGCCCTGTGGCATGAACTCATATACAAGCAGCCTCTTTGATCCTTCAGAGCAAAATCCAAGCAGGCGGACCAAATTGACATGCTGGATTGTCCCAATGGTGCTCACCTCAGCACGGAATTGCTTCTCCCCTTGGTGGACTCCGTCTAGCCTCTTCACAGCAATGGCAGTTGAATCTGGGAGCTTCCCTTTGAACACTGAGCCAAAGGCACCTCCACCAAGCCTCTCTGAGAAGTTGTTAGTGACATGCTGCAGATCACTGTACCTAAAGGCGATCAGTGTGCCCCCAGCAGTCTTGGATATCCGAAGAGTTCTCTCTCGGCGGTATTTATGAAATAGGAAGTATGATACAATAGCAATGACTATTAAAACTGCAGCAACTCCTCCAATAACTGCACCTATGATCACTGTCTTGCTCTTTTTGGAGTCTGGCAGCTCAGAAGCTGCAAGCCTGAGGAAGAGCGTGCCTCCTCCATTTCCACTGTATTGGTCTTGGAGGTTAATGAGGTCCCCATGCCAAACAAAGCAGCCGCTACTATTGTAAGTATATGCATTACAAGAACAACTGTTCAGACAAGCCACTCGACAGTCTTGAGAACTAGTAACCACAACAGTCTGAGCATTATCAGGTAGCCTCACACTTTCCATGGTGTAGAACTTATCAGACTGAGACTGTGCAGAGCTAGAATTGGTCTGGCACTGCAGTGGTACTCTCCGTTTGCACCCACCACTGTAATCCTGGAGGTCCCAATCACTCTGAATTTTCTGAGTGAACCCCTTGATACAGTTGCAGAACGGCAGGTTATCTTGGTTGCAACTGCCATATGCCCCACAGAGAGCATACACCTCACACTGTGCCCGTGGCTGGGCCCAGAACATCGTCCACGATTGTGTGGCGCTCACCCATGTCTCCTGCTTGATCTGCCCACTCACATCAATGATGAACCTTGAGATGATATTGTTATCCTTCATCGAATAGATGAAGTAGCTCTCTGTGGCGTTGTCAATGAATTGGAAGTTGTAGTTGTAACCGGCCGTCATCTCTGGCACAAGGCTGAAGATATTTCCATTCCAAGGGCCACTGGTCCAGTAAGTTATGGAATCCTTCCACTGGATGAAGTACTGTGTTGAGCCGTTCGGGTCCAGCTCCAGTGAGAACAAGCCGGGAGATGGGTTGGCTGTGTTCCTCCATGGAACAAGACGCTGACTGACCCCTTTGGTCTTGTTCAGCCCAAGCTTGCCCCCCGGAAGCCATGTGTTTGTGGGATGATCTATGCTTCGCCAGTAAACTATTGATGAAGTTGTGGCATCAATGAGGTCGAGACTACCGTCATCCTGGAGGACGGCGATGGTGGAGTTGGATCCGATGCTCATGTTGGTCGACCACAGCTGCCGGTTCTTGGATCGATCAAGGAGGACAAGGTTGCCGTCGCTGCCGATGGTCAAGGCTGCGGTAGTTGGGTCCGTCACAGGCGCGTCGGAGTTGGCCGTCCACACGGTTGTCTTCTGAGGTATGTTGGTGTACCATATGGCGATGTAGTAGTTGCTGGGGCTGGAGGTGGTACCTTGAGGCGGGGTGTAGAAGCCCAAAGTGAACTTGTTTCCCTTGGATACAATCTGCTGCGCACCGGACAACGGCGTGGAGGAGTTGAGGGTGTCGACGGCTGCGCAGAGTAGGATCTGGCTGAGTAAGAGGAGGAGGAGGAGGAAGAAGAAGAAGGAGGGAGCCATGGATGGGAGCTTGGAGGAGCAGCCAGGACTGGGAGGTGGGGAATTTGGACTTCTGAGTAATTGGTGGCGGTGGTAGCTGGGTACACATGTTTTGATGGACAACAATGCTCCACTTAATGGATTAAGTACAAAGGTGGCGTCTTTGACCTGGTATAGCAGCTATGGTGTTCGACAGGTACACGTCCCACGCCCTTCTTGTGTTGAATGATAGAGCGACTAACATATTTGCAGTCTTGTGGTGGAAATGACTACACAAGAATAAATTGAAGATATTTTTTCTGATATTTTCTTTTATTCATACCTGTGATTGAACTGAAACGCCAACATCTGCTATGATTCTTTCCCCTGGTTGAAATTGTTTTTTTTTTAGGAGCAAGCCAGAGAATGGTAAGAAGCCACAGAAGTGTTGCGGACTTCTTGCGTCGGCGGCCAAAGCTCCAGAAGGCAGGGTTGACTTGGAATAGTTCAACAGAGGCCGGTCGTTCGCGGCAAATCTGATAAGCTTGTGTCCTCTTGCGAATACTTAGCTAAACTTTCGCGATTCCACTGCCGATTATTCAACCTTTGTTCTTTTTTCTTTTAAGAAAAAAGAATACTCAACCTTTGATCTGGTGGCCTCTTTTTTTTTTAACAAATTGTGATGTTACTGCTTTCTCTTATAAGATCATCTAGAATGGCTATTCTCAGAAAGAAAGAAAAAGGTCTTCTCTTCTAGAATGGCACGGGTTAGACAAAAGAACATGGTAGCACCAGAGATTTGGGTGCCTGTCTCTGTTCAATGCTAATGCTGTCAGTATGATAATTAAACTTATTCCTGTGGAATTTCAGCAAAAGTTCTGTATGGAGCCGGAAAGGAGATATTTTGGTGGTGAGGTGGATTGCCACCTGACCAGTCCACATTTCATGGGGGTGATTTGGTCAATACAGAGGCAAAGCCGGGTCCTGGGCGCAACTAGCATTTTTTTTTTGAGACTGGCGCAACTAGCATTAGCAAGGACTAACCGGAGAACAGAGTGGCCGAGTTTTGACGATTGGAACTATTGGCAGTCCGGTCGCAGTCGTCCTTAATCTGTCCGTGAAAAGCATGTCTATCAGCAATTCAAGAAACGTTATTTTAGAAGACCCGGCATTGATTAGCATTTATTGAGGTACTGTAAATCGCCATAAAGTGCTGGGGATAAGAACAGGTCTGCCCTGGCCGTTTGGCGTTTGCAACTGAAGTCTCGCTGCGCGGTGGGTGGTGACCATGGCTATGTGCACTGCACAAGGAAAATTTACTGTGTGTTTAGTTGGTGAAAATTTTTTGGATTTGGTATTGTAGCACATTTCGTTGTTATTTGACAAATAATATTTAATTATAAATTAATTAGGCTTAAAAGATTCAGCTCGTGATAATCAGTTAGACTGTGTAATTAGTTATTTTTTTAATTACATTTAATGCTTCATGTATGTGTCTAAAAATTTGATGTGACGGATACTATATAAATTTTGTAGAAACTAAACACCCTTGAGGAATTGTAGAGGCCTAGAGGGTGGATGGGTCAATCAATGGGTCATGGTTCTGGACGTGGCTCTGCTGTGCTCCGATAGTTCGAGCTTCACTCGGAACAGCAGCCATGGCCACTACCGACCGGTGTAGTTCTCCGGCGGAGCACTCCCGCTGTTCGTTGAAGGTCATGGCCCCTGGCAGTTGCTTGTGCCGCGCGGCCAGGCAACTCATGGACTCACGGTGCAGATGCTCTCTCTGTCTGAGGCAGGCAGGTGAAGATGTATCACTTCAGGACAAGTTGCTGCTGTCAAGAGCTCCATTGCTCCGGGCCAAGGGCACTCTCCCGTGCCTTTTTCCTTTGGCACGCCGATTGGACCAAGTACCTAGACACCGACGGTCGATCGGCTGGAGCAGATAGCAGCAATCTGCTGTCCAGGAGAGGCTTGCGTTGCAGGATGATGGAACGCTTCTGGCACCCGCTTGGAATTCATGCCATGATATATGCGTCCTTGTTAAACTTGTTTACCTCCCTGTGTTTGTTGATGTCAGTACGGGTGTGCCATGGTTATAGAGGCTGACCTGTGTGCGATGGAGCGTCGGATCAATTAGCCGGACACGCGTGCAGCATCTACGGGAGCGCTCGTGGGGACGGTCCTCACAGAATTTTTTTTCCTATTTCTCTACGGTTCTGGTTCTCTACGGTGCTGTCGTCATCGATGGAGCAATTCTTTAAGAGAAGCTTTCGGACTTCAATACCCTCCAAGCTGAAGAGTTTTACGCTAGCTGGACTGCTCGAGCTCAACGGTTCCGATCTTTTGGTTCATTCTGAGTCTACCAGTGAGTACTATCTCCATATGTAACTACCCTCTGTTTTGAAAAAAAATAATTAGGGTTTTTTGGTCTCCATCAAACAAGATAATTTTACTCCACTCTAATGTTTGATCAAATAGAAGACACACAGATATGGTAGGATCAGGACTTGACAAGTAAATAATAATAGCTGAGATGTCATTCATGAACATGTAGATTAATGTCTGTCTTGTTATTATTATGATTGCTGATATTATTTGACTAGACCTGAACTCATTTTGACTTTCTTTCAACTAAGTGCAGCAAAGATCCCTCCCATGCGTTTTACGGATAGGCCTGCACCGCCAAACATTGCTTACCCCTGCGAAACTCTACAGATCTATTCAGTCAAAATTGCTGGAATAAGAGGTGGTTTACAGGGGCCGCTAGATGTGTTTGGCATCATTGCCATGCGTGACTGCATTGATCACAATCGCAATGTTATCTTCAACTGCACAAGGGATAACTGCCAAACTCTCACCGAAACGGTTCGTATTATTTCTGATAGTTTTTTTTTTTTGCATCTTGCCATGCTGTCTAACACAAGACTTGTAATTGTCCTAAGGGACTCGGATGGGGATGTTGTCGCAGCCAGAAGAGGTAGACTGGGGGCGCTCCTAAACCCAATGCAAGCCGGAATTATTGCCTGTATGCAGGGAGCACAAGCGGCGCTTGAGGCTGGAGTCAGCAAAGTGATCATTGAGACGGATGCCATGGAGGTTGTGAAGGCAGTCTATTCTGATGATTATGATTTGAGTTCGATGACGCATCTTGTGGCGGAGTTGCGAAGCATACTCTCCATGAACTTCCTGGGATGGAGGATCGCTCACTGTTGTCGGACGGCAAACAGTGTTGCGCATAGCTTAGCAGCTTTAGGTAGCTGCTGCTCTTTGGATGATGACCCAAGATTGGATATCATTCCACCTTGTATTCAGTCTGTAATTGCCAAAGATTTGGCACTGTCTGAGTAATGGAAAGTTCATCCCCCCCAAAAAAAAAAACATTACCCATGCACCTGTCTTCCTTTTTTTTTGGTCATTGACATAATGACAACGAGGCATGCATGGAGTTAATCAGCATGTTGTCCACCGTAATTTCGCCATGCGGAAAAATCTAAGTTAATTTGTTTCATCATCAGAGTTCATCTTTAATGGGTTTAGAGAGGAGTTTATAACAGTGATCAGATTTCATTGTTAACTAGAAATCGCCATGCCAATTGCTTCTGTGGGAATCATCTAGACAACTCAACATACAAGTAAACATGCAAGAAGAACATAAAATCCAACTTGTAAAAATCTAAAATCAGTCACATAGGTGTGGGGTGTCATCATTGAGACACTAAGGTAATAAACTGCTGGACTGCAATATTTCTCACATTTTTACCTGACTCCTGTGCCCATTGGTTTAGGGCACTAGGCAATTTACATGTCCCACACTCTGTAATTGTCTCACTCTGTTTTAGATTAGTGTCATACGGATTAGCAACAACAAGAATAAGCTATAACTAGGATCCAACAAGGAGGTTTAGCCAGTCGTATATAGATTTAGGCTTCAACACAAACTAATTAGAAGCACTTTTTTATACGGAACAATAACATCTGCATGTAAGACTAGATTCCACATAGCACAACAATCACAAACTGACCCCTAATGATGTTGCATGCAGGATTCATTTTTAGTACTGACAGGTCCTGCCCGTGCGGTTATCTGGCCGGATAGTGTAACAATTGAGGCTGTGCTAAAAGTGAAGGGCACTATTGTCACACCCGATGTCGGGTACCACGATTAGGGACGTCCTAATCGGGGTACTAAGATCACCCTAAAAATGCAAAACACACATTAGGCAACTGGGCTCATGAAGGCCCACGGCCTCCTTCCAACTTGGAAAAAAGGAAAGGACTCAAAGAAGCCCAGCATGCGGCCCATTCGCATCCCCCCGCGGAGCGATCTCCGCCTCGCTCGAGGGCTCCCACCGAGACCCTCGACTGCGCCCCGCATCTCCGCCTCGCTCGAGGGTAGCGAATCTACCCTCGAGCGGGCGAAACATCTCCGCCTCGCTCGAGGGTAGCGAACCTACCCTCGAGCGGGCAACTCATCTCCGCCTCGCTCGAGCCCACCCCTCGACGTAAGGGACAAACGGCCCTGCCGCTCACCTGCCCGTCGTACGGAGGCATTAAGTGCCAACCACTCCTCCACAGCGCTCAGGACAGACGGCGTCAGCCGCCATTCCCCACCGTAGCTGTGTCCGGAGTCTCGTCCGCCAACTCCTGTCACTGCTCCGCCATCCCGGACGCTGTGGCAGCACTGTGGAGCTTGCGACGCGGGACGAGACGGGCTTGGCACTGCTCCCATCGCTGTTCTGCCAACTCCGGCTGTCCGGACTCCACCTCATCACACGTAAGGCCCCGGACCCGCCTCCTTCTCGGGGAGGGGTCCGGTGTCGCCACGCGCCCCCTCGAACAGGGATGCCACGCACTAGCAGCCGGGGGCCCGGACCTCCCCCCTCGAGGAGTCCGGGACCTCCACGCGACCTTCGGACCACCTTAGTGCGCACGCCGGCACTTTGTCCAAGGGGGTCTGGGATCGCCACGTGCCCCGTTACCACTGGAGCACGCAAGACCCTGACCTGCAGTGCCCATGGAACGCCACCACGCCACATCTGGAGGACTGTACACCCTACAGCGACGACCACGCCGTCTGCTGGGGTTGGCAGGACGCCGGCGCGATCTCCGCGAGGTCAAGGACGATGCCCAAGACGACCACCACGCCCGACGCCATACCCCACAGTGTACTTCCTACAGTATTCGACCACTGCACCCCCGCGATTCGGGGGAAAACGACGACTTCCACGCTCCCCTGCGCATATACACCGTCCCTCCTTGTGACTATAAAAGGAGAGGCAGGCTTCCTTTAAGGGGGACGTTAGTTACCATCGCCACCTAGGTCGGTCGGCTCTCTAGGCATTACACCGCTCACAGAGCACACACTCGCTCCGAGCCCCAACAACGCAACTCGACACGCTCAACTCCTCTTCTGGCAGAGACTTGGGAGCCTCCCTCCCTCTCTCGCCTCGCTTGTACCCCCCTACTACAAGTACTCCGGGTGCAAGATAATACAGTGCCCTCGCACACCCCCTTGCTGGACGTACGGCCCCGCGGCCGGAACCAGGATAAACCCGTGCGTTACTGTGTTGCCTCTTGCATCAACATTTGGGACGAGGAAACACGCAGCATTTACTAGTTGGGATCCGGACCCCCGGGTCAGGACACCGACAGTTAGTGCGCCAGGTAGGGGCGCTGCGTGACATTTTCTCTCTTGTTCCCATTTGATCTCCAGGGATGGCGGGCAGATCCAACCCATATCCCATGGGCGTCTCGGACATGCTCCCAGCGGGATACGTGATCTGGTTCGGGAGTCTCGAGTTCAGAGCAACCGGCAACGGTTACCTCATGGAGCTCCTCTCGCCCAGGCGCAACCCCGTCACTCCGACTTCACCAGCCCGGCGCAACAGGCGCTCGGGCCAGCATTCGCGACAAGCACGCGCGGAGCGGCGCCATGCGGCACGCCACAGCTCCCCCATGTGGGTCGAGGCTGGCATGTCTCAACTCAGCATCGCGGCCAACGGGGCCACCGCTTCGTCATCACGAGCCTCGGCGTCGTCTGCGCCGACATCATCATCTACTACAGCACCAGTGCCTCCCAGGGGGGCTCGACCTCGCCGTCGCCCTTTCCCTTCGGGATGCGCAACGCTGCCACCTACGCCTCTTCAATCAGCACTAACTTCACCGAGTATGAGGATCTGCCAGGTCATCATCTTCTGTCGATCCACAACCTCATCGCGTCATCTCCTGACGAATCCTACCCCGAAACAGCGAGTTCGATCATCGACGACGTCAACTTCTTCATGAACAATTTCACGGCCGAGGAGGCCGAGGACTACTCCGGGGTCCGCGACCCCGATGCTTTCCGCTCGTTCCAACTCGCGACGGCTTATTGCCTCACCTGCTCTGAGGACTCCAGTGAGGGGGAGTACAATCCCACTCGGGAATGCTTCATGGCCGAGCTTGCGAATGAGCATAATGACAACGCCCCGGGTGACGACGGGGACGGCGGGGCGGACGCACAGGCGAACCAACCAGTGGTGCCGCCTGCAGCCCCTTCTTCTTCGTCAAGCTCAGCAGTGCGACAAGCACAGCTGGCACAGCTCAAAGAGCTTCAAGCCAAGCTCGACGAGCAACGTCGGCAGACACAGGAGCTGCGCACCGCACTCGAGCAGCAGCGCACCGCGCGTGGTGCCCATGCCCAGGCGGCGGGGCGCGTTGCCCGGGAGCGCATCCTGGCCGACAACAACGTCGACAAACCTCCAGAATTGAAGACGGCCGGCGAAAAACTCGTCGCTGCGGCCTACCTACTCCAAGCCATGCCCGAGCCATCGACACCTTCGGGCCGCAACTTGCGCCGCGAGGCACAGGTGCTCATCGAGCAAGCTACCGTGTAGCAGGCCGAGAGCTCTGCGTCTCGTATGTGCTCGAAAGCCCCGGAGCAGCCCGGTGGGACTGCACGCCAGGACCACGAGGCTTCTGTGCACACTCCATCAGCAGGGAAGGGCAAGGCAGCCGTAGCGCCCGGTGCAAAGGCACCCTCGGTGCACAACCGCATCGAAAAGGCTCCCGCAAGGGAGCGACTCCATGACACGCGCGGGCACGCCGACGACGGTGACGCCCGCTACATCGTCAGCGGCAGGAAATACACCCCTCGACGCGGTGGACGTTTTGACCCCGAGCATGACAGGGGCGAGTCACAGGAGCCTCCGGGCAACCGGGTGTTCAGCCGGGAGATTCGTACTGC